>NW_024412395.1:76894902-77103526 GCF_014898765.1 Herpailurus yagouaroundi | reverse complement strand
AAACACATAATATGTGGAAAGGATATATTTTTAAGAATTGCATAGAAATAAATAAAATCTACTTGTAACATACAAAATACGATGTAGAAATGACATAACTAATCTGAAACAGGGATTTATAGTAGCTTTGAATTATGTCAGAAAAAGTCATGTAGAAGATGCTAATATTTGGAGCCTATTTTTAAAACAGTGGCTAAGGCAACCACCTCAAATAAATGCTCACCATCTAAGTGTTTATATGTAATTTATGTGTCATACTATTTTCTACCATTTTAGCTATTTAAACTGATTTTAAGTCTATGTTGAATTTCTCTGTGACATAATGTAAAAACAAAGTCTTCACCAAATGATGGATTTGAGGTTCAGCATCACCTGACTAAAAACCATGAATGATTTTTGATAGTCAGCAATTCTGGATTTAAAGCCCAACATTCCTATTTACCTCCTATTTCCATTTCCTATTTGGGAAATCACCTAACTTCTTCTAGCTTGTTTTCTGTCTTGAAAGTAGGGATTTTCTGGGTGAGAATTACTATTAGAATGTTAGCTAAAGGAGCAAATTAGGTGCATTGAAAAATATTCCTCTTTTGTTCTGCTCTCAGGCTTCTACTTCTGCTAACCAACACCTCCTTGAGTATTGCAGGAACTCAGTATTTGTTGTTTGATGGTTTCTAAGTAATATGAGCCTAGAATAAGTACATTCAATGGTACTGAAGAAAGAAATTGGCAACCATCTCTGATTACAACATTAATAAAGGGAAAGAAACTAACATTGAATTCCCACATGTCAGCACCAGGAAATTTACATATACTGTCATTTAATTCTAATAATAATTCTGTGATGTATTACTATTTTCATTACCTTATTTGGACAAAACTGATGATCAGGGATCTGAAAAACTTCGCTCAAGATCATAAGGGGATAGAGTTTAAGCCAGAATCCATGTTCTTTCAACTTTCAATTTAACCACATTTCTAAGAGAAGGCTACCTAGTTTTCAACATGTTCAAGTGCTGAATATTGTTTGTTTAGTTGTGTTTTCTAATGGGAGTAATTTATTATTGCTGTTGTACACTTAACTAAAATAAACTGAAGGCATTATATTTGTTTATATGACTTCAACTTCCCTTTCATGTTCATATCTGCAAATATTTTACATTATACTTGTAACTAGTATTGTACGTATATATAATATTTTGTATATTGTACATACATATAATATTTTATAGTCTTCATATACACAACGCCATATATCTATTTGGTTATGTGGTAGGGATATCTAATGGATGTATAAAGCATTTATATTAGTTTGTTTAGTTCAGGCCAAATTTAACATATAACATATAAATTTAACATATAAATTTAACATTTATAATCAGACACATGAAATATATCTGCTTTTACAGGTAGCACTTAATTTGGTGGTTTATGAGTTTATACAACCTTTCTGGTAATTTTTTTCTGTAATCAGATCACAAGTAAAATACAATGTTCCCTGGTAAGAGAAGGGTAGGAAGAAGTAGGAGCAGGTTGGGGGAAAGTTTGGGATTTTTCCTACCTGCATATTTTCTCTCATATCTATGGCTTCTCGTAAAGGATGAACTGCTATTTTAAAGATGTCATCTATGGTCTTAAGACCAATATTCCTGAGCATGGTATATTCTCGAACTTTCTTCCCCATTCTCACTGACAGGCTGCGCTTCTGTGGCTTTCCTCCTCCACTTCGATTAGTTATTGCTATGTGGACAAAAAGGGTTACATGCTCCATGATGTCACCCACAAAAGAGCGCAGGGGAACATGCCGATATCCAGGCTGCAAACATTCAAATGGTATTGTATATTGTCCTATAAACTCATCCCCAATGTAGTCATCATCTAGAACAACAAAACGGATCATGGCCAGCTCAGGTAGGTTTACTTGAAACTCAAAAGTTTCATCAAAAATAGGGTTATCACTGTTTTGCTGTACAGTTTTAGTTCTTTGTTCTGAACAGTCTGCTGGAATTCCATGTATCTCTATACAAACATAAGGATCTATGACATCTCCTTTGGCACAAGCTCCCTTGGGCTTTGGAAAATTCTGACCACTGATGATCTTGATATGAAGAGCTAGAGGAGACACCCCGGGTACGATGCCCTTTGTGTTTGCACTGAAGTAAGAAACTTCATCTCGCATGATGGACGGCCTTAGAACATAACCACATCCTCCGTTTTGAAGAAACCAGCCTGTGTGAAGATCCATCATTGGACCGGGAGTCTGAAAATTCATTGCCACAATCTGACAGCCACAATTCCAAAAGTCCTGTGGATTCAAGTTACTGGAATCGATCCTCATGGCACTTGGATAGATTCTTGATAAGAACTTCTTATTATAATTTACAAAATCCTCTGGGTATTCATTCGCAATTCGGCTGGCCTCTGTTTCACTAAATGAACACATTTCCCAGTAGTTTTGACTTTTCATGGACAGTTCAAAATCCCTATATTGAACAGATTTACAGATAGAGACCAAATCAGAGAGCTCCCTACACAGCCAGATCTGCTTCTGCTCACCATTGTAATCTACTGACAGCCTTCGAGACATTTCCGCTTCCTCGTCTTCATCTGTGACCTCTCCTTCTAAAACATCTGGGTCAGAAGGCAATTTCTTTCCTTTGACGATAATCATTCTTTTTAATTTTTCTGGTGATGGGAGGTAGGTTTCTGATAGCAAAGGTGCCTCAGTATAGAGCTTATTGCCAAAGACCTTTTTCATTTGTTGAACCATTACCTTCTGCTGGGGTAGGGAGCAGTGATTTCCCAAGCAAAGAATGAGTGGGTATTCAGAAGCAACGAAGGCAAATTTGTTTATCACCTCTATGACACTTCGAAAGGAAAGGTGTGTTGTCACATTATTTCGATTACAAAGGATGGGTTCATTGTCTGAACCATCACTTACATCGAGTTCAATGCTTCGACAGCCCATTTTCAAAGCTCTAACATACCCATTAATATCAGCAGGCCCCCTAAACTGGTCTTCTATGAGATAGGTGTTATGAGAAGCATTGATGTAGTAGTGAGATAATGGCTGGGTCATATCTTGAGCAACCTTTTTTTGCTCAGGATCAAAAATGTCACATTCTGGTGACAACAGATACTGGGTAAAGCCATCAATTGCAAGAAACCCTTTCTGACGGCCATCTTCAGAAAGTTCATATCTTCGAATAATGTCTAAGCACATATCCTCGGTAATATGGGCAACTCCTTGTTCAGCTTCTAAAAAGAGCATGAGATCATTAGCATCCAAATATTCTTTATTTTTAGATATCTGTACCAGTAAGAAATACACTTCCGGCCTGGTGCAAAGTTCACAAAAAGCTTCACAAAATTCCTCTTCTGTCACTCGTGTGGTTAGTTTTTCTTTGCTCTTCTGGATTTCTTTAAACTTTAGCCTGATCTTGGATTCCTTCAGGGTAGGGTTGAGTTGTTTTATCAACTCTACAGAGGTGTCTTCCAGCATAATCCCATTGCCGTCAACATCTGCTGCTTCGAACACTGTTTTCAACCACATGAACCTCGGCGTGTTCCGGTTGCCCTCTATAAAGTCAAGGGGCTGCTTACTTCGAGAAACCAGGTACCGCAAACCTGAAACCCAGATGTTCGCTACATCCGCCGAATTGGCAACTAGGTCCAGAGACTCGTAGTTTTCCCCGTGGAGTATGGAAAAGGCACAGTCCTCACAAATCTGGTCAGCAAGGCCATTGTTTCTAAATGTTTCTGTGTTCTTCCCCAGTCTGATTTCTTTTATGGCAGAAATGTCAAGCTTAGCTTTCTCTAGGTCTTTCTTGGAAGGTTCCCAGCGAAGAGCTTGGAGGTCTGTGTCCAGAGTGAAAAAACGGTTGTAAATACGAGAATTTGGCCGGACCTTCTTCAGTTCGCAGCCAGCTTGCATGAAGCTGATGCAGTCGCTCGCACTGCTGATTTTCTTTTCTGACGGCATGCTGCTGAAAGACACGGTTTTCTTTCTTCCGCCGCATTTTTGGTTAGAAGGATCCTGTAAAATAAGTTGAAAATAAGGAATCAATTTTCCCTTAGAAAATAGACAAAATTCAATAACAGTCTATGAACTCCTCAGACTCCATTCAGATATTAGGATTATTTGGACAGAGGCTGGCCTAAATTCACATTTTCACAATTCCAGAAAAAGACAAATTGCCAAGAAAATTGATATTATTAGCTTTAGAAAGAAAAACTTATTTTTCAAATGCCTGGTGTTCTTTGAAATAAAAGCAACTATTAAGTTAACTACAAATCACTCATTTGTTCATTAAAGCAGATTCCCTAAGAACCACTACATGTAGGGACGAGCTCAAGTCCCTATAGATATGTGAAAGAAATAATGCTGGATTTCTTTAAAAAGTTTTCTTCATTTATACTTTGCAACAATTTAAGTTTTAAACTTAAAACTAGTTCAAATAAAAGATTTTCACCTTAATATGCTTTATATCAAAAAGGACTGACAATATGCCTTTTTTATTTTTTTTAAATATTTTTTTTATTTTTTTTCAACGTTTATTTATTTTTGGGACAGAGAGAGACAGAGCATGAACGGGGGAGGGACAGAGAGAGAGGGAGACACAGAATCGGAAACAGGCTCCAGGCTCTGAGCCATCAGCCCAGAGCCTGACGCGGGGCTCGAACTCCCGGACCGCGAGATCGTGACCTGGCTGAAGTCGGACGCTTAACCGACTGCGCCACCCAGGCGCCCCGAATATGCCTTTTTTAAATGTTTATTTATTTTTTTTATTTTTGAGAGGCAGAGAGAGAGCGAGTGACTGCAAGCAGGAGAGGGGCAGACAGAGAGAGAGAGGGAAAGAGAGAATCCCAAAGAGGCTCCACACTGTTGGCACAAAGCCTAACACAGAGGCTCTGTGAGACCATGACCTAAACGTAAGTCAGGTGTTTAACCCACTAAGCCACCCAAGCACCCCAGGACTGACAATATACCATAACTAAAAGTCACTTTTTCCCCCTCAAACTATTTTGAGGGAAGTAAGTTTCTTGAAAGTCAGATTGGAAGCCAATGACAAACGGATGACTCTCACTTGATTAAATTTGTAGACTGAAGTACACAGTTTAGATGAACTTTATGAGAATCAGCACCTGTGTTTCAGTATAAAGCTATTAGCAGCCACAGCTCAGAACTAAACAGAAATCCTAATGGTTCCACTAACTCTTAAGGTTCTTCCAATGTAAATTAACTTTTCAAGCCTTTCACCACAGAATTTCACAGAGAACACTTGCACCTTGCATTTTACCTCTTTCTGAAAGTGTCTGCATCTTAGTCTCACAGAATCCTCAGCCCATTTTGCCACACTTCCCTGAACCACAGTGCTGATGGCATCAGACTTTCTGTGTTCAGATTAGTGTGCCTTAAGCAGGTTAATTATTTCTTGTGGCTGCTTTGTTCTTGGATATATCTTGACCTTCTCACATATTGTCTTTCCCAAATTATAGGTCCAATCCTTGTATTCGTAACATAACAGATATCCTCTTAGTCCCAGACTGTCCACTGTATCTATCACTCCCAATTCCTTTACACTGAGCATCTGACCAATGCCACTTAAAACTGGATACTCTTTTATACTTTCCTCTGTTAAGACCACAGACTGAAGTTGATAATGTTCCCAACCAGATCACCAATTCATATAATTCTCCCAGGAACTAATTATGCAAAAGCACCTAAATGCATGTTTACAGTGACTGATTTTATAAGCATAGCAAAACAGCAGCAAAGTGTCAAATGCAAAAGGCATTGTCCTTACATAAAAATAACTAGTCTCAAGCTGTAATTTTCTGCTCAGTAAATATATGACTTTAGGTAAGTCACTTAGCCTCCCTGATTCTTAATTTCAGCTTTTAAATAGGAATCAATAATCCTTACATATAATAGTGTTGTTGTGAGACTCAAAAGGAAGAGTGTGCATGAATATTCTTTGTAAACTGTAGGTGCTTATTGGATGAGTCTTTTTGAAGGAAGAGGAACATTTCTTCATACGCCTGGTCACTGCAGGACCTGACCAGGATATTGGGGGTTATCAAGAAGTTGATTCATTCTTGACCTCTGCATTTAAGACAAATCTTCAGTGATAAACTGAAAATATTTAAAGACACATGATATTACTATTTTAAGCACTATAAAGTCTGACCAAAATAGTCAGGACTCTCTCCTTCCCTGGACTTCTTTTAAAACAGGGTAGAATCTCTCCTCTGAGGGCTTATTTAATTGTGATCCTGTCTGTAAGAGCCTCCCTATCCTGTGATTCAGAAAAAAAGGCAGGATGATTTATTATTCAATTGACTAAAACCTTGCCTGTGAAAAGAAAACAAAATTTGATTTAGTTATGGGATGTTGGTGGGATGATTCATTAACTCAAATACTTATCTGATGTTCAAGTGACAAAGATATAAATTACTCAATTTATTTACAGAATAAAAAATCTGTACAGATTACAGAATATTGTTTCTTGATGCCCTGGCATTTAACAACTTAGCTCATGCTTTTTCAGAGAGTTGTGATTTTTAATTATCCTATAGTAGTCAATTTCCTCATCCTTAAGTTAAAAAACAAGTATAAATCTTCAGCTGTTTAGACACAGTTGCACTATTAGAAAACATTTAAATTCATCACAACCCACATGTTCAGAAATTTCAGGTGTGTGTGTGTGTGTGTGTGTGTGTGTGTGTGTGTGTGTTTCCACACCGTGCAGGCAGGCACCTAATGGCACTGCTCAGATAGGACTAATCTACCAAGTACAATAGAGGGAAACTGAATTGTGATAGTAAGGTAGGAAACTGAATTGTGATAGTAAGGTAGACTGTGACTCAGCTCTTAAAGCTACCGTTTGCCTAGATTTTTAAGCTAATGAGACCTTTCACAGAAAAAAATATTTTTATATGAGCAGATCATGTTCTAAGCAGGATTGTTGTCAACAGAGTTATAAAACCTCTAATAGTCTCTAACAAACCTTCAGTGGGAAATCAGTGTTGCTGAAAATGCATGTATATAGTTCTTACACCCCAGGTATGGCTCCACACCTCAAAAGCACTATTAACACTTCACTCTTGACTTGAGCCACTGTTTATGAGAACAAAAGTACTGCTGTGGAAAGAGCTTTCTCCTATAAGCCTCTCCTCTTTGTGGTGATATCTCCTTAAATCAAGACTTTCTCTCCTAGTAAGATAAGCCTTCAAGAGATAAATGTTTTCTATCTAGCCCAGGAAAGAATGACCCACTCCAAATGCTTATTTCCTGCTTTGACCTCCAATTCCTACATGGTTACAAAATTTACCCCAAAATGCCTTATAACTTGGAACCAGTGGAAAAGATACCGTCTTAGGTTCTCATCTCACGAAGGACAAACTCCAAAGTTATTACAAGCCCCCAAATGAGCAAAACACTGGCCAAAGCACATGTGAACAAATAATTAGCTTGTCTGCTGTTGACTACAGCCAAGATTATTTCTATTCAAAATATGCTGGAAAAGTCTCAGGACTCCGATATTTCTTTAACTCTGTATTTTCAGTGGTCATGCTATGCTGTAGCTCTGCAAAGCTTTGGTGTGGGGTGGGAGGGGTTGTATGGAGAGCACAGGAAGGATGGATGACCCCAAATCTCCTTCTGAGCTTCATCACCACCATGGTCTCTTTGCCAAGCCCTACGCCCCCACATTTGTGTTTCCCTTAATAAGATCTTCGCAGATTGGTGGTGGAGAGGGGGGACTACTCAGCTAAACAGTCAGGAGATATCCCCAAATGAAAGAATTTGAAATGTTGATATTAGATCGTCCTGTTGATAAATACAAAAAAGTATTTGATGATGGAATGAGAGAAAATGTACTGCATATATATATATATATATATATATATATATATATGCATAGGAAAGACAGGTGCTTTGGACACTTTCTAAGAGAAACCAAAGTTTGGTGTCACTTAGGTATTCACTTATCATCTTCTAGCTCATTAGATGACTGAATTGAATCCAATGGTCATAAGGTCATTATTATAAGGAGATTATTATAAAGAATGAAGACTTTTCCTATTTTTTTTTTAATTTTTTAATGTTTATTCATTTTTGAGAGAGACAGAGCATAAGCAGGGGAGGGGCAGAGAGCAAGGGAGACACAGAATCCGAACCAGACTCTAGGCCCTGAGCTGTCAGCACAGAGCCCGACTTGGGGCTTGAACTCATGAACCACGAGATCATGACCTGAGCTGAAGTCAGACGCTTAACCAACTGAGCCACCTAGGTGCCCCTCCATTTATTTTTAAAGCTAAGTTTCCTCACTCTGCAATGAAAGGAAGAGGCCAAAGTACTTATTAACCCCCAAATTTCTCTTAGACCAGCTTACAAAATTTATTAGGATGAATAGCACACTATGATGCCTCTGTCCCCTAAATTAAAGTTTAGCCTCCTATTCTAGCAGGGGCTAAGAATTAGGCAGTGAACTCAATCCTTTCTATTGTTTAATATCCTATGTTCAAGTTTCCAAATTATCATTTCACAGGAAGGGAACACATTTAAACAAGTTAAGCAATAAACCAAACCAAGTTGAGTTTATATGATCTCTGAACATTTCAAGATAAAACTTTATATTTGGGATCTACTTAAATTAATTATACTTTATATAAAGGATTTAATCATCAGAATCAAGAAGAGTCTCATAAACTAGCAAGGTAATAGGCAAATGTTTTATTCTTTTATTAAAATAATACAGGGGCATGTGGGTGGCTCAGCTGGATAAGCATCCAGCTCTTGATTTCGTTTCAGGTCGTGATCTCACAGTTCATGGGATGGAGCCTCATGTCAGGCTCTGTGCTGACAGTGCAGAGCCTGCTTGGGATTCTTTCTCTCCCTCTCTCTCTGCCCCTCCTCCACTTGTGTGTGCACACACACTCTCTCTCTTTCTCATTCTCTCTCACAATAGATTTTTTAAAATATTTTTAAAAAATAATACAATACTTATTTCCATAAGTTTCCACTGGCATTTGCTCTCTGACCCCAACAAGGCTGGATACACTGCAAATTCCTTATGAAACAATCAACAAACAAAATCATTTTTCTTCAGCACCACACTGATGAGCCACAGAGGCAACTCAGCTTATTCAGTGCAACCAGTTTGGGGTCTCAATAATGAAACTACTGAATTATTTCAATATAATATTTTTTTAAAAAGTATACTAAAGCAACACACAAATGTAAATGTACCCAATGCCACAGAACTGCACATTTAAAAATGGTTAAAGTCGTAAATTTTATGTTATATACATCTTACCACACAAAAGAGTACACTAAAGTACTGTAAACAAATTTAAGAGTAAAGAAAACATCATATCTACATTTGGCTACCTCTCATCTGATGAGCATGTTTAAACATGAGATTATACCATCACATATTCTTTTCATTTTTTGGCAAGTTGTTTTTAAGTGAACATTCAAAATGATGCTTTGTTAAAACAGAACAAATATGGGGCGCCTGGGTGGCGCAGTCGGTTAAGCGTCCGACTTCAGCCAGGTCACGATCTCGCGGTCTGTGAGTTCGAGCCCCGCGTCAGGCTCTGGGCTGATGGCTCGGAGCCTGGAGCCTGTTTCCGATTCTGTGTCTCCCTCTCTCTCTGCCCCTCCCCCGTTCATGCTCTGTCTCTGTCCCATAAATAAATAAAAACATTGAAAAAAAAATTAAAAAAAAAAAACAGAACAAATTTATAAACCTTAAAGAATAGCAATCAAAACACCAGTTGTCAAACTGTTTAGAAGGAATCCTTGTTTCATCTTGCGGAAATCCAGGTATGTGAATGCAGATACTAAAGTGACATTCATTTCTCTCTTTTAGTACGAGGGGGAAAACACTTATTTTTGAAGAGCTCTCTTAAGAAAGTTTCTATACAAAAATTTAATCGATTATAACTAAAAGATAAGCAGAACTATAGGTACATAAATCCTGTTTTCACCACAGGGATTCTATCTTGTTCTTATAGACAACCTGTGAACTATAACACTATTCTATTCGTTCTTGTTTTATGAACTTACAAGCAAAATTCAGAAACAAAAGATTCGGTCGATACATGAAGTCTTCAAAGTATTGTGGACAATATAATCTAGAATCCAAATGAGCTTCAACCTTAGATATTGAGAGGCCTTAGGTTTCCATTCTCTGTTCATTCATTTAACAAACAATAAGAGGTATTCCTACTCCATCCTCGGGACAAGTACATTGTAGAGTTTTGAACAAACTGAGAAAGCCTAACTTTTATCTTAGAAAGATCACTCCAGATGTGCACTAGATGGACAAAACTGAAGCTGGAGCAGTAGGTGACTGGAAGCATTAAAGGAAAGATGGCAATTGCCTGAGGTCACCAACAAAAGGAGCGGAGAGAAGTGAGAAGTATCATAAAATAGGTGGTAAAATTAAAAGTCCTGTACTGGGTCTAGAATGACTCTTAGGTTTTTTATTTAAGTGAGAGGTGAGTGGAAATATTGCTGAGATATGGAATACCAGGCAAGGTGAAATGGGAGGAATACAAAGTTTACTTTGGCCATGGTGGATTTTAGATGACTGTGGGCCATCTATGTGAAAGGACTTGGCAGAGAAGACTTAAAATACAAAGGTAGAGGGATAAGAGGACCAAGAGCATGACCTCTCACAGAAGTCAAAGAATAGACTTTAAGGAGTGAGTGCTGGAAAATAAGCCGTTAAGATGGCTTACTGGATTTAGCTGTTAAAATGTCTGCTGGTAACTTTGATGAGAGAACATCTTATGTTGCCTTCAAGTTGGTGAGGACAGTGATAGGGGTGAGAGCAAAGGGCTGCAAGGAACAGAGAGGAGCCGGTATAAATGTTCTTTGGTGGGAAAGAAGGCCAGGATGACTCTAGTATAACTGAGGAGTAAAATGGCTCCAAATGAGACTAGAACAACAGACAGAGGCCAACAGTAATTATCCAGGAGAAGACTATTCTCAAAAATGCTGGCTTTATTAACTTGTATTGGTGATAGCTCAAGAAATGGAATCCATTAAAATATATACATTATATCTAATATAACCTATACAGTGGGCCTATGCCCAAATCCACATCCATGTTTGGCAGTTAGTCTAGAGAAAACCCACCCTCCACATACAAAGCCTAACTCTCCACATAAAATTCAAGGAGGTAGGAGAGATGGTATCCTCACATCTGTTGCCTTCAAGCTTCAGGTAAGGGAAGGCTGCAACTGTAGAATTATACCATTTATTCCACATTAAAATTTCCATTTTCTCAGAGTAAACTTGAATTACTTAATGTGAAGTTACCAACAAGTGACATGACTTATTTATGATTAACACCATATGACCCACCTAAAGTCATTATGTGGTACAATGAGGGGTAGAGGTCCTAATATCACCATTGAGAAGTGTCTGAATCCTGACCCAAGCTCTGTGAATAATTGGCTCTCCCATGAGAGAGCCCTGGGAGCTCTCCCTGGTGGCTCCCTAAGCCTAGCTGGTAAGAAGCTGAAGAGCTATTTTATTATCCATAAGGAAAATATTCATTCTCTATAACACCTCATAATTCAACAGAATCAATTAAAGGCAATGTTAACTGTATGCAAGCACATATCTCTTGTCAAATTATGTTTTATGTCTGTATTTAACATGTATTTCATTTATAAAAGGTAATCCATTTATTTTTTTTTTTAATTTTTTTTTTCAACGTTTATTTATTTTTGGGACAGAGAGAGACAGAGCATGAATGGGGGAGGGGCAGAGAGAGAGGGAGACACAGAATCGGAAACAGGCTCCAGGCTCTGAGCCATCAGCCCAGAGCCCGACGCGGGGCTCGAACTCACGGACCGCGAGATCGTGACCTGGCTGAAGTCGGACGCTCAACCGACTGCGCCACCCAGGCGCCCCAAAAGGTAATCCATTTAATATAATACCCTAAATCCATCTTTTTTAGGAAACCTACTCTGATATGTATACAATGTGGCCGGGATAGAAAACTACCTTAATTATAGGAAGCCAGTGACAATCCAAATATTTTCTAAAATGGCATCTCTTAAATGACTCTCCTCACTTGAAAGCAAAAATAATTGGATATTCTATAGGCAAACATGGGCATAGAGTGTAGAAAGTCCATTTCAGGTTACGTTCTTAGTACCATTGACTTCCTTCGTTGAACAGAGAAATTTCCACTGTGCTAAATATCCTTGAAATCATTCACTCAGAACTCATTAAGAAATGGCTCAATAAAAATTATCTTAAGCTCTTTTGCTGCAAGGTTTCTACCCACAGTTTTCTGCAAGTATAACTCTCATTATGCATGTCCCATATATTATTTCAAAATACGGCATTTGCTGATACAAAGATTGAGTACCTACTATGTGCTAGGCACTGTCCTAGTGACTGGTTCTTTGAAAAATCATTAATCACAAAACTAATGTTGTTGGAATAAATGCTTTTGCTCCATCACTCTTTTAATATACAGGTGCTTATTAATGATGAAGTGAGTATAACAATGACAAAAATTATCAAATTTGATAGTTAGAGAAAAGCTTATAACAAATTATTCTAAATAAATAAAAATGGGCGCCTGGCTGGCTCAGTCAGTAGAGCATGTGACTTTGATCTCAGGGTTGTGAGTTTGAGCCCCACATTGGGCAAAGAGATAGATAAATAAATAAATAAATAAATAAATAAATAAAATCCACAAACATTTAATAAATAAACAGCTCTAAATAACACTAAGAATGTTTGACAGCCAAGACCACAAAGGGGCATTAGAACAGATAAGATAATATTTTTAAAAAGTACTATAGTAATTATGTACAGTTAAGTTACATCCTTAACACTAGAGCCTTTACCGAGATACTTAAAAACAGATGAGAGGCAAACTAAGCACTGAAATGTTCAAAATCTATAATATGGTATTAGGAAAAATAATGTTAAAAGCATTGCTATTTAACAAGAAAGACAAATACAACCTCCACATGAAGCCTCAATATATTATATGTCATAGAAAATAAATCCTAAATTACATAGCTCTACCCAGAACTCTGTTACTCCTAGATGTGCTAGAAAGACCTTGCCAAGACTTGTTCCAAGTTTGCAGCAGGAACCCAGAAGATGACTTCAGTGGGCTTAATGACAACAAGGTCTTGTTGCCATGCTCTTCTAGTAGGGTGTCCCCTTATCTGCAACTTTGTTTTCCACAGTTTCAGTTAACCACAGTATAGAAGTAAATGATCCTCCTACTGACATACTGTCACAAGGTCAAGAGTAGCCTAACACTACATCACAGTGCCTCCATCATTCACCTTGCTTCATCTAATCATATAGGCGTTTTTTTATCTCACATTCTCACAGAAGAAGACAGGTGAGTATAGCACAATAAGATATTTTAAGAGACCACATTCACATAGCTTTCATTATAGTATGATGTTATAATTGCCTTATTATTAACTATTGTTGCTAATCTCCCACTAATTTATAAACTAAACTTTATCGTAAGTATGCATGTGTAGGTAAAAACAAAGTATACGTAGGGTTCAGTACTACCTGTGGTTTCAGGCATCCATTGAATCTATCCCCCATGGACAAGGGAGAGACTATTGTAACTTCTAATAGTCACACTGGCAAGCATATTATTAATTAACCAGAATAGTACTGGATTTTAGTAGAGTAACAATTTTATAATGCCTGCTAAAATAACCAGAATTGCAAAATCAGGATTAAGGAATCACATTCTATCATTTTCAGTTTTGATACAAGGGTTTCTTTATCCTCCTCTCAACAATAATGTTTGTCTCAGACTAAAAAGGCTTTGGTTTGAAATTTTTAACACAAACTGGGAAGAAATTGACTCAAAAGAATAGTAAGCATAACAGTATATCCTCTCCAAGTCAAAAGTTAAAGAACACCATATCCTGATTTATATATTTAAAATGTTGTTTATTAAATATCTGAAATAAACTTTCTTATGTGATGTTTATTCAACAACAGTGGAGTAAAGGTGAAGAAACACCTCTCTCTGTACCTTTCTCTATATGCTTCATCTCTGTGATTCATTCAAGAATCAAGACCATAAAAACCTAATAAAAATCACTGCCATCTCATTGCAGATCAACACTCACAGGTAAAATCAAAGACTATTTCACCTGTTTGGACTTTTTTTTCACCTGTACAGAAATTAAGTCCATGTAGTTGAGGATACCTGGCCACAGGGAAACCAGACAGATAACAGCTTTGGAAGCCCATGTCTCCAGACGTTCAATTCACTCCATAGTTTCATGGATTCCTGCCATTTCTTCTTTCCCTCACAGCATTAGGGCACAAACCCTGCAGTTGCTTGTTGTGAAACCTCACTGACTGACAGACTTTCTATTCTTAACTCATTTCCCCTCAAGTCCATCAGCATAGATGTTCCTTTATAGTGTCAACTGTTTTCGTGGAAAAGGCCTTGCTTCTCAGTTAACTCTTGCTAATCTCTGCTTGCATCCTCGGGCCCACAACTTTGTATACAGTTACAAGGAGCATTAACACTCCCATTTTTCTAGTCAAAAACATGACTTCTTTCCTAACCCCAACTGCTGCATACAATGCACGGTTTTGCCTATTATAAATCCCAGGAGAATATGTTACATTACGCTCCTTAGAAGCACCAATATGAACAAAGTGAAGTAGGCACCAATAAAGGTGATGTAACAATTATTCAATGGTCTCTGAGGAATGACATGCTGCTCTCAGTCCTGTTCCTCCAAGACAGATGTACACCTCATACTCAAAAACACTACATTTGTAACTGATCAGCAGCCTGTGCAGCTCTCAGCAGAGGTGCCAAGAACCAAGTGGGCCTGGAGACTGACATAGGATTCTGTCCTTTCTCGCGAGACTCCCCACACAGCAGGGCCCCAGAATCCTGACTGAATTTATGCCAGCACTGACTTTGTTGTTTCTGGTGTGAGGATTAATGGGAGGTGCTCTTTATGGAAAGCAGTATGTCAGGGTCCCTAAAGAAAGGAAATCTCTATAATGAAGAATATGTAAATGTATACTTTTAAAATGTATATCTAATGCATCTCCTTCAGTGTCTTATTGTAGAGATTAAATGCAATGCCCTGATTATTTCATAGGTATAAGCACATAACTTGATGCTTAACTAGGATATCCATCAGAAACTGATAAATAATTAGTTAGGCCTTCAAATCTATGCATAATTTTAAATGCATAATTATGCATGCATATTTTTTTTATTTCAACTAATGTTGCATATTTAAACTACTTAAGCTGAAAAATTAAAATACCAACAGTAGTGGAACGTTCTTAGAGTTCATTTCAAAAACGTTCCTGATAAAATTTTCCATTTTCCTTTTGGTGCTAAATAACCAGTTCACAGAATAGTTTCTCCTTCATTGCGACTTCTCAACTTTTAATGGAAATATTTACCATCAAATATGAGAACCAGTATATTATTTACATTGATTTTAGTCACTTCAGAATTACATCTAATCATCTGAATTTGAACAAAACATGTTTTTTTTTTTAATGTTTATTTGTTTTTGAGAGAGACAGAGTGTGAGCCGGGGGGAGGGGCAGAGAGAAGGAGACACAGAATATGAAACAGGCTCAGCTCAGAGCCTGACACAGGACTCAAACTCATGAGCTGTGAGATCATGACCTGAGCTGAAGTCAGATGCTCAACTGACTGAGCCACCCAGGCTGAACAAAGCATATTTAAAAGCAAAAAGTATATCATTACTTTGTGAGTTCTACCATTGTTTATCATAAGGTGCTAGGAGAGCTGAGTTTCAGAAACAGATTTACAAAAACAAAACAAATCAGAATTTGAAGGTTGCTAGTAAGAGTAGATCTTAAAAGTTCTCACCACAAGAAAAAAACTGTAACTATGTGTGGTGATAGATGTTAACTATGCTTATTCTAGTGATCATTTCAGATATACACATATCAAATCATTACATTGTACACCTAAAACTAAAACAATGTTATATGTCAACTATATCTCAATTTAAAAAAAACCATTTAGAGTTATATAAGCTTAAATGGAAATAGATATAATCAGCCTTGCTTCAGATCATAAAAGTTTATTAACAAAAATAGAATTAAAAAAGGTCAACTTCCAGGAATTCATAGTTTTTAGTGCAATATTTGGTAAGCACAAGATTTCAGACTCTATGTATCATTTACAAATTCCAATTAAAGTATGTATAAAACATATAACTATTAATAGTATTCTTAGAGATGGAATTAGTGGCATTGTCCCATATAGTAACAGATACATATAGGTTTCTCAGTAAGAAAAAAAAATCTTACAGGAGATTTAAAAACAATGAATTTATTTTTTTTTTAATTTTGTAAATTTGTGCAATTTGGGACATGGAGATTAAATGTCAACTTAATAAAATTTTATTCAAACTTAAACAATTCATTTATAGTCTAATTCCACTTTTTCTGGGCTTGGAGAAGTCTAGTCTGCTGTTTAATAAATATATGTATATTTGAGCAAATGGACCACTTCTTACATTTGTATTAAATCTTTATACATTCTAAAACTTACATTTAAATTACACTAAACTTCCCAAATGAATATTTTTCTGTAATAAATACCTAAAAGAAATCTCTAAGCTTCTTATAAGGTATATCCCTGAATCAGAAATAAAGCAAAAATTCTCATGACCCAATGCAATGTGCAAACACATCCTTAATATTTTTTCTCCCCTACAGTAATAATAGAATATGCTTTTCAGGATTAATGACCTTAGAGATATAAAAGCTTTGGCTCAAATTGACAACTTGACCTGAACATCAAGATGAATCTGATTAAAGGTTTCAAGTTTTATCCATAACTTCCGGAATGGGTTAGAACCATCTAACACTTTAATCCTTATTGTATGACTCTGATTAACTGAACATCAGCATCTGTCCATGTGCAACAAACAGATGGCAGATCTCAGAGAATGCATTGCAGAGAGACCCTTGGGGTGAATGCCCTCCCAAAACCCAGTGAAGGCACCATGGTCAAAGTGGAACAAATTATTGTGTAAATTTAGAAAAATGTAAAAGGAAACTATGTAAGGATAGTTTTTATTTGAGATAATAAAACTCGGTATCCCTAAGTACCTTATTGATAGAAATTACTGAAATAATTAAATTTCTTCTCTCCAAAGCATTAGATTAGGGACTAATGGTTTTTACTCTCACCATCTCCATCTACGTTCATAAATTTATGCAAAAAGTTCTATGTCTATTGTTCTATATCTAATGCTTTTATTTGTCAAAAGAATATAATTTCTAGCCTGAATCATAGGGCTATTTCAAGGATCAAAGGAAATAAAGCATGCTAAAGCACTTTGAAAAGGATACAATTCCAAAACAGAGAATTATCGATACATCTTAGTTAAGAATATAAGTAAAACATTGCAATGTATTAAAAGAGCAAGAAATTCTTCAGAAAGTCAAATTTATTCCAGGAATGTAAGAATGGATCAACATTAGGCAAGCCATCAATGTACTTCAATAAATAAATTGACTAAGAGAGAAAAACAATAAGATTATACCAATAAATTCCCCAAAGGCAATTGATAAAATACAACATTAATTTCCAACAACACTCTCTGTAAAATGGGAAGAGAAGAAAACTTCCTTAACTTGATCAAAATCCTATTTTGCAAGAATCCTAAAGGAAATATCATGCCAACTGGTAAAGATTTAGAAGCATTCTTATTAAAATAAAAAAGAAACAAAACAAAAAGCCTATTATCTGCTCTATATTTGAACATAATATTGGATATTTAAGCCAAAGCAATAAGGCCAGGATAAGAAATTAAGTGTAAAATATTGTAAAAGAGGTGAAAGATCATTTCTACTTTTGCAGAGAATATAATTATTTACCTAGAAATCCAAAATGATCCATTGAAAAGTTATATTTCAATAAAAAATAATATTTTTAAATAAAAAAATTAATAGCTGCCTCATATACAAGTCTGTTTCCAAATGTAATGGCAGAGGTGGGTGGGTAGAGGTGAGGCAACTCCCACTCAAATTAACAACAGATATTATAATCAAGCCAAGAATAAACGTGTTATGTGCAAAAATTATATATGTTTTTATTTCATTTAAAGTCAAAAAAGAAGGATCAAATAAATAAAAATATAAAAAATACTAACTAGAAAGATAACATTGGCAAAATTCCACTAATTCACAGACAAATACAATGAACTTATTATAAAAAGCCCAAACGGATTATTTCAAGAGGTAGGGGTGGAAGTGGCATCTCAAATAACAACGGAAACAGTATTACTCAATTATTAATGCTGAAAAAATTCACTATCCATTTGAACAAAAAAATATAGATTTCTGCTTTATGCCAAGCCAAAAAATAATTTTATATAAAGATTAAATAAGAAATATAAGTACTAGAAAAAAAATGTAACCATTTGTTTGTATTATTTGGCAGGGGGGTAAATCTCTTAACAAATATATCAAGGCCAAAAAACACACAGTAAAATACTCATAAAATTGACCACATAAAAACTTAAAACCATGTCCAAATTAAAAAACAAACAAACAAAACCTCAAAATGGAAAATATTTGCTATATGTTTTTTAATTTACAAAAGTGTTCCCAAACTAATTTTGGAAAAGTTAGATTTACAAAATTATATGACTGCTTCAAAATTATATGAAAAGATGTTCAAACACATTTTATAAATAAATAAAATTTTATTAAGCAAATAAATAATAAAACTATTATTTTTTCCTGTCAGACTATCAAAGGTTAAAGATGTGAAGTTATGGGAAAATGGGAATTTTCCATGTTATGTTGAACATAAATTGGTACTTTTCTGGAAAGCAATGTGGCAATATGTTTTAAAATGTTAAGGATGCAGCTACTTTGTTCTAGCAATATCATTTTTGAAAACTCATCTTAAGAAAACATTTGAGCAAATGAGCACAGATATAAATACAGGGGGTTCAATGCCACTCTGTTGATGATATCAAAAAGATTATTAGTAAACTAATAACATCTATCTCTAGCAGGGACTGGCAAAATAAAGTATGGTACATTAATGACACAGGATTCTATGCAGCACTAGGATGACATAGATCTATAAATCTTAAAATGGATAATCTGTGTGTGTGTACTTAAAAAGTAGGCATTACAGAGGAGTACTTAGTCTGAGATCTCATTATTTATACATGGCAAATCTGGAAGGATATATGCCAATTGGTAAAAGTAGTTATCTCTAGCAAAATTATGGAATTAGTTTTCTCTGTACTGCTCAAATTACTTAAAATTAACATACATTAGCATATATTATGAGAGAACAAGTTAAAGACATTTCCATAGCATTAGACCTATAATTACCTCATTACTTATCAGAACGTTATGCTTTGTAGAGATAATTAATGATATCAGACTTAAGACTCACTTGAAGTATAACTAAAACAGTGACAATTTCAAAGTACATGTGCTTATTTTTATTAAAATATTACACCAATGTTATCATAATTAAATATAATATTTTAAATGTGTATTATTCTTGAGACTGGTCAATGCATCCCTATTATAGTATAACAAAATATCCTTTAAGTATCAAGATAAATCTGTGATTTGGAAATTATTTTAGAATCTTACATTTTAGAACTACTGACTCTAATTAGCCTTGGTGAAAAGAATATCCAAAACACAATTGAATTTTCTAATGTATCTATAAAATTAATCTCATAACTACTTAAACAATTTAAATGAAAATACACAGTATGTCTCTTCTTACATCAAACTTCTGCTACCTCTAAGTTTTGAGAACACATATAAGTAGATGAATGTTCCCAGAGGAAGAAAAGGGATTATGCTGGGATTTCTTGACTAGTTGCTTAAATCAATTTGATTTCAATTAAATGCACTCCATCCATAATGAGATTCGAACCTGCTGCATTAAATTAGGACTTAAATATATTTTGAAGAAATTGGATTCAGCAAGAACTCCATATAGGTTACAAGAACTTTAATCTTTCAGAGCACACATGCTAATTATAAAAATGTCAACCATTTTCATCAGGTACAAAGGGTAGCCTTCAAAATTCTCCATAGCGAGAATATAATTTAATAGAGATTCCTTATGCCAACACATTAAGTAATGCCTGTCTATCCTTGCCACATAAACACTTATCTACCAACTATATGTAATTCTACATTTGACTTGTGAACCTTAGGAAATTCAACTAGGGAACTCAACATTCTACCTTGAATGCTACTTAAAATGAGAAGTATTTTTCCAAGTCATTTTTGCACTTTCAGGAAAAAATACTGGTTGTCAATATATTAAAACATACTAAATCTGCTCACTCACCACCAGAATGGCTGCCTCATGAGAATGCAATTTGCAGCATGAGGATATAATCATAAGAAAATAAAAAAATGGTAACTAGAATAGAAATGCTCTCATATCCCATGTATATCTGAGCCAAATTCAGTTGAAATACTAACAATTCTGATGCATATTCTTAAGCACTGGCTCACTGTTTTTAAAAAACTGCCAGGTGGCTTGTTTTCTTGGCACTTAGAGTTTACAAAACCCTGTAAAATTGGAAATAGTTAGACTTGCTCATCTTAGCAGTTTTAAAAATGGGATGAACATCACAGCCTTTGCAGGACTCTATATATTAACACATACTGTTCTCTAGGCTATCAGTTTGTGTGAACACAAAGATATTTAAAAGACAGCGAACTGTCGGGGGGGGGGGTGTTGTTATTATTATTATATTAGGTCATCAGTTTTACTAAAGGACTTCAAATTCCTATTTGTTGATGAAAGGTACAACTCCTAAGAGGATAAATTTCTAAAATGTCTACTAATGTTCTCTGAAAAGGATAAGATATTTTATCCTAGGGAGTGTGAATCCCATGTTGAAAAAAGAAAAGAAAAGTATTCACATTACAGATTCTTTAGTATTTAATCATAAAAGGATTGCAGGCAACAAAAATTCCAAGCTGTGCTGGGTCAATTAAATTCAACTTGTTTCAAAATAATGTTTCATCTCTTAAATCTCATTTAAATTATCAGTGAAAAAGGACATTAAAATCATTTAGTACTATAAAACTGGTAGAAATGACAGAGAAATAAAATACTAAATAAAATCATTTGTAATATATAATCATTTTCCTAAAACAGCATTTCTACTAAACACTTTACAATGAAAAAGCTTGGCAATTTACAAATAGCTTAGAGACTAATCTCTAATTAATCTCTTAGAAAAAGAGACTTGACACCCCAATATATTTAAATTTAATTAGCCTTGCTATCAGGAAAGCATGCAAAGAATTACAGAGGAAATCCATAATGAATTCACAACACTTACTTTCATATTATCATCCCTAGGTGGTTTCTTCATAACAACTTTTATAAATTGAGAGAAAGTCATAGATAGTCCTACCTATGAGAGTGACCGAGTTCATTATCATTGTAACAACCTCCAAGTAAAGTCGCTTTATGTTCATAAATGAAAGTCAAAATAAGGAGAGTAACAGCATCTCACATTTCTAACAAGTTTTATACCTTTCGAAGGGCTTTCACATTTATTTTTCATGAGGTCTCCACAAGATTTTAAGGATGAGAAAATCCAGGACACAAAGAGACCCAATACCTTGCCAAAAACATACAAATCAGTGGCAGAGCTGGATGTCAATCCCAGATATTCCTATTCTTGGTTGAATTTATATCTATGGGCTCACACCACCTCTGCATTTTACTACTATATTTTTCTAGTTCGCAGAGTATTTTCTCACCCCTTCGCCATGGTAAAGAATGCACATTTTACAACTCTAGCTATTTTTTTCTCACTGAGTGTTGGATAAAGGGGAATGTCACTTATTCTAGTTATTTCTTCCCAACAGTGCTATATTACTTGGCAACAATGCCCCTAAAAAAGAGGATATAGCATGGAAAATTCTTCATAATTTTGGAATATTTTCAATTCTTTCAACATACATTTATAGAGCCATAATTTTGTGCCAGGAACTCATCTAGGTGAGCAGATATGGCCTCAGCTAGGTAGTAGGTGTACTATGAGATCACTTGTAGTAGAAAGATATTTTAGAGGATAACCACACAAACATATAATTAAAGATTATAAGAAATGCACTGAAAGAAAATATTTTAGGTAGGGGGGGCTAATTTAGATTGGACTGGGGTCTTATAGGTCTCCTGAGGAACTGACATTTAAACTAGGCAGACTGCCAGGCAAATAGTGTGGGAAGAACACTCTGTGCAGAAGAAAAACAAGGAAAGATCCTGAAGAAACTGCACCAACAGCAGGCCTGTGTAGCAAATGCACAGTGACAGAAGGGAAAAAATAAAATGAAGCTGGAGGGTCAGGCAGAAGCAGACGTGGTGGGGCTGTGAAAGCCATTTCTAAAAAACCTGGGATTTATTCTGTGGAGATTTTAAGTCAGAGAGGTGAAAGTTCCTACTCAAAAAAATATCTCTAGCTGTTAGAGAATGGATTTGGAACACAGAACTCTTAAGGAGGTGCCTCTCAGATGTTGAATACAGAAGAAACCAGAGTATAATGACCTGAGGTGGGAACAAGAGAAACAGTTTTATTTGAAGACTTATTGACAGTGGACTCGGAGCACTGGGAAGAAGATGGGGCTACTATGAATGACCCCCAGAGCTCTGGTCTGAGCAACTGAGAGGCCATAGGAGCCATTTGTAGAAGTAGAAAAGCCTAGAGAAGGAACAGATTTATGAGTAGCTCTGGAGGTGTTGAGAATGCAGTTGCACAATGGGACTAGATCCCGGGATAGGCATCTGGCTTCAAGATATACATCTGGGCGCCAGGAACAGTCAGATTATCTGTGATATCTGAATCCATAGGACTAGATGAGATAACTTACGAAGGCAGAATAAAAAGAGAAATATATCTAACACTGACTTTTGTGAAAGTACATTTTGAGATCAGTTAGAAGAAGAAAAGCTTACAAAGAAGATAGATAATGAACCCCAAAGCTGTAGGAGGAAACCAGAAGAGTAAGTTGTCACGACAGCCAAGAGAACAGAACATTGCAAGAAGGAAGGGGTGGTCAGCTGTAGTGAATGCCAGTAAGAAGTCTTACAGGATGAAGAAAGGTGTCCAATGGATGTGATACTTAGAGCAGTATCATTGGTGGATCTAGAGAGTAGAAAGCAGTAGATTAAAGAATAAATGTGTAGAGGATACAAGAGTGTGATTGAGGAGGGAAACAAAGAGACAGAACAATGGCCGGAGAGAAATAGGAATCAAAGGGGTTTTTGTTTGTTTTTGCTATTGTACTAAGTGGAAAGAGAGAACAATTGAAGATAAGGAAAATGTGAGGGTGGAGGAAAGATAACTGAGAAGAGGTAGAAAACCAGATTCAGGGCTCATATAAGGGAACAGCTTTGCTGGTAGAAATCCTTCCTCCATTGTAACAAGAGGGAAAAAGAGGACAAGTACAGAAAGAAGTAGATTGGAGAAATGAGTAGTGGTAAAAAAAAAATGGAATTCCAATCTGGTGGCTTCTATTTTATCTCTAAAGAATAGGGCAAAGTCTTTTGTTGAGGATAGAGAAGGAAGTATTAAAAATCAGAGGTTTTACAAGAGTGGAGAAGAGCCACCTTCATTTGTTTTTACTGGCTCATCCTCCATTCACATTTCTATTAACAGTGTTTTCCTTAGGGAACCACTGTTCCCCATTCTTACTGTATGATCTTGAGATAGAGCTGACACCAGTTTCCTCTCCCTTCCCACCCCCATTACTTTCACCACCAACCTAGATCCTGGAGTGGGAATGCTGAGGTCTCGCCAACTAAAGCATTCATCACCTTTGCATTAGTCATTGCTTGAACCCAGTGAAACCCAACCGCAGAACTTTCATTGAAACCACTGGGAAAGAAGAAGCCCCTGAGGGAAAAAAAAATGAACGCTTTTTCCTCTGGGGCTCCTCACATGGTAGGATGTAAGTCTGGAACCACTGGAACCACCTTCATCACATCTGGGAAGCAAACCTGAAGAACACAGAGCTAAAAGATAGAAAGAAAAAGAGGTCCCAATGACTTTTTGTTGTCCTGAATTCAGCTAGATACTCCCAGACATCATTTTCGGAGTCAATACCTCCAATACAAAGAATGTAAGTATTCCAGTTGGACTGCTGACCCTTGCAAGCGAAGGTATCCTGATTGATACAGTGAAAATCCTTGTGGTGAGCAGGAGAATAACTCACTAGAGAAATGACTGTCAGACATTGCCAAGGGTCCATTCAGTTGCTGGTTATCATGAATTTATGCTGATATCACTAACCTCAGGATTTCTGCTAAACAAATCAAATTCTTTGAAATTTTCAGTAATAATACCTAATCTTTTAATACTCAGTACAGTTAGCAATTTGATATAATTATTACTGTTATATAACAAAAACAAGTAGGTAATTTAAACACACAAGTAATATAAGAGGATGAGAAGACAAGTTATATAGTCTGGGGGAAAATGTTTGCAAAAGACACATCTGATATAGGACCATTATCCAAAATATACAAAGAACTCTTAAAAATCAATGAGAAAACACACAGTCTATTTACAAATGGGCCAAAGACCTTAACAGACGTCTCACCAAAGATACACAGATGAAAAACAAGCACACAAGTACATGCTCAACATGACATGTCATAAGAGAAATGCAAATTAAAACAGCAATGAGATGCCACTACACACCTATTAGAATGGCCAAAATTCAGAACACTGGCAACACCAAATGCTGGCAAGGATGTAGAGTGACAGTATTCCACTGCTGGTGGGAATACAAAATGGTATGGCTACTTTGGAAGACATTGTGACAGTTTCTTATGAAGCTCAACATACTCTTACCATATGATCTAGTGATCATACCCCTTAGCAAATACCCAAAGGAGTTGAAAACTTATGCCCACATAAACACCTGCACATGGATATTTATGGCAGCTTTATTCATAATTGCCAAAGTTGGAGGCAACCAAGATGCCCTTCAGTAGAGGAATAGAAAAGTAAAAACTGTGATACATCCAGACAATGGAGTATTAGCACTAAAAAGAAATGAGCTATCAGGCCATGAAAAACCATGGAAGAATTTTAAGGGCATATTACTAAGTGAAAGAAGTCAATCTGAAAGGGCTACAGACTGTAAGATCCCAACTATATGATGTTTTGGAAAAGGCAACACTATGAAGACAGTAAAAAGATCAGCGGTTGCCAGCAGTTGGGGGTAGGGGAAGGATGAATAGACAGAGCACAGATTTTCAGGGAAGTGAAAAGATTCTGTGTGATACTATAATGATGGATACCTATTATCACACATCTGTCTCAGTCCTTAGAATGTGCAACACCCTAGAGTGAATCTTAATGTAAACTCTGGACTTTGAGTGATGATGTGTCAATGTAGGTTCATAGATTGTAACAAATATACCAGTCTGTGGGGGAGGTTATGCATGTGTGGGAGAAATCTTTGTACCTCACCCTTTTTTGCTATGTAACAATCTTCCCTTTGTCTAAAGTTTAAATTAAAGATACATTCAACTTAAACGCAAGAATGACATAAGATCACTCTGTATCTTATCAACATCTAAACTGGCAAAAAGACAAATTAAGAAAATGGCTTTCTTTTAAGTGTATCTAAGATGAGGCAGAGACCGATACTTGCCTACAGTTAAGCCAACAGAAAACAGGCCCTATAAATTCTATTAAATTATTTAACAGACACAAACAGATGCAGTAATTCATTGTCAGTGAAAGAAATAATTTTCTCTCTTCTCTCACAATGCCAATAAAGCAAACATTTGCAGGTGCTCAATCAGCATCCTTGCATCAAGTCAAACAATACAACCTTTCTTTGAATGACAACAGAAACATACATTAATAGGGTGACAAAATAATAAGTCATTGACAAGCCAAATATTTGGTGAAGCTTTAGAAAGAACTACTCTGGAGCACCTGGGTGGCTCAGTCAGTTAAGCTTCAGGCTTCAGTTCAGGTCATGATTTTGCTATCCATGAGTTCGAACCCCATGTTGGGCTCTATGCTGAGAGCTCAGAGCCTGGAACCTGCTTCAGATTCTGTGTCTCCCTCTCTCTCTGCCCTTCCCCACCCCCTCCCAAAAATATTAAATATATATTTAAATAAAAAATATTTAAATAAATACTACTCTGAAAAATACGGAATTTTTTTTACCAAGATTCTAAATATAAAAGCAATTTCATTGAACTGACATTGATCAAGTAATTATTAGAGAGAATTCCATAAGAATTACACTATCAGGATTTGAAATCAGGATTTGAAATAGCTCTTTCTGACTTTCTTATTCATTTGGACTAGGAAAGTGATGAGTCTTACCAACCCTGGATTCAGAGTACTCCTAGACTCTAAAACTAAAGAAGTTTTCTAAGACATTTTCCTAAAGAGGTTTTCTGCAAGGTGACACTTAAAGCAATCCAGAGAGAACCACCAGAGAAGAAGATGCAAAATTTCTCTCCTAGCGTCACTTCCTCCATCCTTCAAATGAGAAAGCATATCTCTCTCTTCTAATCTTGGAGGATTCTGAGCATTCCATTCTTCCCCAACACTGCAGAGTCCGCATAATAGGCAAGTGTGCATGCGCACATACGTTATGAAAGAAGAAATCTTTGCTGCCCCTCAGACTTTTATTTTGCATTTCAAAAAGCTTAATGCCTTTCATTTTCCTCATGATTCCTAGTTTCTGAAGCTTTCAGGTTCCTTCTAAACAAGCATTTTACTTACTTGGACAAATCATTAGTGATCACACCAGTACTAAGTATAGTGAAGAGGTCTCAAGGCTCCTAGACAGAATAGTTCTTGTTACATATCTTTTATGATACTGGTTTTGTATCTCACTTATGTACGGAGTTATTCCAACTCTCATCACAACCCTAAATTACTTTCCATCATAGTTTTGCAGACCTACGTTAAGCTTTAAAGTTTTTAATATTGTGTTTTCCTGTGATCACTATGCTGGCTTTTGCACTCTGACGGGGCTCCCATGGGGCTCTGTCAGTTTTCAACACTCATGTCCACAAGTGAATCTATCCATCTAAAGTATTTTACTTACCATGCTAAAAATGCTCCAAATGGATAGATTGTAGAGCAATGTCTTCTTTGTGTCACAGAAAAACTGGTGTTCATCCTTGGGCCAGAAAGAAATCTGCCCAGCCCATTAATGATTCTGCCTCTATAATCTTCCCTGCCAAACATCTCTTATAATTATTTGACCCGACAACTCATACCTGAAGGCAAATGGCTGCTCTCTTGTCTAAAAAACAGAAAGACTCTCATCCAGTTTTTTCTTTGAATTATGTACAATCTTATAGAAGGAAATAAAGTCACAGTTAATAATTAACACAATTTTGGCATATTTTGACAAGACTAAGATAGCACTTCTTTTGGCCCAGGAAACAAATTTCACTTAAATTTTCAAACATAACATCATGAAAATGATGAGGTTAGTAGGAATCAATATTCCTAGATTTTGTAATCAAAATCTATCCTCAGTAAAGTGAAAGTTACTAAATTACAAATAAAACTCCTAATAAAATGAACATAAATTTTAGATTTCTAGTTATAGTACTTTAATTGTGTCTGACTTAAATTACAGCTACATCCAATAGGGAATATAAACATAGGAAATTCACCATTACTTGCCCTGGTGACATAGACCAAAACTGTTAATGCCTAAGAGAAGACAAAGATGAACAATTTTTGTTAAGTTGCAAGCTAACCTCTGTTAAATCATTGAATTAAGGAACTCAGTCTGATGGTTTGGTTAAAGCAGGAAATTCTAGTCAAGAAATCTAAGCTATGCTACCCATAATGAGCCAGAATAGTGTGCCCAAAACTTAATTGTAAGGTGCTGTAATGGAAGTTCACAAAGATAGGGACTTCATTTTCATTTTACTCATTTGCTCCATCCTTGGCATCTAATATTATTATAGCAACTTTCTTATTCACAAGTTCATTGCCCATCTCCCAAAGTTCCCTGAGAGTAGATGTCCTCAGTACCTGGGAAAATGTGGAGGCACTAGACAGATATTTATTGAATAAAAGCTTATAGAAATTCCATAGCTGCATGCTATGATTATTATTCACTTATTGAGCATGTACTAGGGTGTGGGCACTGTGCTGAGGGCCCTGCCCAAGAGGTAGAAGCAAGATTTGAATGCAAGCATCTGACTCCTGGGCCCTTTTTCTTTCTTAACAGATTCTCCAGGAGTTCAATTCCATGAAAATACTGTCTCCATATATAGCTTCTACATGGACATTGGGCTCTGACACTCAAATTGGCTTTTATTTCACATATCATCAGAAAAAAAAAATGTTTCTTAAATGTTTGACTTCCATGGAAAGCTATGGAACAAAGTAGCCATATTTAAATAATGGTGTTTGAACCCTTAATGTGATGACCATATTTCTTTCTTAGAACACAACGGATTTTACAAATATGTCACGACTCATTTGTTTAAGGGGAGCAGGTAGCAATGATTTATCCTCAGCTGACATGGGAAACAGCCCTAAGATGACTGGTTTCTCCATTTCAACATTATTTTCTTCTCTTCAGTATCTGAACTTCACAATCTCAAAAGCAATGATTCAGACAAAGCATTCAAATGAATCAACACTATCAAACTCATACAGCTAAATGACCTTTCTCTTCTCATAAAATTAACTGGTCAGCTTGACTTCTAATATAGATTCACTTTTTATTCTTGAGTTGAACTCAAATTATGTTGTTTTACTAGAATTTGGTTATTCCAGGATACTGTTACTACTTTGCTGAGCACGCACCCTCCCTCTTACCTACTTATCAGCCTCCTCTTACTCTCATTTCTGCCTGTTTCTTGATTTCTATGTGTACTCCATATTTAACCAGTAAAATTATATTATACTTCCCCAGTATTATATGTGTGTGTGTGTCTAGTGTATATATAAATTTATTAAAATTTAAGTATATGCAAAAAAAAAAAAAGAAAATAGAGAAAGAAGGGGAAAAAAGCTAAGGGTTATTAAATAGCTATACTAAAGCTTCCCAGCTGATAAATGTGATTGGAACCCAAATGTATCTGGTCTCAAATCTATATTCTTTCCACTACATCAATGGTTCTCAAAGCATGGTGCCTGAACCAGCAGCAACAGCATCACTGGGCAATTTGTCAAAAATGCAGATTTTCAGACTTTACCCAAGACCCACTGAATCTGGGATGGAGTCTAGAAATTTCAGTTTTAATAAGACAAGGGTGATTCTGATGCACCCTGAAGTTTTCCTATGTAACATCATTGGTCCTAATTTCACTTGACCACAAGAATTACCTAAGATTATTCATTTAGATAATATATTCCCAGGTCCTACCCATCTGACTCAGCAGGTAGGTAGATAGATCCCAGGAATACATATTTTTAACAAATGATATCTAAGTGCCACCCCCAAGTTATTCTCATGGTCAGAGAAATTTGCACCAAATCAGGATATTAACTTTGTACACTTTTTTTAAAGTAGATATTACATGTAATTATGTGATAGTTCCATGTTAAAAATATCTGTATATTGAAACCATATTTTTTCAACATTTTACATTCTATTATTAGTTCAGGAAGAAGAAGAAGGGTATTACAAAATCAAGTAAAGTAATAGGGAGTCACCATTTGAAAAATGTTAGTAAATACTACTTTAGATAAGCAGTTCTAGAGAATTAACATAATTTCAGGACTCCAGACATTAATAGCTACATATAATTGCAGGCAACTTTAAGAAAAGCCCAATATCCATTCAAATGCGGAGAAATTAATAAATGGTTTTTATTGTGTTATAAAGGATATCTTGCCTTAAGGAAGTTCACCACAACAGTCTTCTATAAATCTGGAGCTCTTCCAGTGTAGCTAAAAGTTGTTTGTTTGTTTGTTTGTTTGTTTGTTTGTTTGTAATGCACACAATTTTCCAGAAAGGATAACCTTGGCCATTTCACATATACAAAAATATAGTTTTGTGTAACTAAGGCAAACTTATAAATACAATGTGAATGGCTGTTTGGGGCTTACTTTAAACCTCCGCTTTTAGGTCCTAAGCAGTAAACTCCAGTGCCTCACCATGTTCTGGATAATTCAAATTTCTGGTTAATGGGTTGTAGCTGTTAAATGTACTCAAATGATGAAAAAGGGAGCTGTCACTTATTCAAGTCTAAGCACTGTCATGCCAGATAGGGTAGAGTACCTTTTCCCTCAGTATCACACAATATGTATGGGGTGGAAAAAAGAAAGAATCAACATACCTATTAACTTAATAATGCATTTGAAATAGAGGAAAGTTTTGATGGTTCCTAAAGCAATAGGACGGAGGTTCCCCCCACCTCACCCCCCACCCCCACTATCCTTCACTGTCAGGGGCCATTATAGAGAATGTGAATGAGTAATATCCCTTTAAGATGTGTAGATAGTAAAAATTCTACCAGGAAACATTATTCACAGCCCAGCATTCAAGGAATAAGAGAAATTCTACCAGCAGGATATAAACACATTAAGAGTCACTAATTAACAAAGCGTACTGCATAGGTTACAGGTGAAATTTTCACATTCCTTATTCCCCCTCCCCATTATCAGTGGGTTCCGACAATCATTCCTTTCACATCTAATCCACTGCTACACACTGAATTCCTAATTATAATTACCCCTAACCTTTTTTTTCACAAGCAGATGGAACTAGAATTCCACAGTGGGACATTTCCAATGCTAATCATTATACTTACTAGGTCAACTTTGTAGTCCATACTTCCAACTGATACTCATTTAAATCCAAAGTAGCTTAACTAAGAAAGTTAAATGGAAAGTTCCATATAGCTACCGATGTATTTTCAAAAGTGGGTCTGGGTCTTCTATACCCAATAGTGTTGATAAATGCTTTCTGCCAATAACCCTAATGTTTGATTCATCAATATTGGTACAATGATCCTGAAACAATCTTATGTTCATTTTACTTAATGGCACTTTAAAGAAGGTGACATGAGAAAGACTAATTTCAAGTCACCTCAGAAAATGAAATCTACCACTATCTTACAACAATAAATTCAACTTAAAAAAAAAAGCAATGCAAAGGTACAAAGCTCTTATCAATTAAACCTAATTTATTTATATTCAAAACATAACTTGAAATGTGTTAACAAAAAGTTTTTTATGAAGATTTGGGAATGAGGAGGAAGAAAAATATGAACTCCGTCAAGATTTCAAGAGCATGTATATGTGTTCATGCATTCTCGTAAGCCATCTCCATGGACAAATGAGTAGCATGATGGTGAACTGTAGGACTGAGCTGTCATCCACAGCTACTGTTGCAACTCAGCAGGAAAATACATCTGAGACCAACTCAACAAGCAACTCATTTGAGTGGGAGTGTTTTTTTTTTCAACATTTATTTATTTTTGCGACAGAGAGAGACAGAGCATGAACGGGCGAGGGGCAGAGAGAGAGGGAGACACAGAATCGGAAACAGGCTCCAGGCTCTGAGCCATCAGCCCAGAGCCCGACGCAGGGCTCGAACTCCCGGACCGCGAGATCGTGACCTGGCTGAAGTCGGACGCCTAACCGACTGCACCACCCAGGCGCCCCGTGAGTGGGAGTGTTTAACATTACAATACTCTGCATTCTCCAAACCCAGGAGTTTCCATGTCTATGCTAAATTTAACATCTGTAGTGATTATATACACAGAAACAACTTCAACTCACTACCTAATCCATGCATCTTTATCAAAATTAGATAATGAATTTTCTGTTGAATATTGAACTTCAGTCCATCATACTTACCTTAGTTGCTTAAGGTTAATACATTTTTCTGTTGTAAAGATGGCAGGAAATGAACTGACCGACCATCAAAGGCTTTATTTCTGTGCATTTTCAGCTGCCTGGTAATCTCTGATTTCTTCGTTTTTAAGGAAAGAGGAGTAAGAAAAGCTGACTAGAGGTCTTTTTAAAAAGACTCCAAATCCAGGGCACCTGGATGGTTAAACCAGTTGAGCGTCTGTCTATCACAATTGTGAGATCAAGCCCTGAGTTGGGCTCCACGCTGGGAGTAGAGCCTGCTTAGGATTCTCTCTCTCTCTCTCTCTCTCTCTCTCACTCATGCTCTCTCTCTCTCTCTCTCTCTCTCTCGCAAAAAAAAAAAAAAAACACTCAAGTCCAGTAGGATATCAGAGGCTTGCAGGCTGTCAGTGGCACATTACTCCTGCATGTATACATTGAGAGGATACATACCCTACCTGTAACATCATGAGCAAACACTCTTTCCCAGCCCTGCATATCTGACACCCTCAGAAATGGAGTTTAGGATTGCCTAGATTCATTTCTACAGTCCATGACAGCCCAAAGATCTCCTGATCACATGCATTTCAGCATGAAAATATATATATATTGAATATTATATAATTAAATGTATAAATGAATATATCTAATTGAATATTACATTCAATTCCTGCAACATGAATGCTCTCACACATCCTTCTGTCTCCTGTCTCTGTTTGCCTACGTTACCTCTATTCTAGAAAATCTCTGCATGCAAAACAAAGAATTCATAACTTTTCCCAGATTCCTCTGAAATCCACACATAAATAAACTTCATGATTTTACTTAAGATTCTGAGGGTAGGTGTCCTGGGCAGAGGAAGCAGGGGAATTAACTGACAGCTGTTTCATTGGCTCCAGCCTCATTCTCCCTGACCTCTCTCAAATTTCTCCTCCCTCAAAATTAAAGCTACTTTCTTCCAACTATATGCATAAACTTCTTAAGGTTTCTTCTTTCTCTGGGAAGTAAAATACTCATTTCTCTCCAAACAAAATGCCTTATTTAAGCAAAAGAGAAAATGCCTCTCATATACTTCTATCTAAGGATATTTTCCTACCTCGTGATATGTAAAAAACACAACATAAAATACAATAAAAAATCAACTTTACTGGTACTACAGAAATCAAACAGCTAGATTGGATAAATAAGACAAGAAATTACAAGTTTCAGCAAGGATACTGTTAGTGGGAATGTAAATTGGTACAGCCACTATGGAAAACAGTATTGATATTCCTCAAACAATTAAAAATAGAATTATCATATGATCCAGTAATCCACCTACTGGGTATTTTACTCAAAGGAAAAGAAAATACTAGTTCAAAAATATATATGCACCCCTATGTTTATTGCAGCACTATTTACAATAGCCAAGATATGGAAGCAACCCAAGTGTCCATCAATAAATGAATGGATAAAGAAGATGTGGTGTATATATACAATGGAATATTACTCAGCCATTAAAAAAAGAATGAAATCTTGCCATTTGTGACCACATGGATGGACCTAGAGGCTATTATGCTAAGTGAAATAAGTCAGGCAGAGAAAGACAAATACCATATGATTTCACTTATATGTAGAATATAAAAAAGCAAAACAAACAAATAAGCAAAAAACAAACACTCTAAAATACAGAAGACAAACTGGTAATTGCCAAAAAGGAGTTGGGTGAGGGGGAGGGCTGAAATAGGTGAAGGGGATTAAGAGATACAAACCTCCAGTTTAAAACAAATAAATCATGGAGATGAAAACGACAGCATAGAGAATACAATCAACAATGTTGTAATAACATTGTATGGTGACAGATGGTGACTACCCTTATCTTGGTAGCACTGACTAATACATAGAATTGTCCCATCACTATGTTGTACACCTGAAGCTAATATAAAATTGTATGTTAACTGTATTTTGATAATGATTTTTTTAAGAGTACCAAAAAGCCAATTTTACTGGCACTGTACAAAGCCAAACAGCTAGATTTTTCCAGAAAAAAAATCCTAATTCTTCATATATTCTTTTTAATAAGTGAAATTTGTTAAATACAAACTTTGGTCTTCTTTTTACACATTCTTTTTCTTAATATTTATTCACTTTTGAGAGAGTGTGTGAGCGGGAGAGGGGCAGAAAAAGAGATTGGACAGAGAATCTAAACTGGGTTCTGCTCTTCACTGACAGCAGCGAGCCCAAAGTGGGGCTCAAACTCACAAATTCCAAAGTCAGATGCTCAACCGACTGAGCCACCCAGGCACCCCTCTTTTTACACGTTCTAAGTCTTTTCATACAAATCAATTCACAAACAGAATTTTATTAGATCACGTTGCCCATTTTCATAGTTATATGTGTTCAAAAGAGAGAGTTTGCTGTGGCCCAAAAGGCATAAGCTGGTCTCTGTTCACCAGGTTCAGATAAGTGGAAAGGAGAATATTCCAGTTTGGTGCACCTACTTATCTAAAAGGAGAGAATGTTGTTGAGACTGCTAATTGTTCAGAGGGTAGTAATTATCTGCACTTGGCCAGATCTCACAATATGTGTTGGGGTTTATAGGTAATGAACTTCCATATATTAACAACACATGGAGACGTACTCAGGATTCTCTTATGCTAGTTCTTGAGAATCGTACAGAAAAGGACAAAAAGGAAAGTTGTATCTTGCTCTCTTATCTGTTTTTGCATGAATGTGTAATCTGTATGATTTCAATTCTGTCATTAGCCTGATTGAAGGAAGAAAATCACTAGAATGAAGTAAAGTGGAATAAAACAAAATAGAGCAATCATGTGTCTTGATCATTACACTAAAATCTAAAGAGAATGGAGAATTTTCAAACCTGAGCTTTTCAAGACATATATTTGGGTGGGTAGAACAACTATTTTTCAAGAAGGAAGTAGAACATAGAATATAATTAAAATATTTTATAAATTTTAATGTTTGTAAAGGCTTAAACAAGCCAAGCAGTCTGGTTGTGTTTGATCTTACAAAATAGATCTTTTTACTCCTGAAAATGTTCTTCTCTGGTTTGACTATATGGTAATATAATATTGCTTTAATGTGTCAGAACTCACACAGTAAATTGAGTGTTTCCTCCTGAAGGTGACAACTTGAGAAAGGATATATTTAATTCAGGATGCAGGCTTTGCTTAAAGTATCATCTTATTAAAAATTAAAACAAGGGGTGCCTGGTGGCTCAGGCGGTTAAGTTTCCGACTCCGGCTCAGGTCCTGGGTTCAGTTCGTGGGTTCGAGCCCTGCATCGGGCTCTGTGCTGACAGCTCAGAGCCTGGAACCTGCTTTGGATTCTGTGTCTCCCTCTCTCTCTGCCCCTCCCCAGCTCACACTCTGTCTCTGTCTCTCAAAATAAATAAATAAATACATAAATAAATATTGAGAAAAAATAAAGCAAATTTGTTTTATAGAATTGTAGGAAAACAATGTCAAACAATATAGAAAGACATAAAAAAAAGAAAGTTAATTTCAACCAATATTACAAAATGCAGAGAGATACCACTACTGGTATTTTAGCAAACATCTTTCCAGGCACTTATATAAACATAAGTATATAAACAAAAAAATTACAAAAGTGTCACCCTACTATATATGCAGTTCCATGATCATTTTTCACTCCACCACATATCATGAATATCATTCAAAATAAGCAGTTTTTAAAACCACATAGTAGGGGCGCCTAGGTGGCGCAGTCGGTTAAGCGTCCGACTTCAGCCAGGTCACAATCTCGCGGTCCGTGAGTTCGAGCCCCGCGTCGGGCTCTGGGCTGATGGCTCAGAGCCTGGAGCCTGTTTCCGATTCTGTGTCTCCCTCTCTCTCTGCCCCTCGCCCGTTCATGCTCTGTCTCTCTCTGTCCCAAAAATACATAAACGTTGAAAAAAAAATTTTAAACCACATAGTATTTATTTATTTAACTCCTGTTTGATGTATATTTCAGAGATTCCTGTTGCTTTTTCACTATTGTGAAGGACTCTGCAAAAAGCTGAGTGCATTTTCAGAACATCATTCGAAATTTTCTTCTAAATCTAACACATACACATCTTCAATTTTAGGATACAGCACTCCTCTGAGTGTATCTTCCCTTGGAAATATCCAAGTCTTTAAAGCCAGTTCTAGTCAATAAGGGTAGCATTATTTCTGGCCACAACCAGCTGTAACTGATGGAGGGAAATTCCTTGGGGTTCCATCCATCAACATGCTTCTTTGAAAACAGCACAATAGAGAGAAAAGGGCATAGACTTTGAGCCAGGCAGACCTATTTGTTTTGATAAGTAACTTTATTGAAATGTATGTGGCATATGCACAAAACAGTGCACAAATTACAAATATACATCTTCATAGGCTTTCACAGAATACACTGTGTGAACAGAACCGGTATTCTTTTAATTCTGCTTTTCTATTTATTATGTAACCTTGGACAAATTATCTTTCTGAGCATATGAAATGGGCATGATAATGCATGCCTTAAAGAGCACTGGGAAGACTAAGTGAAACAATATAGGCAAAGCTTCTAGTACACAGTCAAAAAATGACAGTTTCCTCCCTACCTGTCCCTACACTAGGGAGCATGTCCTGGCCATATCCCAACCAGCTCATCCTCTCCTTCAACTCAATGCCACCAAAAAGCCTAGAATGCCTTGCCCCCCTAACTGCTCGAATTACAAGCCTCTCCATTGTAAAATGACTTCTTAATAATGTTTGAGAAGAGTACAATCACATCAAGGATCCTAATTTAGAACCACAAAGTATTAACTACTAAGATATAAAGAGGCTCATCTCCATTAAGAAAACGAGTTGTTAAAATGATTCACAAGCTTAATCCTGCTACTTGCTAAGTTTTATTAAAAATATAATGAAAGGCAACCCCCACCTCGCCCCTGGATTTTCACCATGGTACACACACAAACCAGGTGCAGTCTCACTCAGCAGCTCAAAGGGTGTTATAACCTCAAATATAAAATCCTATTTTTATGCAAAAAGTCAAAACCAAGGATTGTAACACTGATTGAAATGGGATTTATTTTTTGTCATTGCTGCTAAAGTTATAGAGGTACCTAATGCGATATCCAAGGGTCCAAACGAGAGTCAGCAACACCCAACACGTCACAATTCTATCTAACCGGATCTCAACCATCACTCAGGGACTGCTCTACAAAGACAAAATTTAGTAACACAGTGAGCAGACTGCCAAATGCTGACAGTCACAAAAGCAAATAGACCGTGTAATTTAAAAAAACAAATAAAAAAAACCCCGCTAGTATGGCTTGAATCTTAGTATGTGCCAGCCTCTCTAATATGGAAGGTCTTTACATGCATTTCCTTATTTTTCCCTCATGACAGGTCCTCCTGGTACTTTCATTACTCCTATTTTGCAGATGGAGAAAGTGAGGCTTAGAGAGATTAAGTAACCTGCCCACAATCACACAGCAGAGATGACTTGAGATTCAACTGTAGATCAAAGAAGAGATCATTGAACAGTTAAGCCGGAGTCTGTTGGACTGCAGAGTGTTTGTTTCTAAAGACCAGATGGCCAGAAAAGTTGCCTTTGTCCACACTGTTTTAAACAAAGCATTATGCTTTTCCCCTGATGTCTACATCAATTAGAAAAAATAATCAATCCCTTTTGGGATTGAAATTATAAGGATACGAAACAATGCTTTAGCCAAAAAACTTCCCTGATGAAAAACTTTGTTACTAGACTTTTCCTAGTTATTTTGTTTTTAATTAGTAGGTGATTGGGATAAACAACATGAACACAAGAAACTGCTATGGAAGTGATTGTTGTTGTCTGTAATAATATTCTCCATTTTTCTGAACTTTTAATTTCAGAATTGAAACACAGGCATCTTAGTATAAGTCTTATTCCATTGGAAGCCAAGAGGTGGTAGAAATTTCATATGGAAATTTTAATAATCCCTTTATCTCCAAAACCAATTATTTTTTCTTTCTTACTTGGAAGCAGCCCACCCCATCTGACTCCCAGCCATGAGCTTGGAGGTTGGTTGGAAGGCTGTAATGAGCAGAGGCTGCCAGCATGTCAGGTTCCATTGTGTTTGTGTGACCGCTGATCAGAGTGATGAAACAGGGATTAGCTTCATCCTTATCACTATAAATAAATGTGATTTTATGACAACACTGCAGCTTTCATCATTTATTAAAAAGGAAGGAAGAAATGTAAAGGTGGCTATAGAATCCTTACCAAAAAATCTGGTTGCTCCCTGAGGTCAGCAGTTAATTTCAATTTTATATTATCTAAGTTCTTGTGAATAAAAGGCTTTATTAATGTGAACATCAGTCCAAGGAGTACCCTGCTTCACCTCACCACATTTTAAAGGACATAACAAGAATGGTTTTCTTCAGCCAAACCAAATTCACTCAGAATTGAAAAAGGCCATAGAAAATAAAAGGTTAGTTTGGGGAAATATAAAATATTGATGCATTTAATATTTAATTGAATCAATTATTCAATTAACTGGAGATTATCTGGAATTTAGATATAATATGACACTCCAAGAACATCTGGAATCCCTCTTCCTCCTCTCTCTGTCTGTCTGTCTCTCTCTCTCTTTCACACACACACACACACACACACACACACACACACACAGCTTTCAACCTTGAGGTTTGCGTGTATTAGGAGTTTAAGAGTTTAAATCAGTTGGTTTGTGCATTTTTCAGCCTCAAGCTCCTACAAAACAGGAAATGTTATATTTGCAGAGGGCAGGTCAGAGTACTAGCCGTTTCTTCCCAGAACCTTCGACCTGCACAACGTGACTGAAAAGTATCTGGGAAGAAAGTTTGGGAAAAGTAAGTTTGAGAAGAGAGTTCCTGTTTGTCTCCATTTATTAGACTCTCCTCTTTCCCATTGCACGTATAAAACACATCATGAATGCCATGTAATGTGCTCTCTCTGATTTGCCAGAATGATTTTGTTTGTTTTTCATCTGAGGTCATTTCTTAATATATCTAGACATTGTTCCTGAAGATGTGAACTTGGTTCTCTCCCTCAGAGATCATTCTCATAATGCCATACTACATTAAGGAAGTGGATTCCAGCCTGCTGCAGCAATGTTGACTGTCCCCACTATGAACTATCTTAACCCATGGGGAAATCACAACTCAAGTATCTGCTGTTTAGATTATTGAGTTTGGACCTAAAAATGGTCCCCAAAATGTCTCCTGATGTCTGCAGGCCATGTGGAAGTCAATTTTTATCTCCTCCCACAGCACTCCTCTTGCAAATGCTGCAGTGGCAAGAGGAAGAGCCTGCTCATCTCAAGTCCCTTTGGGGAAGAGCTGCTGCCCAACTAGCAAAGAATGGGTTGTAAGCAGCCAGCCTCCTGTTCTAGTCCCTGAAAAGGTTACAGTGGTGAGGCTAGAGTCATGATGTTGGAGAGATACGTTCCAAGCTCAGCAAGGTGCCAGAGGGCATTCCCTTCTGGGCCACACACTGACCTTCTCTCTTCCCTCTGAACTTCTCCCCTTACCCTTTCCCAAGAGAGAAAGACAACCCCATAAATATCCCTGCAGCTGCAGTACACTTAAGTGTGAAAGGCAGAGTGCAGAGACAGAGACATCATGACGTTTCTTCACGTGTTCTACACCAAACCCTCAGCTTCTACCCAAAAGAAGCTCCCATTCCAATGGCCTGTCTCCATCAGTGGGAGTCTTTATTATCTGAACTGCCTGATTTCTCCTGACCTTCACCTCTTCTACCTAGTCGGTCACTGCTTTGCTCTTTTTCCTTCCTCTTCTTCGGGCACATCTCTCCCTCTGTTCTATTCTATCACAACCAGCCTAGCTGAAGCTCCCCTCAGCTCACAGGTTACTTCAATGGGCTGTATCAATAAGGGTCCATCTACTGAGCTAAATAGAAACCATTCCAAGTGTTTAAAATGAGGGAATTTAATACAGAGAATGGATACACAAGTGCTGGAAGAGCTGAGAAGCAAAGAGTAAACAATGAGGCAACCCAGAGATTAGCAATACTCCTGGCTGGAAGGACAAATGGAGTAGGTGGTGTTCCTAGCACCAAGGCCAGAGTCATGGAAAAAGCTGGAACCACAGTGGGCCTGTCCTGCAGAAGCTGAAGGCACAAAGCAAACACACCTACAGCACTCTCTCCTCTCCAACCAGTACCTCCGCCTGGCTGGAATCAGACCTGGGAAATCAGCCTGCAGGAATTGAAGCCTCTGTCATAGATAGTGGGAGAATGGGAGACAAGGAATAGTTCTAATAACAAAAAGGCCAAGGACCAGCTCATGAGCTAACTATACTCTATTTAGTTTTCACAGAGGATAACTGATAGTCTTCGCTTTCCATACTAGGAAATTAAGTCTCATGAGGATAAGTACCATAACCTGGGGCAAATGGTACAGCCAAGTTTTGAGCCTTGATCTTTCCAACCCTAAACCCCTTTTTCTTCCCCACCCGTTGCTGCCTTCTCTTGCTGGCTATTCTTCAGCTATAACATTTACACCATAAAGGGATATAGTGTTTGATTATTTCTAAATAATAAATAGACACTATAACTCTAATCTCAGGGCACCCAACTTCTCCAAAACTAGAAATGAAGAGTATAGTACTGCATCTTACTGAGGGGCCCCCAACACCTTAAGTCATTTCATGCACTGGTCAATCCATTCTCCCCTGCCAGGCCAAGACCTAGAATAACATGAGGGATTGATAAGCAGGGCCTGACTTTCCTGGAATAAGTGAATGCTTACAGGGTGGGATTTCAGGAAACAGGAAAGGCCCCACATTGCAAAATAATACCCAAACTTTTCATTCATTTGTTTATTTAAAAAATGTTTATCAAATGCAGAAATATACACATTCAATGGTATCTGATAAGAGAGGGTTAATCGGACTCTGGGTGTGTATATATCATTTTTAAATGTTCATCAAAAGGGAAGATGAGTTATTAGAGTCTGGGGTATTTGTGCTGGTTGGTGCTAAAATTTCACTTCCAAAGTTTAGATCAGTTAGCATAAGGCAGTAGCTTTTCAATTTTTCTTTTCAACATAATAGATATAATTCAAGGTAGAGTGAACTATCTCTAGGGTCTGAAGTCAGAGACCACCAAAAAGTCCCAATTTAAGACAAATTTTACTTTAAAAACTGCATGAATTTTACATTATAGTCTACCATAATTTCATGTGCATTTTATTATAAAAATGAGATTTTTCCACCCAAAAAAAGTTCTAGTAGAAGCAACTTTCCAGGGTACTATGTCATGGTAACATTCCTAAATTTGGGAAGCTTGTGCCTAAAACTTTGCATCCCTGCTAAAATGTAAATAGCTCTGAAGAAGGACAGTTTCTTTAAGCTATTGTCACATTTGTTTTTTAACTTGTCTTGGTCTGAATACAATTGAGAGTCTTTCCTATGAGCAGGTTTTAACAGTGGAGAAAGAAGAGATGTTGAGAGCCTCAGTCTAATTATAAAACAGAAGAGGAGTTACCATTAACAAATGGAAAAGGTCCAAAACAGAATGATAAAAGCCCGAAACAAACTTTACCCACTTTACTCTTGTGGAAAGTCAGAAGATTTGTCATGGAGTGAGAAAGACAATTCTCCCTCCTCAAATCTCACAGACCACACCTTATGGGCACTAGAAGCCCCAGAAGCTATTACAGAGTCTCAAAGTGTAAACAAGAATATGATGCTTTGAGGAGAAAATTTCTTACTTCTAATTTTTTTTCTAATAATATAAGAAAATAGTGACATCTATAAACCACAGACTCATGTTTATCATAACCATTAAAAATATAGAACTATAAGATGTTAACATTAGAGAAAGCTGGGTAAAGGGTCTATACAAGAACTACCTATACTATCTTTGCAACTTTTCTATTAAGCTAAAAATATCGCAAAACACCCAAAAATAAAAAAATAAAACTTTTTCAAAATGAAAAGTGTATTTTTAAAAATCTACTGTATGTTTAATGTCTCCATATTACATATGGAATGCCTTTCCATCTATGTGAAGACTCGTCTTGTTTGTTCCTCTTGGTATCCATTATTCCGTGCCCTTCCCAAGGCCCATCTTTTTCTCCTCATAGCTTTCTTGTCATCCCTGATCCTTAATTTTGATTTCATTTTGTGTCCAAGCCATAAAAATCTAGCAATCTGAACTTGAAAGAGATAGAACTCATTCAACTTAATTTCCACTCTCTACATTGTGGTTGTACCATGTCAAAATGCTTCCCCTTCAAAGAATTATATTGCATAGCACTTTCAAATAAAACTATTTGAAGAACACCAATTTCTCAAAATCAAAACTAGCTCACAAAGGTGTTGACTGGGTAACAAACTGCATGATCTAGGATCACAGAAGCCTCTAAAGAGAGAGTTTCCAGATGTTGTTGGCATCTGAGAGAAAATAAAGGAAGAATTAGGGAAGAAGTGGTAAATGAAAGCAAAATGGTACAAGAAGACAGAGACTTTTTAGGGGAAGAGCTAGAGAGAGGAATTTTTAGTTCGAGATAACTTCATATCAACCAAACTGGACAAGTGAATAATACTTGGAATATGTAAGTCTTCACTTAAACACCACAGAAGTCCAAGGAATGCTATCAGATTTATGTTTCTTCCCATGGCACACATCAGACAAAATAATCCTTTAAAATTCAACTTTACACTGAAAGAGTTCTATTAAGTGTTGTCTTCTTTTCTTTTTATCAGTCTTAAGGTTCCCAAAATGATACTTTACTAGATCTTCATTTTATACATTCAAATATAAGACATCTTTTTTTCTTTTCTTTTTCTTTCTCCCCCGATTGCTCCTCATACCCACCACCTCCCCAGATGCAGGAGGAATAAAGGCTCTGTAATATTAGCCATGATATTGGAACTGAAAAGTTACTTTTTCTTTTTTAGTAAAGTCTACTTCCTTAAGTCTCAAATCTCATCTACCACTGTCTGTGTACAATGACAACCATGAAGAAAAAAGAAGGAAAACAAACAGGCTTTGGCAGACAGAGGCCCCGAATATTAAGCGAGAATCATTTCCATGGCTCAACCAAGCCAGCGTGAGCCAGAACCTTTTCCACAACAGACTGAAGACGACAGGAGGCCAGCCTGCGAGTCACAAATCTCAATCCTCGCCCTCCCCAACCAGCCCAGCCCACGAGGCCCATGCTGATTCAGGTGCTGGGACAGTCCTTCTTGCCAAGGCCTCTCTCACAACTTTCATATAAGTTCTTCCAGGATACAGTGACACTGTGGGTAATAGATGTGCCCATCAACTCTTTCTATTTACCAGTATTTAGTTATGAAAAGAAAGCTTCCTTGGTATTGTCTTGTTCTCCTCTCTGCAGAATCTTTCAGGCTCCCAATCCATCATTACTGATGCAGGCATGCCCAGTTTCATTGTGTGGAAGGTGCCATCTATTAATATTTTTGCAGTCAGGGACGGTGTGACCACCACACAGTAGTAAACTGGAGGTGCCAAGTTTCACTCAAAAAGCGTGAAAGATGCTGTGATTTACAACAGTCCTAATGAGTGGGGCATTTCTGGGCCTGTAAGCACCTGCTGCTTCTGTAGTCTGGGCCAACTCCGCCACCATGCCCTGGAGTATTGGACAGCACCCCTCCCTGTTAGGAGAATTTATGGCTAAACTACATTGAAAAGTTTGCTCTGCCATCGATCTCATTAAAAAGGCAACACTCATCAGGGAAGTCCACTGGAGAAAATGAGAGAAAGTGTTCTATCTTTTCTTTGTTCTCTTTGTCTAACGAGGTGTACAGTAAAATAAAATCAGGAAGTAATTTTATTTATTTAGTATTTATACCCTATCTTCTATAAAAGGTTTACAGCAGAGGACCAGAAGCTACAGGTGCTTCCTGTTAAGAGTGAGGATTTATGCTGTTGTATTTTAGTCACTTGATGTTCCTTCTCTCTGGGAATGTGATTTGCCATCAGTTACAACTAGGAGCAGACAAAACAATCCCAGTGATTCCCAAACCACAAAGATCTACTCACACCACCTGACCTCTCTTGTTATATTCAGGTAATGCTTCTGAGCACTAAACATGCACCCCGATAATGCAATGGAATCACAGAAACCAGGCTGACCAAAATGGCACCTTAGTTCCTGTATGATTTGCCACCCACCCACCTTCACCTCTCCCCACCTTTCTTACTACTCAACTAATCTACTAATTCTAGGCACAAACCATTCGCTCCATCCAAGCTCTTCTTCCACACAAACCATGCTCTTTTAAATCTCAGAGTTACCATCCTGTTTCTCTGTCAAACCAAATTCATACTTTTCTCCAAAACTGAGATCAAATCCAATGTTTTCCACCACATTTTTCCCAGCTGGTCCAGGCTACCAACTGACCTTTCCTTTCTTTTGATTTCTATGGCATTTTATAGTTGGTACAGTGTGACAAAGTAGTTCTACTATAGAAGGTTCTTAATCTGCCAACATTCACATGGAAGAGTTATGCAAGTTGAGTGGGTATCTTACTCTCTGATTTTAACTTCCCTGTAACAGCCATTTCAATATAGAACAGAAATACTTCACTGTCTAAAGCTGGGGCCTGCTTTATCATAAGGCAAGAGAGTCAAGGTACAAAACTAAAAGTAAATGAAACAAATTATAATTACACCATCTTGTGTTGCTCATGGTTGCACGTAAGTCCAGACCAATTTATAATTGTTTCTGGTGCCCCTTCCAATTTCACTCTTTTCCCCACATATGTTTATTTGTGTGCCAGGTTATTTCTGTCAGCTCCATTTAATCTTTGAAGATAGAAATCTGTATGTTTTGATCCCAAGTCTTTCCACCTAGATCCTTATTAAAATTATGTTCTGCCCCTTGTGAGGGCATCCCTAAACACTGACCACAGAACTATCCAGAAGTAACTACTTCTTTCCTAGTCCATACTGAAGAAAGCCTTACAGTACATCATCCTTCTGGACTCTGTAATTTCTAGAAAAGCCACAGAATCCTTTGGAACTCTGACTAACCTACATCCAACCACATAACTGTGACAAAAAGTTAGTGCTCCCACTTCTAAGTCACGAAGTCAAAAAATACCCTAATATATTAGCATGCTCACATTGTAATTTTGAAAGCTCTGGCTCTGACCAGATTTAAATGACTTTCAATTCACATATATTTATGTTATAGAATGTAGGAGGGTTTTTGCTACCATCACACAAGTTACTTCTTGATTATAAAGAGTCATATTTTTTCTGGTTATTTCATACATGTCTTGTCTGAAAAGTTCAAGGCAGGATGCAGACCTTTCAATTCTTTTCTAATTTCCCTTAGCATCTTGGTAATTTGATTCCATATTGATGAGTAAACAATCGTATGCTGTCAGGTATGAAGTATGAAGAATACTAGAAGGGAAAAGTTTGACTTAAACTAGGAGTTAGCAAGCTTTTCATAAAAAACTACATAGTCAATATTTTAATCTTTGTCATCCATATGGCTTCTGTTGAGACTACTTAATTCTACCATTACAGTATAAATAGTACATAAACAAATGAGTGTGGCTATGTTCTAATAAAGCTTTATTTATAAAAACAGACTGTAGGCTGGACTAGGCCTGTGGGGCATAGTTTACTGACCTCAAACTTAAAATATGACATCAAAAAAGACAAATGATATATAAACACTCCAGTCACCACTATAATTCAAACTCAACCCAACAAGAGGTTTTGACTGGTCACTAAATTGAAATTAAGGGTGGTAACACATATATACCTCAATAAAGATCTCTGTGAAATTAAGTGGTACATTTGTGTTCTGGTAGGGCTCACTTCCAAGATTTTGTGCCCCCTTACATCTCACCTTATTCCTGAGTATTTTATCCCGGAAATAATGATAGCTAAACTCAAACAGGTGACTATGTACTACTATTGGCAACTTTCAATTGTTTTTATGTTCTGAGTCCAAAGAAATCAATTCCTAAATAAATGTCTATTTATTAAAAAATTAACATTTGAGTCTTTGACTGACCCACTGAATTCTGGTAATTAAAATTCATTACTCCAGAATGCATATCCATATCCCTTCCCTCCTACTTCTGGTTACTTCTCAAGTGATTTTATTAAATATAAATTCATGCAAAATAATTATTCCTTTTCATTGTCTGTTTCAAAATGGAAAGTCTATGAAACAAGATGAATTGACAAACTGAATATTACCACAGTTAAAGTAACAGTAAAAATATCCTATGTATTTAGGATTAGTATATCCTAATTACAAACAGTTTAACTTTCTGTCTAAAAGAATGCAGTATGTTTCATTTTCTCTACATTCCTATGACACATAACCTTTATAAGACTACAGTATTAAATAAAACTAAAAAATCCCTGGAAGATTAAAGCAAATCTGACTTGACCACTCAGTTCATTCACTCTAATAGACATTTGATTTCCATTGGAAAATGTAATGCAAAAACTATATACAAATATTAAAAGAAAAATAACCTCACAACATAAAAAGACTTATCACCGAAAATTAATTCATATATTTTAAGCTGTAAGTAAATAACTATAATCAAGGTATAAAACTAATATTTTTCTATACTTACAGTTAATCCTGAAAAGGACATAATATAAATCATATCTTCTGAAGATTAGGGGCAATGGAGACTTTACTCACTGCAACCACAGTTTTTGGATAGAAAGTTAGTGAAGGTCACAAATGAGTCAGGTTCTCTATCTGAACACACAGGCACAGAAATCGTACCTTCTGTTAACTCTTAGGTTGCATACTACTTCCTTTGAACACCTTTTCTCGCTGACCTGAGAGTTTTCAGAAAATGAAACTAAAATTAGAAGTGAATTGATCTACCAAAGTAGAAAACAGAAGTATGCTTAATATGATCCCAGTTTCAGGGGAAAAAAAGTGGTACTCACACCACCAAAAAATAAGCTAATAGTGTATATCTCCAGAAAGTTGGAGCAAATTTTACTTCCTTTCTCCTTTTCTCTATTTTTACAATTGTCTACCATGATAATGCCCCACTTTTAAAAATTAGAAGAAAATAAGGATGTTAAAGTATGTTGTGTAGTCCTCACAATTTGTATCCATCATTTTTATCTCTCACGATTTATGTGTAGTTTTACATAATAAAACTAGTGCTAGAACACATACATATGAAAGTCAATCCCAGTATTACAGAAATGATCCTTTTATAAGTGAACAAAAACTTGAGTTTCACAGGATTCCTCCTGAGTTGAGAGCAAAGTTCTTTATATAGTTCAATTACAGTGTGGAAGTAACACCGGTTAGGAAATCATGCAACACACCATCTGCCATTTCATTAGAGTAGTATGCTTTTTTTTAAGGACGTTTAAAAATTGTGTTTCATAGAGATTACTAGGAGAAGCTGCTGTGAATGGATGGATGGCAGGTTTCAACAAACACTGTCAGAAATCCAATGCTGAGTCCAAGAAGAATATAGATGAATATGTGGATGGGCAAAATATTGCCACGATTGGAACACAGATAACTTTTTATTACATATTGAGAAAGTCTTACCAAAGTGAGATAAAGCCCATTAGATTTGTACCTTACACTCAGCATAAATTGTATTTCTAAGTATATTTTTTAATAAATGACGTATAAGGGGCACCCAGGTGACTCAGTTCGTTGAGCATCCAACTTCGGTTCAGGTCATGATCTCTCAGTTCACATGTTTGAGATCCACATTGGGCTTGCTGCTATCAGCACACAACCCACTTTAGATCCTCTGTCTCCCTCTCTCTCTGGCCCTGCCCTGCTTGTGCTCTCTCCCTCTCTCTCTCTCAAAAATAAATAAACATTACAAAATAATAATAATGAATAAATCCCATATAATTTTGCTTATGTGTTTTCTCCAAAAAATGATAATATTAGAACAAGAATTAAATCTCTACTTATAACAAGTCACAAGTGTTACAAGTGTAACAAATGTCTGGCCACTAACAGGCAATGCCTGAGTCTCACCATCTCAAGGTCCCACTCCAAGTCTGAGATCTGCATTTACTCTTCTCAGACCACCACCCCCCGCCCCTTACCCCTTACTCTCCTACTTTTCTTCAGATCTGTTCTCTGTCCTCTGGAGATCCTCTTGCTGGCACACTAGCCTTCTCACCCTCATCCCTCCCCAGGGCCCCCCTCCACTTCTTCCCTCCACCAGCCCAGCTCTTAACACCTGACTTCACCTACCCTGTGGGGACAGACGGACCAAAGTGTATTTGCTTCCACAGACTAGTTTATACAGCTGCCTTGTCATGCTTGCCTCCAACTTCAGAGGAGCATGTGAGCCTCTTTCCAGTATCACCTATGGCCTTACTTTTGCTTCGTGTTTGGACCTTTCCACTAACTTCTTCTTTCTTGGTTTTCAGTGCTTCTGCTAAGTCTACTACCCTTGCAAGGATCAGCCCTTCTTCTCAATTCCCAAATTCTTCAATGAATGATCTTTCTCTATCACCTTGAGCTTCTACTCCCTTCCCTTCAATCACTGCCCCGTCTTCTTTGCAGATCTGGGCAGATGATATATGGCCCTCAAGTCTGTAGAAATCCCTGTCTTGTAAATCTTGGAGATCATTGGTGTCCTACTTTTACTAGATTCACTTTGCTCCTCAGAACTCATCTTCCTTGACCTCTCTAGGGCATTGGATACTGATGACAACCTCATTCCTCCCTGAAACATGCATTTATTGGTGCCCACTATGTGCCCTTGGCTTTGATGGCACTGCATCCTGCTTAATCTTCTAACCCCGTGTTATCTCCTTTTTCTGTATCCATGTTAACAGCTAACCACTTTTCTTCCTCTCAATTCATAACTGGAGGCATCATCGAATGTTTTTCTTTCTGTCCATGCCTGAGGTCATAGCTACCTTACAGACTCACCTGAACTCAAATGCTATATTTCTAAATATTTCCACTTGGATGTCCCATCATTAACTAAAACTCAACATACTTTAGAAGAGAATTCATTTTTATCATCATTTGCCTATCCCTAAAGCTGTATGGCAATCCCACTTACCTTCCTGTTTAGAAACTTCAAAGTTATGTGGCTTCTTATCTCCTTGCTGAATCTCTACTGAATCTTTTTGCTTCTGCTCTGAGATGTCTGTCTCTCTCCTACTCCCCTTGCCATAAATCTTGTCCAAAACCTCTTTACCTCAGACCTATAATGTTATGATAATGACCTCAATTTTTATTCCCTTCCAATTCACTTTACACGCTATTACTAATTAACCTTCTTAAAATAATATCAAATAACTTTAAAACCCATGACTTAAAGTGTTTTACACAAACATAGGTTGGTTTTTCTCACATAACAGGAAGTCTAGAAGCAGACAGCTGTTGGTGGGGTAAAACACTTCAGCAGTGTCAGAGACAATACTTCTCAGCCTTTTCCTCATGGGACCTAGTTGCTGCATGATTCTAGGCTTCCCATCTTCATTAAAGGGTGGAAAGAGGGGAAAAGAGAGTTCCAAAATTTTATCAAGAGAGCAAAAACATTTCCAGAAATACCATCAGCATTCTTTAGCTTGGCCAGAGTGAGGTCACAGAGCTGTCCTATCTGCAAAGGAGACTGGGAAAGTAGGGAATAGAATTTCCATGAGTGGATTAGACCAGTCATGATTCATCACTTGGGGGTAGGCACAAAATTCAGGTTCACTCACCAGGGAAGAAGGGGAGACGCCCAACTTTATTTTTATGTTTTATTCCTCCCGTACAATGTTTGTCCTCCGGTCAGCCTGGCCTTTTCTCTCACTGTCCCAAACATATGCCATGTTCACCTCTACCTTCGGACCTTTACTCTCTTTACCTCAAACATCTTTCCTCCATTTCCCTCTATTTGCCAAATCCTATTCATCGCTTGTGGCTCTGCTCATATCCCTGCTACTCCATGACAGATTGTAGTCCACAATGATTTCTTCTTTGAACGAACACTTTTTTGTCCATTCATTCATTCATTCATCTATATTCATTTTTTTTAATTTTTTTTTTAACGTTTATTTATTTTTGAGACAGAGAGAGAGCATGAACGGGGGAGGGTCAGAGAGAGGGAGACACAGAATCTGAAACAGGCTCTAGGCTCTGAGCTGTCAGCACAGAGCCCGATGCGGGGCTCGAACTCACAGACCGTGAGATCATGACCTGAGCCGAAGTTGGCTGCTTAACCGACTGAGCCACCCAGCCGCCCCATATATTCATTTTTTTAAATTATGGTTCCTATAGAGAGCACTACACAGCTGGCCATTTAATTGTTCTTTGTTTCCTCTGACTCAGTTTCACTTCTTTACAAATACTATCCTACATGAAGATAGGAACTGTGCCTCAGATTACTTTTGTCTGCCCCAGTTCCTTGCACAGTGCTGAAAATATATGTGCTTAGTAAACTACTGGGCAACTAAAAAATTCTATAATTGCCTAGAAAGAATAATACATGAATTACTTAATGTTAAAATAAAAAAACCACTGTGGTTGGTACTTCGAAAACAGTACATTATCTACTTATTCCAGTCAAAATATACTCCACAAGACAAGAAAATAACAATGATTATATTTGCACTTCAATAGCAAAATATAATCCATTTCCTTGGAGGAAACTAAGAAGACCAGCACAGCAAAGTAAAATTCAAGATTGTCAAGTAGAGAAGCAATCTGCAGACTTTTCAAATCTGAGGGTTAGCCTTCTAAGCCATCCCCTGCAATGTTAGGCAGGAAAAAGACAAGTGATTTATTTTGGAGAGACGCTGATCTGTGTGGGGATTAAGAGATCTCCACCCGACACTGTGCCAGCCACACAGCAGCTTTGGGAGTGTACTGAGAAGATTTCAAACCAGGTGCAACATATGCAAGAGACACAAAACCCCCAACTCCCTACCAACCAGGATTTTAAATAATCCTCATAATCTGCTTGTTGCCCTCTCCTTATCCTGTTTGCTGAGAGGACAACCTAAAATGTTATCTCCAACTAGAAAGCCAGCAGCTTCATCATTTTGACTCATCATGGAGCCTATAGAATAGAAAGGTGTGCCACATTTTGCCTCATTCCTCTTGGCCTCAATGAGGACAACCTTTCAGAAGTTGGGAAAAGAAAGCAATTCATAAGAAAGCTCATAAACCTCTTCAGGTCCTCGCCAGAAAGTGAAATTCCACCCGCCATGGCGCAGTAGTCTGAAAGCATTACACCATTGCTGGGCACTAGGGTTCTGTTTGTTTCCCCTCTGTCTCCACCAGGCCAAGGAAGGCCCAAAAACGGACCTTGGGGCAGAGATGAAAAGAGGCCTCCTTTCCCTACTTACTGCCCTCAACACCATGTCAGAGTATTACAATGGTTGCATTCTCCAAGAGAGCAAAAGTTGCAAATATTACCTCCTGTGAAATAATCATTGAAACAAACCACTATGCTGATTGTCCAAAACATGAAGCCCAAAAGCCCATTTTTCAAATAAGCTAATGCTCACCCAATAAAACTCCTGTCCCATTTTGCCTGTATTTCCCCCTGTGTTCCTCAATTAGCCCTCAATGCCGGGATCATCAGCATGTTTTATGACTTCTATTACAAGATAAGAGTCAAAAAAGGAGGTACACCTGAAGGAAATATTACTGCAAATATTACTTCTGGAGCACTCTTTAGGATACAATGTCCATTCCCTCTCCGTAACTCTAATCTCAATGTCACTCTCGTGGTTTTCATGGAGATCAAGAGATATGTTTGCCCATTCTAGCAAACAACCTTGTTTCTCCATTTCAACTACATTTTTGTATAGTACTTACTATACATTTTCTAGATAGTAGCAACTTAGGAATATTGAGCAAACTTTTGAAAGGTCTCTCATTCATCTTAGTATCTCTAGTTCTTAGCAGTTATTTGACTCATAAATGTTTACCAAATGAGTGAATGAGCAATGTGATTTAACATTTAAAATGTCTACTCGGGGCGCCTGGGTGGCGCAGTCGGTTAAGCGTCCGACTTCAGCCAGGTCACGATCTCGTGGTCCGTGAGTTCGAGCCCCGCGTCAGGCTCTGGGCTGATGGCTCAGAGCCTGGAGCCTGTTTCCGATTCTGTGTCTCCCTCTCTCTCTGCCCCTCCCCCGTTCATGCTCTGTCTCTCTCTGTCCCAAAAATAAAAATAAACGTTGAAAAAAAAATTTAAAAAAATAATAATAATAAAAAAATAAAATGTCTACTCTTCCTAACATCATAAAAGCTCCCCAAGTTTCTCAAAGTACTATTGTGATCCTATAAATCAACCCTAAAGAAGCAAAAAGAAATCTGGTAGCCACAACAAAATGATCAGAAACATTAAAAACCCCTAAGAAGGGGAGGTTCGAGTTCAGTTACAATGGTACAAAAATAGAAGTCATCTCTCCTTCATGGACTTACAAAATAAAGAAAACAGGGGCACCTGGGTGGCTCAGTCAGTTAAGCATCCAACTTCTGCTCAGGTCATGATCTCGCAGTCCATGGGTTTGAGACCCACGTCAGGCTCTGTGATGACAGTTCAGAGCCTGGAGCCTGTTTCAGATTCTGCCCTCTCTCTCTGACCTTCCCCACTCACACTCCATCTCCCTCTTTGTCTCTCTCTCTCTCTCTCTCTCTCTCTCTCTCAAAACTAAACATTAAAAAAAATTTAAAAAAAAAAAAGAAAACAGTACATGGAGGTCTACTGAAAAACAAGAAAGGATTCAATTGTTACAATAATAAACAAATTCTGAGAAGTCATTATGTATCAATTCCACAAAAGGCTTGATAGAAAATTATATCACTAACTACAAGATTTCAACATAATATCAAAAAGCCTCCTAAAATGTCTCTAGGCTCTGATAGGAAATAATCCATGCTGCTTACAATGAAGTATAGGCAGAGAAATCACTACAGTTTAAAACAATTTTTCCAGATGCTCAACGTCGCTCCTTATCAGGGAAATACAAATCAAAACCACATTCAGATATCACCTCACACCAGTCAGAGTGGCCAAAATGAACAAATCAGGAGACTATAGATGCTGGAGAGGATGTGGAGAAACGGGAACCCTCTTGCACTGTTGGTGGGAATGCAAACTGGTGCAGCCGCTCTGGAAAACAGTGTGGAGGTTCCTCAGAAAATTAAAAATAGACCTACCCTATGACCCAGCAATAGCACTGCTAGGAATTTACCCAAGGGATACAGGAGTACTGATGCATAGGGGCACTTGTACCCCGATGTTTGTAGCAGCACTGTCAACAATAGCCAAATGATGGAAAGAGCCTAAATGTCCATCAACTGATGAATGGATAAAGAAATTGTGGTTTATATACACAACAGAGTACTACATGGCAATGAGAAAGAACGAAATATGGCCCTTTGTAGCAATGTGGATGGAACTGGAGAGTGTGATGCTAAGTGAAATAAGCCATACAGAGAAAGACAGATACCATATGGTTTCACTCTTATGTGGATCCTGAGAAACTTAACAGAAACCCATGGGGGAGGGGAAGGAAAAAAAAAAAGAGGTTAGAGTGGGAGAGAGCCAAAGCATAAGAGACTCTTAAAAACTGAGAACAAACTGAGGGTTGATGGGGGGTGGGAGGGAGAGGAGGGTGGGTGATGGGTATTGAGGAGGGCACCTTTTGGGATGAGCACTGGGCGTTGTATGGAAACCAATTTGACAATAAATTTCATATATTGAAAAATAAAATAAAATAAAATAATTTTTCCATGTTTGTTATTTGTTTTGAGAGAGAGTGTGAGCAGTGAAGAACAGAGTGAGAGAATCCCAAGCAGGCTCCCTGTCCGGGGCTGAGCCCAACACCGAGCTTGATCTTATGACTATGAGATCATGCATGACCCGAGCCAAAATCAAGAGTTAGACACTCAAGCAACTGAGCCACCCAGACACCCCGATTCTTCCATATGGAGTTTAAAACAACTACCTGCAGATACCAAAACATTCGTGCCAACTACTACTCTTCTTCGGAGTGAAAAGAGATGGCTCTATACCTCTATTCGGTCCCTCCACATTCTGACAAGGTTGCCCTCCCAAAAAATTGCACAGGAAATGTGTCATAATGAAGCACACAGGGTTTTTTGTAACGCATTCACTCAATTACCACCCTAATATAAGGGTTTTTAATGTTTTAAAAAAGCAATATTACACTGGGTGGAAATATCCTTTTCATATCAAATACCAGCTTAACATGTGATTTGACAAATTACTATCTTACAGCTCCATGTCTGGTACTTGTGAAAAACAACATAAGATAAAAAACTGAGTGAATTCCAAATTTGTCTGAATCCTCCCCTTTTTTCTTCTTTAATGAAAGAATCAGGCAATACTTTCTCTTTTTCTTTTCCACATTGTCTTTGCTTCACTGCTTTTATAAACTGTAGATCTTTATACAAACACAGCCCTAATTAACCTTGAAAAATAACTGTTGTGTTACACATTTCAGAAGAAAAAATTGGTCCACAATAGAATAATTGTTTTGTTTGCATAGCACATATGAGTACAGATGCTAAAAATTCTTAAATAGCAACATAACCCTAACTTAAATTATAGGCTCTGCCATGGGACCAAGCCTAAGAGAATCCAGATAGAAATCAAATGTAATTTGCTGCACATTCTTTCAAGAACTTTGACTATAAAATAATACTGAAAAATACATAAATAAGATAAATAAAATTTGTCCCCACAGAAACCAAAAACAGAGGACAGAATTCAAAAAGATGCACATGTGTATATGTATGGATAACTCCCAGAGAGAAATTAAAAGTTAACCCTCATTTTTAAACAGCATTACGGGCACTAAGCAAACCCATGGACTTGCAATAAAGCCAAAAAAAAAAAAAAAAAAGGTAGCAAGTAAAGAAGGCTCTAAAGACAACTGAGACTAGCTTGAGAGACATGGACAAAATCTGTCTTAAATATTTAAAAACATACCATAGGGTATATACAAAACTCTTCAATTCTCTTTCACTAGGATACAGCCCTTTTATCTGACACCTACAGAAATTGTAATTAGTCACTTAATCAAAAAATTTAGTAAAATCAGGAAATAATAAAAATTTAATTTATGTAATAAATTAGTGGAACCATACTCAAAGCCTTACACTTGAGTATGGTTCCACTAATTTATGTTCTCCATTTAATCTTTCTTGAATAATGATATATTTAAGTCTTTAAAATGCATCAGTAACTTAAAAGATACTTGCAAAAAAATCTAAAAAATTATTTTATTATTTTTTCCCAAATCTTTAATAGTTATCTTCCTATCATTTAATTTAACAATACTTGCAACTAGTCCCCTTTCTGAAGCATTCAATTTATTTTTCAGAGAAACAATTAACTCTTCATATTTCTACTCACAAGTCACAGGATTATGTAATATTTAATTAAGTTATGTAATTGTAATTACAATTACAAATGGAATAACTAGGTTTTGGAAAAAAACTCAATTGACTCTTTGTAAGCAAACAACTCCAGTGATAGGAGAGCATGCTAGAGAGGAGAGTGCTATCTCAAGTTTTAGGAAAGGAATGTCAGTTGAGTGGGTGTTGGTTAAGAAAACTTTCTTCTAGGGGTGCCTGGGTGGCTCAGTCAGTTAAGCATCTGACTTCGGCTCAGGTCATGATCTCATGGTTCGTAAGTTCGAGCCCCACATCAAGCAAGCTCTGTGCCCCACATCAGGCTTTGTGCCCCACATGGGGCTCTGTGCTGACAGCTCAGAACCTGGAGCCTGCTTCAGATTCTGTGTCTCCCCCTCTCCCTCTCCCTGCTCATGCTCTCTCTCTCTCAAAAGTAAACGTTAAAAAAGAAGAAAGAAAGTTTCTTCTATAATCTCTAGAGCAGTATTTTCTAAAGTGTGCCCCAAGGAAAACTAATTTCAGGGATGCAATGAACAACAGGACTCTGTGGTCTACTAAGTTTGGGAAATGCAGGGTCAAACAAAGCTAAGCAGGTTCCTTTATTGCAGGAAAGTGACCTCTTAATAGCTAATGTGCATTTTTAATTTCTGCGATGGTACTACAGAATGTAGTTTTTTCCCAATTTGATCAAGGACTTTGTTTTCATCAAGGACCTCATGGGACTAGGATTCCTAGGTACATCCTAGGATGTAGGAGACCATCTCCTCCTCCCCTAGTTCCATTACAACGTAAGTACTCGATGTTCAAAACTCCTGCATGGGCAGTGTGATATTGTGCACATGCTAGTTAGTTCAATTTTTAACTCTGCAGTAGTAGGTTGCCCTAAGCAAGATTCCACATTCAGCCCACATCTAACTGGAAAGAGAACACTCTAGAGGCAACTACTATAAAAACTTCTATTAGCCACATTTTTATTACAGTCTAAGGATTTCTATTATCTATATTAACACCTAAGACTCTGATCATCAATGTAATGAAAGTTAGCAATGTATTTTACTTGGTGAATCTAATGGCTGGTTAATTTTTAGACTCTAGAAACAGACTCTTATAATTAAAATTAAAGACAGTTAAGAATAGTGGAGTAACAAAAAATATTTTAGAGACACCCTCTACTCTAGTGTGAACAGAATATAACCATTCATAGAGGTTCTCCCCATGGGGATGGACCTGAGGTTTGATCTCTACACGACCTTGTATCCACCTGTTGGTTTAAAAAGATTTGAGGTTGCCCAATAGTTGTAATAAGGGTAACAGAAATCAGCTTCTGAATCTTTATGTGCATGAAGTAAGCTTCATGCAAAGTAGTAGAACTGGGGCTTCCCAACAAGCATACAACAAGCCATATAAACTGTTTTGTTTTTCTTTCCTCCTTGCTTGCTAATAAGTGTTTATTTAGTAAATGTTTCTGTGTATAGAAGTATTTAGTCTGAGACTTACTTTTATTATATATATAGTAGCAAAGTTTGCAGTAGATGATACCTCAAATCTCTTCTGAATTATGAACCAATAACTCTCTCTCTCAGACTTTTTGGGGAGAATTACATGTATTGATATACATAAGGCACTTAGCATAACACTGGCCTATAGTAGCTACTCAATAAATAGTATTACTGTTATATATTTAATAGTCTTTCCTGCCTGCTCTTTCGTCTCTCCCTGGCTGAAAAGCCAACATACAAAAGCTGCAAAGATCAGCTTTAATAGCATCTAAGATGCCATCACTTGTAAGATAAGCCATTATTTTATGCACCATTAAAAAATAAGATAGGCTGCCAACTATACTACAGCTCACTTTCTAATCACTTAGAATTTTTCTTTATACTTCTCAAGAAAGCTTTTTTAGACCTACTTAGACACATTATCAAATACCACTGTTGTGCATACATAAAAAGGAAACTACAAGCAAAAAACTGGTTAAAATATTCCTGAAACTCCTTCACATTCTGTGTCTGATGACTGTGAAGCAAGGGGAAAAAAGCAAAACAAAACAAAATTTTTAAAAACACTAAGGGCTACGCATGACCATCATCTTAGGTCAGTTCTTAACACCTTTCTCCAAGGCCAAAGAAATTGCCTACCAATGTATCCTAAGATATGGGAGTAGGCCCAAAAAGTTTTATTTGCCAACAGATTCCCTTTTGACTGCTTTCCAGACAGACAGCCCCCTCTTACCTTTCTATATTTCACCAATAGTGTGTTTGAAAATACAGTTGCATTAGTTGTCAGGGGAAGACATTTCCAGGGAATTTCTCTAGCTCTTATCTTGTTATGGACTGATATAATATAAGCTAAATGTTTTCTTGGAAAACCTAAAGAATGGGATAAGATATTAATCAATAGTGAGAAAGCAGGGTATTTATTTCTTGTCTTAGATACTCGGGCACATGACAGGATGGGCAGAAGGAAGGCCAGCTTACGAAGAGATTTGACATGATCGTGTGCTGAACACTGTATGCTGAATGGGTGGGAGGAGTCAGGAAGAGCATACCTAACATTATTAAATGTGGGAAGAATCCATTGATGATTCTTGCCTCAAAGAAGTTACTATGGTAGCTGACTAGTGGTGATTTTCATTCAGTCATTTCTTCTACATTTATTTGTTGGAATTCTATTGTAAGGAATAACTTTCCTTTCTCATTTATTTGTTTGCTTGTGTTCAGATTCATGAATTCTTATTTTATTCTGTCTGTTTACCATCAATTATTTTTATGTTCAGTGGGGGTAGCCCTTCAAGCTGGCTCCTGTGGCCTTTTGACATGCCTCTATCATTCTTGCTCACTTCCTTACTTTCTGGTAAAACAAGCTGTTCCAGGTTTATCTTGTTCTTTCCTTGGTCAATTTTTATTGGAGAATGGCATTTGGAAAACAAGATAGAATATTAGTTGTGCCCATTGTTACTAAGTTATTATTACCTATTTATCCTCTCAGAGGACAGAGCTAGGAGGATGGATAGAAGGACATATCTATATAGATATAAAAACCAGGAGTTCATACTATTGTCTCTAATCCAATCCAACACCACATGGGTTCATTCTAAACGTCTACCTTTCTACATTCGTGTTGCCCTTTTCCAACAATGAGAAACCTGACTTTTCATTATCCACAGTATGTATTTATTCTTGGAGTCTCAAAGTATCTCCCCACAAGATAGCTATTAAATATAAGAGGAAGAGAATAATTTTACAGCACAGAGATATGACAGACAACACATTAACTAAGTGACCACAAATAATGTCACAAGTAGATACCATGTGCCCCTGAGGGAGACATTAAAAAGAGCACATCATTTCTGTGCTATTCCTGCCAAAAATGTAAAATCTAAATCTAATCATTAGGAAACATCAGACAAACCCAAAATAACTGGCCTGTACACTTCAAAAATGTCAAGGTCATGAAAAACAAAGAAATACTGAAGAACTCCAAATTAAAAGAGACTACAAAAAAATGAGAGCAAAACACAACTTGTGATCCTGGATTGAATTCCTAGACCACAAAAATTGTGTTTTTTTTTTTTTTTCCTTTTGCTATAAAGGACATTAGTTTCCTAGTGACAGAATTTGAAGGAAGTCTGTAGGTTAGATAGTAGTATTATTGATGTTAATTTTATGATCATGATAATTGTTATATGAAAGAATGTTTCTGGTTTTAGAAATATACACTGATGTATAAAGGGACATTAAGTCTGTAACTTACAAACATTTCACAAAAGTATGCACCACACACACACATGTGCACATACACACACACACACACACATGCACACACTCACGCACAAGTGTTATTGCAGGGTCAGAGCAGTAGGTGATTCTAATGCACAGACAGACAAAAAATCTAAAGAAGAGGGCTGGGAACAGAATCCTAGGCAATAGCCAGCTTGAAGGGGTGGGGACTGGGACTCAGAGAAAGGAAGAAGTAGCAATACATCATGTAAAAGGACAATCAGGAAAGTTAAGAAGAATAGTGGCAAACAGGAAAGGTGTTTGTCCAATGTTGCACAAAGGAAGCAAGATGAGGTTGGATAAAGAGTTCTACATGCTAGCAGTGTGGACATAGGAGTACTCATTCATTCAACCATATGTATGTGGTGAATATAAGAAACTTGGGTATGTATGATGGAAATACAGAAACTCACATGCTGTCTTCAAGGGGCTTACATTGTAGTGGCTCCTATGAGGAAACAACACCAGTACAATGTGTCTCATTTAAGAACACGTGATATCTCTGAATCTCCATCTTCACGGTGCTCTCATTTGGAGCAGTCTTGAAGCCAGTTAGTTCCAGGCCCCTCTGTCAGGGTTCTCTCCAGTGATGGGGCAATTCTTTGGAAAATATGGCTGTCCCTGCAGCAGGGAATGTGAACTTTTGGGGGGAGAAAAGTCACCGAAGTCATTTCAGATGACTGGGTTTAACTATGACAAGGCCTTAGAAAGATGTTAATGTTGCTCCTGGTATTTTTGTGTGTTAAGTGCACTGAATAGTCCTCATTCTTCTCTGATTGCATTTGATCTGTGAGGTTCAGACTCAGGTTTGCCTTCATCACTAAAATTATTTTTCTCTTCTCCATTAACAAGATTCAAGTTTTACCTATTCCACAATAAAGCACATTTTCATCTTGGCCCAAGCACTGAGAAGGATGATGACGCTGCTCTCTGTGTGCCACCTGATGATCCTGTATTTGTTTGATTTTGGACTAAGGCTCCTTGAAAAGCAAACCTCAAGTCGCAGTTCTTAGCTTCTAAATAAACACACCAAAGAAAAGTCCCAATTTCCTAGGAGAACAATGTGGGTCAGAAGGAGGGGATAAATAAACGCAGGCATTTTACTTTGTTGTCCAGATAATAATAATTAAGGTAATAACAAGTAATACTTTACATTTTATAAAGTTCTTTCAAGTATGTTCTTATTTGATCTCACAACCTTGTACTAACCTGAATAAATAAAAATTCAAATCAAAAGCCACAAAAAAAGTGATTTCCGTTTCCAGATTCCTTTATCTCCATAAAACAGCCTGTGAGAGGAGTCTAGCACAAACTAGCTTAAGCCCCCAAACCAGGAAATCCACCCATAAATTAGATTAGGAAATGTAATAATCTAAAGAAAAGGATGTTAATCAACTAATAATGCAGTTCACCTCATGCTTAGCAAATTATTTTTTTAATTGTAATGGCAAGTTTATCTAGCTATTTGGTTTCTTTCATATTCCTTTTGCCTTCATGAAAGACAAAGACAGACACAGTCTGACTTTATCTTTCTGGGGCAATCTCCTGTCACTGATGACACACAGAAGCTTTAATTAAAATGACAATTCACATAGAGATAGGAAGGAGTTTGTTTTGTTTTTTCTTAATCTCATTTATTTTGAGCCTGCTTTAGAAATGTTAACGCCAGTGTATTTGCCTAGTACAGCCCTATCTCAGAGAAAAACATCCAAATATTTAAAGACTGACTTCTTTTGGCTTTTGGTTTAAAAAAAGAAGACAAAAGAAGAGGAAAGAAAAGCAACTGATAGGTTTTCATATTCTGTTAGCACACAGAAAGATGTGTTCTTAGAAAATAATTAGTTTTTTTGGAGACATATGGGATAAAACTGTCACAGAGATCACAAAAAAATTTTAGTCATTAACTTTTCTTTTTTTTTTCCAAGGAGGAGAATCAATATCTTGTCTCTCTAAATACACATGTAGAAATAAGCTTCACTTCCACTGAGTTTTACAGATTCATTTACATGCCCAAAGAATGACAGAGAACCTAAATCTATTGGTTCTGTCCTTACATAACAATGCCATAGGATGGATGTGTGCTCTTAGATTGTTTTTAATACAATAATTATCATCAGTTTCTGATTGTCACCCAACATATTGAGAGGCACAAGTTTAATAGTAACAAGTAAACATTCAGCCATCTGTGACACAAATATTTATCGAGGGCCCATGATATGAAAACAAAACAAAACAAAACAAAACTCAAAGAGCTTCCAATTCAAGGGGGAAAATAATACATAAATATAAGTAACAGTAATAGAAACCAAAAGTGTTGTGTAAGAAGAGGTAAAGAAAAGTACTGCTGAATAGTTAATCTTTAGAGTTGATAAATATAAAATTTTCCCTTCCTTTAACATTCCTGATGTTTCTAAATAAAGTAGACATCATAATTTAAAAACAACCAATTATAATACTAAAAATGTTGTTCGAAACTACATGCCCATTTACTCAAAAGATTCTGATAACTGTACCCCCAGGAGATGAGCCAATCATGTTAAATCATGTTAAAAACAAATTATATTTTTAAAAATTCAATAATGATGCAATCACAAAAAAGTAGAAAATATTTATTTAACATTACATTACTAAAGCAACTAAGGCATTATATGTGGGCTTTTATTCAAACATGTTTTAGGGTACCTTATTAAGGAACTGATATTTTACTTAAATTTGTTAATTTTGAATGCTTGAACAAAATGTGAAATGAAGCAAAAGAGGCAATCTTTGGCAGATGTGCCCTAGGAACATGGCAAGTCTATGGTCTCTGTAACAACACTCACTAGTTCTTGTACAGGTACCTAACATGCCTCCTGGGTCAAAGCAGAGAAAATAGAGTAGAAAACACCTTGTTCAGATCTCTGCCTCTGCAAATCACCAACTCTATAAATGTGGCTATGTTGCTGCACTAAACTCTCTAAGCTCCAGTAACAGTGCACTTCCTCATAGAGCAGTCAAGGAAATTAACTACAATAATGAATTAAGACAGTTGCTATGGGCACCAAGCATATAGTAAGTGCCCAAAAAGTGATAACTACCACTTTTATCATCATATTATTGCTAGTAAGTTGCATTTGTACATATACATTCGATAACCATATGAATCCCATACAATCAGGGGAAGGCTATTAATAACTCTGTTTCCACCTTCTTTGCTCTCTTCTGAATTTCTTTTGTCTTCTTGCCCCCAGTTTGAGGAAAGCCTTTTAATATTAGTAATTTTGAAATCCAAAATTTTGGAGGACAAAGTGAGATGACATCACCATCACCAGGCAGTATTCCCCTTCCCTTTCCAGCACTGGCTACAGTCCCCTTCCAGCACTGGCTACAGGGGGGCTTCCATTAGCCTACACTTAGAAAAGGGTTCCATCTGTCGATGTCAAGTCTCCATTTGGTAATGCCAAGTGTAGCTACTGACCCACAAGGGATAACCCTCTATTTGTCTAAAATACTGCTCATCCTGTGTTCTGATTGTTCCTCAAAGGTACAGTAACAACAACACACAAAACTGCCTACCACCAAAGCAATTTAGATCCCAAACCTAAGGTAATTCTCATCCTTGCCACAGAAAGTATTTAATTTCTAATGGTGCCAGTAGAAGAGTTGTTATGTGCTTGTGAGAATTTTTAAATTATACTCTAAAACAATTACATCTCCTAAACTTGATAAGACAGACAAAAATTAATCTGCACTTTCTAGTGCTGGACGTTTACAATGACATGCAGTAAGCAATGGGACATGACAGAAATAATTAAGTTGTGAGACCATCAGAAAAGCCAGACAGGAAGCATCACCTTCCTCCAGACAGAAAGTCTTTAGGAAATTAAGTTAGTCTTAGCCTCAACATCAGAGAGTTAAACACCAGCGAAATTTCATGACCATGGTGTGAAAAATGAAGTAAAGCTAGTTACTCCTTCATTGCTATGCTGTAAATATACCAAATTAAAAACTGTCATTCGTTTCTTTTTTCATTTATTTATTCAATTTCTCTAAACCTAACTGTATCCAATTGTAGAATGTTTGAAAATCATTGTGTATTTGTTTGCAATCTCTTCTCTTAGAATAGACTTAAAATGTATGTTCTGTAAAAAGTAAAAGCAAGTTCCAAGATAGAACCGTTTGTAGGAAGAGGCCAGGTCGAAGCCACATTAGGAGCCCATCACTTCAATCAAAGAAAACAATTCCATGAAACTTCAAATTTGCTTTTATAACAACTCTGAACATCAAATGCTTAGAAACTTGGTGAGCAGGCAATTAATACCCTTCTCTCTGAATAGAAAAAGGTCAACAGTGCTATAGGTACAGAAGGTTTGTGTAATAAGAAGATGACTGTGACCTTTCTCTCTTTGTGTCACATGAAGGATAACTAGTTTTACTTTAGTCGGGGGGGTGGGAATAAGGAATCGGAAATACTCAGAGTGGGGAAAAAAGAAACTGTTTGAAGGATAAAAATAATTTCTTATTTTTACTAAATTGAAAACAGGATAAATCCTATCAGGGTTTTGACCAGAAGGCATCTGAAACACAGAAAGCACCATCTGATATGTATACGTTCATTTAAAATTTCACGTAGAAAAAAGGAAGGCCGGCGGCAATCCCGATCTCATTCTGCTGAAATTATACACGGCCTAGAACATTTTTTAGACTTTAAAAAAAAAAAAAGTTTATTTATTTATTTTTGAGCAAGAGAGAGAAAGAGAACGTGCGCGCACAAGCAGGGGAGGAGCAGAGAGCAAGGGAGACCCAGAATCTGAAGTAGGCTCCAGGCTCTGAGCTGTCAGCACAGAGCTCAAACCCATGAACCATGAGATCATGACCTGAGTCAAAGTCAGACACTTCACTGACTGAGCCACCCAGGTGCCCCCAAAATTTTTTTTACTCTTAAAATAAGAGTGCTAGTGAGGTTAGAAAAACTTTAGACACAGCAACTGATATTTTTAAGAAAATCACTAAACTTTCTAGATATTTTATTTCCTCAGATCTGTACATATGGTGATGAGCTGTATTCAACCTACAACAGGCATATCACTAACACTTGAGCCTCAGTTTTATCCCCTGCAACACAGGAATGATAACTACCCCGTTCAGTTGATTCTCTTTCCCTCCAACTCACTCTCTGAATCATTCACAACTATAAAAAGCTTAACTGTTACACCAAATTCTCTAAAATTTGCTCCATTAAAAGAAAAAAAAAGATCCATAAAGAAAAAAGTGTGAGAAAAGCAACATTTTATATCTGTCTTGAGAAATCACACATATATTAGTTATTAAAGACCCTAAAAAACCTTGCCTTTAAGAAACCTGTCTAAGCCAGAATTTTTCAAATTTAGTTCGAAATTTTTCAAATTTAGTTGGTCACGGAATTCCGTTTCCCAGGTATATGTTTGTTCCCAAGAGGACACGGTGGCAAGTACTGCATGAGTCCCTGAAACCCACACACACCACCATCCACACGGTTGCCTCCACCAAGATCTCAGACACTGCCCAGCAGAGTTTCTTTAAAAAGACTCTAATAATGACAGTCTCATAAATAAAACCAAACAACTAATGATCTCATCACAAATTTCATAAACTCTACTTAAGTTTCAATTTAAACAAAACTTTGGTCCAATGGCTCATGAAAAAGTCACCTAAGCAGGTTATTAAAACCTATTTTAAAATTTCATAACCTAGCAGTTTTCAGATTTTCAGAAAAGAGAAGTCCTAAGTGATAATAACTACTCCCAAACATTCTCTCTTCCAGGTTCTAAACACTTAACACTGGATTTTCCCAAGCTATCCGGGATAAGTCTTCTGCAGAGCATTGTGTCTTGGTAGCTGGTTGCACTGGATACAAAAGTCTGGGGGTCTAGTATTTTCCTCAGGGTTGTGCCACTGAAAAAATGATATTCAAACTCAAACAAACTGATTTACACTAAGTATTTGTGGGCAATGAGAAACATAACCACCTATGGGATAGACATTCTGATCAGCTGATCAGCATATTTCCTTTCCTACATGGGAAATATTATTTAAAGTCTGATATGACAAGCCATATGTCTATCAATAGGCAACCTAATGAATAAAATATTAAGTCACCACATAATATGGTACTGTGCAGCTGTAAAAAGAAATGGAGTGATCTTCAGGATCTATTGTTAGGTGAAAAAATCAAGGTCCAAAAGAGTGTGTCTAATATATTTGTGTAACAATGGGAAAGGATTTATGAATTTGTATACATATATATTCATATACTTATCTTTTATTTTTATATGTATGTGTATATTTGCTTTTATTTATCAAAAGGAACAAACTAAACAAATAAAATAAAATAAAAATTAATTTTAAAAATCATTTTTTAAATAGGTATAGAGAGTGGACAAGAATGATTTCTCTATTTGTACCTTGTTTTATAATTTTGATTATAGAATCATGTACAAGTTCTTAGATAATTAAAAAACAAAGTTAAATCAAAAGGAAAAAATAAGGCAATCTTTAGAAATAAAAAACAAACTGGGCGCCTGGGTGGCTCAGTCGGTTAAGCGTCCGACTTCAGCTCAGGTCATGATCTCGCAGTCTGTGAGTTTGAGACCTGCGTCGGGCTCTGTGCTGACAGCTCAGAGCCTGGAGCCTGCTTCGGATTCTGTGTCTCCCTCTCTCTCTGACCCTCCCCCGTTCATGCTCTGTCTCTGTCTCAAAAATAAATAAACATTAAAAAAAAATTTAAAAAAAAAGAAATAAAAAACAAACTGAAACAAATGCATATAATTGTGTATCAAGTTCAATTTAAAATGCCAACAATTTTGACTATACATCTCAGTGGAAAATATCCTAAAAATAAAAAGAACCACAAAGAAATCTTGAAAACTGTGTTTGGTAGTCCTATCATTTATGGTACTATCATTAGAAATTATGTTAAAGCCTCTAGGAATAATGGAATTATGTAATTAGGGAAATCCATCTGTTCAGAATTTCTCATGATGCCATCTAAAGGAGATATTAGTGTAAAACTATGTAGTACTCATTGCAGGGGCACCGGGATGGCTCAGCCAGTTAAGCATCTAACTCTTGATTTCAGCTCAGGTCATGATCTCACAGTTTGGGGGTTGGAGCCCCAGGTTGGGCTCTGTGCTGACAGTATGGAGCCTGCTTAGGATTCCCTGTCTCCCTCTCTCTTTGCCTCTCTCTGTCTAAAAATAAATAAATAAATAAATAAAATTTTTAAAAAACATTTACCACTCACAGTAATTCTTCACCATCAATTGCTTTAAGAAATGAAATTATACGTCTACATATAATTGTAATGTCGTAAGTGGCAAAGATATAACCTCTTTGATCCTTAAAACTCCCACACAACCTAGACCAGCATATGTGTGCACTTAAATAAATGTTTAATGTTGAATGAATGAATATCTTACCAGTGTTGCTCAAAGAATACATATAAACTTCAAAATCTATTTTGGATTATAACTTTGCAGAATAAAATTTAGCATTTTGGACAACTACATTATTGCTAAAGCATTGAAGAGAAGAACACTATTATCTGTCCCTATTGCCAGAAGCAAAAATTTCCTTAGAGCTGAGAAAAACAGCCAATACTCTATGGGGGAAATGATACCTACAGATGAAACATGAAATAACCTCATCCTGCAGGGGTCTGTCCCTATCTTTACACTGTGTTAGAATAAAGGCAAAAATCACCTTGAAAACCTTAGGGTTACATAAAGATATACACAGAGAACATCTTTCCCCCGCCCCCACCTTTCATTCATTAAAAATGGTATAGAGGATCTACTATGTGGAAGTTTTTTCTTAGATTCCTTTATTATGGTAAATAACTGAAGTGCTGACCAAAGAGCCTAGAAAAACTCCACCTTAGGACACAGTACAGCCTGTGCAGATTTAGTGGAAAAAGGGCACTGCCATCTTACATGTTCAACCAACCTGGGTCTCCTCAGACAAAACTAAACTAAGCCCTTTGCTCCCAAGCCCAGTTCTAAGGCTGAATCCCTTAAGATAATTCCAGACTGTCTCAGGAGGAAGCGGATGTTTAAAATTGGCCAGAATCCAAGGTCTTGGCCCCATGACTATTGTTCTTTATGAAGGTGAATTCCCATTGTATTTTAGAGCATGCTGTATAGATATCACATATTTCATTGTGGTTTTAATCATAATAAAATACATTATGCAATTTTGGCTACACATAGAGATTCTCAAACAATATGGCACATTTTCTTTTCCTACTCCCCATCATGGTTTTAAGAGTTGATTTCACGTAGTGCCATTGTCTTCCCCCCATTTCCCCCCCATCACCAAAATCTACAAGCATACTATGAAAAGCACTTTAGGGTCCCTAAATTTAAGTAGCTTTTTGAAAGATATCCAGAAGTGGCAATATAAACATTGATTAAGTGCTGACTTAGTGCTGAGAACTCTGCAAGGTGCAATGGAAGGTAGAAAGGAAGCACAAAATATGTTTCCTGCCCTCAAGATTCTCACCACACTACGGGGGAAATGATACCTACAGATGAAACAACATGAAATAACCTCATACAGAGCTTTGTAACCTCAACTGCTTTTGGAGTCAAGCCTCAAGTACTAAGCAGAACCAACTAAGTGCCAGACACAGTACAAGACACCTTACTTATGGCCATGTTGTTACTCCTCACAAATCTTACAAGGAAGGTTTTATTCTCCCTTATTTCTGAGTCCAGGAAGTTAAATAACTTATTTAAGTCACACAGCTGGAAAGAGTCATAACTGAGATTTAAATTCAGAACTACCTATGACTCCAAAACATTTCCACTAGGCCATTGCCTCTGGTGCTTACCATGGCATAGAGAGATGCAGTTTATAAAAGGCTTTCTTAGAAAGAAGATCACCATGTGGGACTTGAAGGGAGGAGTATCCAAGAAAGCTCCAGGGGGAGCAAATCTTTAGTGCTTTCAAGTCAGGGGAGAAGAACTTTGTCACACAAAACCGGTTTGCTTTTCGTGAGAAGCACAAGTAACGCTAGCATGTAGATCTTTTACACTTTTCCCAGCCTGCACTCCTATTAATTGGCTGTTACCACCTTAACCCTAGAAGTGAAAGACTCCACTGATCAACCAGAACTTCAAGTGTGCTGCTACCAACTGGAACTATTCATCTGTTCCTCCCCAGCAGCATCTGCCTCCCCACTGAGCAAGGCATTTGTGTCACTATTTTACTTGATATTACACGGAAGAGTGGCAATTTCAAAAGTAAAATAATAATAATAATAATCCACATGTCAGACTCATTTGTACATTTCACATAAATGTTTTCCAGCACATAAAATTCATCATAATCTTGGAAAGATCATGTCAGGTAAAGATATAAGATAAGTCTCCCTTCAAAGAGAGAATATATATATATATATTCTCTCTTTGAAGGGAGACTAATCATATATATGTTTATTTGTTAACTTAGCACTGTCTGTTTCCCCCATTGGACTATACACTATTCTATTCACCTCTTGTATTACCAGTGTTTAAAATAGTATCCAGCCTGCTCAATAAATATGTGTTTAATAAATAATTTCCACACCAAGAAACACAGACTATATATCTCTTACTTAGTTATTTCTTAGCGGCTGTTAACGGATTGCTCACCAAAACCAAACTAGATCGAAGCCAAATAAATTTTGGGTTCTGATTTTTCAAATGATTGCTTAAAATGCAAATAATTTGTAAAAAATGATGCTATATGACATAATGTTTTATATTTCTTTTACTAAGTAGTTACTATTTCTCTGTCTTGTAAATATACCATCCAAAGACCCTTTTCACTCCACTTTTGTAGTCCTATTAAACTCCTCTTTGTGCACCTAAAACAATGATTGATTAGGTAAGTAGATAGATAAGGAGAGAGAGAGAGGCATGCATGAGCAGTAAGATGCCCAACATGAGCCATAATCTCCCCAAGTTTTCAGATTTGATGAAATGAAAAGGAAAACAAGATATATGTCTTGTCACTTTTTGGCTGTCCTGTTTCTAGTGGGGTGGGAATAAGAGTTCCTTCATTTTATTTCTTCTGAACCTCCAAACATGTAACTGCCAAGGGTAAAGCAGACAATAATTCTGAAACATTAAGACAAAATGACTCATGACTACCCCACAGAAAGCAACAAGGGTAACTTTGCTGGCTATAGCTATATAAAATTTCATGAGGTTCAAAAATCTTTGGAAGAAAAAAAAACGCCTGTAATCAACCTATGAAATAAAAAGGAAAGCAATTAGGACAGGTAGACCCTCACTCTGTACACCACCCCGCCCCCAGATATCAAGATTAAGACAATGGCTACATATAGGAGCTGGTGTTAAGTGAATTATATGCAAAGACTAATCTGCTGTACATTTGAACTGAGTCATGAATCTTTCATTTACATGAACTAAGCACTTGGAGAAATGCAAGAATTGTTTATGTACTCACCACAGATGCTATCACAACTTCTCTAAAACAAAACAAAAAAAACCCAGTATCATTTATTATTTAGCACAAAATTTCCCAATGATAATAATGAAGATAAATTAACAACAAAAATAACAAGAAGAGCTAATACCTTTGAGAGCTGCTCATATGCCAGGCACTGTTCCCATCATTGCTTTACACAGAGTAGCACATATTCTAATCAGAACCAAGTGTATTGTGGTCCTATCACTATGCCCATTTGATAGATGAGTAAACTCATGATTAGAGAACTAACTTGACCACGGTCACATAGACAGTAAATTGAGCAACTTGAATTTGAACTCAAGCAGTCTCACACTTGAGCCAGAGTTAAGCTCTTAACTAATAAACTATAGTTAAACCCTGAGAATTCCATTCCTTTGAAACAAATACCACTTTTCTTTCAAACCCAAACTTTTCTAAGACAGCCAACAAATCGTTAAGCCAGAGCATGTCCTCATAGGTTCACTATACTAAACTGTGCTGCTTCCTATAAAATAAAAAGCTTACTTTATTAACCAATCATTGATATAAAATATGTCCTGAGATGCTTTTCTAGACGTGATGTTCCACCTAACTCAGCCTGGGAGCAGTGACACACAGGTTGAAATAGGCCAGGAATTAGGGGAAAAAACTGTGGCCACAAGGAAAGCAGAGTTCATTGCTTCACAGCCTCACATGCTCAACTGGCCACAAATGACATTAAGATCTCAGTAGAAGTGTGAACTATTGGTCTGAAAATTAGTAATTCTATTATGTCAAATCCCCAGAGTATTCAGCCTTAGGAGAGGAAAGTTTAATGCTCACACAAAGCTTTAATTTGGTTCAGCTATATAAAATGATACATTAAGCCCACATAGATGTCTAATTCCCCAACTGTGCTGGTTTCCTGGTATTTAATAATGATTCATCTCCCACACATTCTCACAACTTCCTTACCCATTTATCTATAATTTGTCTAATCACTGCCCATATTTGCCTTAAGTTCAGACTACCTATGGAATGCTTTCTCAGATTTTCTTGGTGAAAGTCATCAGATTTGCAGTTAAGCTACGGTTGAATAAAACAGCAAACCACTTGCCAGTGTAGTATTTATGTACATGGCAATAGACAAAAGTAGAGTCTCTGGGTAAGAAGTTTTTCTCAAGGGGTGACTTGAGTCAATTAATGGGATTCAACTGGAAACAAAGAAAGACTTGAAGGGAAAGCACCGATCCTAATAAAATGTTCACAGTTAAAGGATGGTGATGATGACGGTATCATTCAGGCATAGCCCTTACTATCACGTAGTGATTTCTAATATTACCACATAAAATCTAAAAGCAGGCCCAAAGAATTATTCAAGCAAATGTAATATATAGTATGCAAAAATTGGAAGAGTGCATTGTGATTGTAAATCAAAAATAACTTTGTTTCTGGAGATAATAACTAAGACTGGAGGTGATCACTAACATTTCTGTAACAATCTCAGCTTGGGATGGGGAGAAGCAGTAAAAGTAAAAACAAATAATGAGTATTAAGTTATATTATTGGAGATCTCTTTTGTCTTGGCTGCCAGGAAGCTTAGAAATAAGTGTTAGCACTCATTCTCGGTGAATGTATTAGCGTAGGTTTAGGAAGCATATTTATTTCCCCTTCTGTCTATAACTGCTTGAAATTTTATTGCTAACTACATACATCTTTCATGATAAGCCACTTCATACAGTTCTTGGAGGCAGGCAGAGTGTAAATTATAAAGAAATTAGGAAATATCAATGGTTGTGGAGGATGAGGGCCATCTGAACTTTAGACACCTGCCTGATGAAAACAGTTATACAAATCCTTAGTACATCCAGGTGCTAAACGTATTTTTTAAGGTTCTTGATGAAATTGGCACAACTGACTCATAAAAGAGAGGGCTAACATTCCACTAATGCAATGGTTTTCTTTACTTTGAGAAATACTGATATCTAATTAACATCTTTTCTTTGCACCATTTCACTGAAATTTCCTATCAGTGGGCTCCGTTTTGCCTGTAATATTGTCAGTTTAGTATTTTTAATGCAGGTATTGAATTACATACATGTATATCAGTTGTTACTGTTGTGACTGGTAACTCTAGCTATTCTGTATGGGTTTTCGACCTCCAAAACCACTTTGTAATATACCTAAGCAGTTGGTAAGCTATCAGAAGTAAACTGAGGTGAATGAGAGGAATTCAGACAATTTTTTTTGTTCAATTTCTAGGTTTCCAAGGACTTTTACTTTATTTACTGCATATAGTGGACTGAATGATGACTCCCAAAAGATGTCAGTCATCTAGAAGCCATGAATAATATTATCTTATATGGTAGTTTCTGCAGATGTGAATAAAAGGTTTTTGAGATGAAGATATCATCCTGGATTATCTTGCCAGGACCAAATGCCATCACAAGTATCCTTTTAAGAGAGAGGCAGAAGGAGATAAGATACACACAGAGAAGACAATGTGAAGACAGAGGCAGAGCTTGGGGTAATGAAGCCACAAGTCAAGGAATGCAAACAGCCATCAGAAGCTGGAAGAGACAAGGAACAGATACTCCCCTAGAGCCTCTGGGAGGAGTATAATTTGCTGACACCTTGATTTCAGATTTTGGCTTCTAGAGCTTTGGGAAAATAAGTTAGTATTGTGTTGAGTCACCAAATGTATGACAATTTGTTACAACAGTCTCAGGAATCTCATATACCATGTAATGCCTTTGGACTGTAATCTGTGCTGTATGTGAAAATGCTAAGTAACCAGTTCCTTGCATGAACATTTCAACAACACAGATTTGAGGCCCAAGTGAAGCAGGTAAAGGCCAAGTGAAGCAGGTGAAGGAAGTGAAGGAAGAGAACTAGAGACTTTATCTGGAAATCTGGATTCTATACCAGGCTTTTAGCAGGTAGGTGATCTTAAAACAAATCATTTCTCTTCTCTGAGCCTCATCAAGAAAATAAGAGTCAGAAAAATTTAATACCACTTGCTGGCTTTGATGGTTTACCATTTTCATTCGAAATGTCCTAACATTTAAAGCAAAAAACCTTACTCACTTTAGGGTATTTATTAATTCTAATGATGTGTTGCCTTTAAATTGTAGGGGTGTAAGTATGTCATAGCTCCTAAAGCATTTTTATAGACAATGTTTCATCGGACACATCAATCCTCATATCAACATCCCAACTTTCAAATTTCTACTTTCCTCTTTAGAAAAACAGACTCTTCTGCATAGGATAGCTGCTTCTATGTGTCCTAATCAGATCCTTTTTTTTTCATTTATCAAAATCATCATCATTATCAATACTGAGGAACATTTAAAATCCTGCCATCCAAAGAAACAGTTGTTTTCATTTGTGTAGATTACCTTCTAATCTTTTCTTCATGCATCTCTTTCTCTTTCATGGTATCTACATACAGTGAACTGTTTGCTTGGTACTGCAGAGCTATGCAGGTGCCCACTGCTTACCTAATATCTTCCTAAGAAGTAGCAACAGATGTCTTTCCAAACTGGTTAAGAGTCTTTGAGGTTACAGTTCAGTTTCTAAAAGGCAGATTAATGATCATTTCATGGGGCCTTTGTAGCCCTCAGTTTCAATGATCCAAAGGGTATCACACTCAGTAAAATGTTGCAGCCTCGTTCTTGAAATAGTAACACCAGAGAGACAGAAGCTTAGAGCGAGGAGGCTGAGCCTCAGCTATAAGTGAGCAGGTTTCCCAGGAAAGGGATCCTTCATTGTGTTACTAAACCCTCACCAAAGTTTCCAGACTGTTGGGAAAATTCAGATTCTAAAAATATATGTGGCAGGAATGAGCTGAGAATAAGTAAACATAAATATTGTATGTTCAATGGCTTAAAATATGGGGAAAGGAACAGCTCACCCCCAAAGTTCTTAGAGGAAACTGCCCATCTTGTTGGGGAACTGGGACATATGTAAACTAAAAGTTATTCTTTGTTCACCTGAAATCCAAATGTATAGGCATCTAATATTTTATGTACTAAATCTGGCAACCCTACCCTCTTTTACCAAAATTTACCTTGGCTGCAAGTATGCATGTACACGTGTACACACATGCGTGCGCGCACACACACACACACACACACACACACACACACCTCGATACTTAACAGGAAAAGAGAATGGCCAATCTTCACAAAATCAATGCCATTATCCTTGATAACAATAATGCTAAAAACTTACTTCTGAATCATATCATCACTAACTTAATTTTCTTATGTTTTCTATCATGAGACATCTCACTCCCACTATCAGCAACCCCAGTCTTTTTATGTTACTTCCTTTGAAAGAGAGAAACTGTTAAACTGTTTAAACTGTTAAACTAGTCACCCAGGAATCATCTCTGAATGTGTAAAGCATCCTTCAACCATTGGCCTAAGTGCCTTTAATCAGCTCTCCTATTTCAATAAATATTTATTAAGCAGCTATTATATACACACATGGGCTGTGTTATACAGATGCAAATATTCCCATTGTATTAGAAAAGGAACAGTCTGTCTTAAAGAAATCTGCAACATTTGCCCAGCTGAAAAGAGGCCCTCAGCCCCCCACATCTTCTGGCATAGCTTTGTGCAACAGCCCACTTTCCTGGCCACTAGCCTTGACTCTCCCTCCTCAGGGTATGTGCCTGGGGCCTTTTTCTCTGCCTCCTTTGCCCAGTTAATCAGATTCAGGCTTCCCTGACCTCTTCCCACACCTGTTACACATTCTCATGACATCACATATACTTTCCATCACATTCCATCATACTGTGTATCTTGATATTTGTATGAGTCTTTTTTTTTAGAGAGAGAGATAGGGCATGCGTGAGCAGGGGAGAGGGGCAGAGGAAGAGGGAGAGAAAAAGAGAAAAAGAGAGAATCCCAAGCAGACTCCATGCACAGCATGGAGCTGATGCAAGGTTCAATCCCATGATCCCTGGGATTATGACGTGAGCCAAAATTAAGAGTTGGACACTCAACTGACTAAGCTGCCCAGGCGCTCTTTTCATGAGTCTTTAATTAATGTCTTCCTCTACCTCTCCTTCATCATTTTAATCTTTTGGATAGGACCCCAGGGCCTAGCTCAGTGCCTAACATAAGGTAGGCAGTCAATAAATATTCTGTAATAAAGAAAAAAAAATGAAGGAAATAAAGATCTTTCTTGAGCACTTGCCTGAAGGGACTCTTGGGGTGTAAGTAAAGTGCAGTCTGCATTTCAGCCACTTAAGGAGAGCTCTCCTTTCCCCATCAACAGTGTGCACATTCTGCTGAAGGTCATGTCAAACCCTAGTACAAGAAGGGCACTTTCACCTTTGAAATCTGCTGATGAATTTGCTATAATTTCCCATCTTTCTAACTCATTGCATATGCAAGGATAAAGTGTGTATTTCACCGTTCTCACAACTTAGCGCTTGGAAGATCTTGAATGTGAAGATGGAGAAGGAGAAAGAAAAATAAAGAAGGGGTGGAAGTGAGTGCGGGAAGGAAGAAAAGTTTAAAAAAGAAAATAATTTTTAAACTCACCATCCTACCCTATCTTATCTGAATATTTTATCCTAAGCTATCTTAGGAACCGAAAGCTAGAATAGGACGATTTCTAGATGTGTTAATGGCCTCATGATTTCCTTTCATGTTCTACAGCTAAGTGAGCAGTAAGTACTTTTATGTTCATTGGCTACACTGGACCTTTTTACAAATCTGAAATTGGAAACAGAACTTTGATTTCAAATAATCAGTCTGACATGGCAAATCTACTCTCTCTCAAGAAGCCCTATACAAAAAGATGCAGAAGAGGCTTTTGCTGGGGGCGCCTGGGTGGCGCAGTCGGTTAAGTGTCCGACTTCAGCCAGGTCACGATCTCGCGGTCCGTGAGTTCGAGCCCCGCGTCAGGCTCTGGGCTGATGGCTCAGAGCCTGGAGCCTGTTTCCGATTCTGTGTCTCCCTCTCTCTCTCCCCCTCCCCCATTCATGCTCTGTCTCTCTCTGTCCCAAAAAAATAAATAAACGTTAAAAAAAAAAAAAAGAAGAAGAGGCTTTTGCTGGTAAACAATGCTGCAAGTTTAGTTGTTTGCATATAAGATGAAGGCTGATATATGTTTAAATACTTGGATGTTAAGGATTAGGGGTTTCTTAAAGAATCTATCCTTTCTAATATTTAAGGCTTAATGATTGAAGAAGTTGTAAAATTAATCATCTTATTTTTAAATTTATCATTTAAACATGACCACTCTAGATTTTAAAAACAATAATGACTACTAAATCCTTGCAATTCTTTCAAGAGCCACAAAGGTTCTTTAACCACATACAGAATGCACTTGAATTGGATATAGAATTCTATGGATAAGTCAGCCAGAGCCTCTTATGAATATTGGAAACAAGCCTAAATAACATCAGTAGGATACATTCAATATAATAAAGACATTCATTCAAAGAGTACTCTCAAATGACAAATTCATTCAGAACATTTTAATCAGTTAAATGTTCCCTGGCATTGGTACATGTGAATGATCCATCAAGGAATTGAATGACTAATCCACTAAACTTCCCTCTAACCTTTTTCAATCTTTTTTGAAAGCAAAAAGAAGAGTAATTTAAATGAGCCAAATGTTTAAAATCTACTGTTTCCACCAAAGGCTACTGAGCAGAACATTTATAGAAATAGGCCCAGCTTCCAGACATGCCTTTAGAAAAAAAAGCCAAATATATTACATTGAAGCCTTAAATAATGCTTAAAGTTTAATTTAATTTATAGGAATACAGCAGTGAAATGACATTTTAGTTCTAATTTTTAATTACCCGGTTAGTTTAATAACTTATTAGAACAAGACTTTCTGGTCCTGGGCATGCACTGACTAATATTAATCACTTCACTTTCAGAAAAAGTGTCACACATATAAATTAAGCCATAGACTAGGTCAAGTTCTTTTTAATGGAGTCTCTAATGAGGATCTTTAGTTGTGTGCCTGTGGTAGAAAGAGGTCTTGAAGAATCACTTGAACTCATCAGAAGTGCAACCTTTCCCAACCACAGCACTTTTGTAATGGCTCCATCTCCAGTTCAAAAGTGCTATGGAAATGCTTGTATAGGTCTATATAAAGAGTGTAAAGTAAGAAGTTTTTTTGCATAGGTCATATATTCTTCTGCAAACCACCAATGATGACAGAGTGGACATTAGATAAAAACATCAAGCATAAGTTGGGCCAGTAAAATACCCCAGGGAAATTATCTGTAATATTATAAGGTAAATGAGGTGAAATAGATCTCTTTCAATCTTGAATAGAGAGTCTAAAAGTTAGAAGCAAGAGTATACATTTTTGGCTATCACGTCCCACAATACAACTAAACCCACTGAACCAATAAAGGATTCCAGAAAATAACTCCAAGATGTGGCAGTTTCAGGAATGGTTTTCAGGGGTGCCTGGGTGGCTCAGTCAGTTAAGTGTCTGACTCTTGATTTTGGCTCAGGTAATGATCTCACAATGTGCAAGATGGGGTTCCACATCAGGCTCTATGCTGACAGTGTGGGGCTTTCTTGGGATTCCTTCTCTCCCTCTTCCTCTGTCCCTCCCCTGCTCACTCTCTCTCTCTCTCTCTCAAAATAAAGAAATAAACATTAAAAAAAAAAAAGAATGGTTTTAATGCCTAGGTCCCATAAGGAGCATCTCTATTATTCATTCATTTGCCTATTAAGTACAAAACTGTTTAGACTTACCTTCCCTACTCCCCCACACCCCATTATAGATACCTTCCTTGACAGAGACTAGTTGAATTAGCAGAGACTAAGTTAGCACAAGATGGCAAGCCCTACCCCTTATTTTTTAAGCTATAGAGAACCATAAAAGGATTAGTAAGTGTTAGTAGAGGTCTGCATTAAGATGTTTATTGTAGGGGCACCCGGCTGGCTCAGCTGGTAGAGAAGGAGACTCTTGATCTCAGGTTATAAATTTGAGCCTCATGTTGGGTATAGAGATTACTTTAAAAAAAAATAAACATCTTTAATTTTTTTAGAAGATGTTTATTGTAAAAACAGTATTTCATGTTGTTAGTTCAAAGCAATGATTGTTAAAATCTTATGACTTTCTTATGATTCTGTGTAATTCATCTAGTATCTAGTATAAATGAAGATTATCCATTAATCCCCAAATCTAGAAGGCTAGCTGGTATATACACTTGCTCCTTGGAGCAGGCTGATTGGCTTAGGAATGGTAGATAGTTCAGATAGAAGGCTGGCATCCTGATAATTGCTTGCAAAGCATAACTCCCATTAAGTAGAGGGGGTAATCAAATGTTTAACAAAGCACAAGGCAGGAGAACTACCAACTGGAACACATGCCCAAACAAAATGGATGTAGTTCACAGTAGTACTTGTGGTAACTGCCTGCTGAACATAGGTCCAGAGAGAATGGACTGCCCCTCAGGATACTAGCATACCTTACAGGAAAGCACAAGCCCAAAGAGTAAAACAATCAAGCCTGGCCATTGTGCATTCTTATGACATGTCTAAAGCTACACAGTTCAGATTCCTCCAATTTCACATGGGTATGAAGCTTTCCAGTAACAACCTCCTCCCCACAACCTCAGTCAATGGAAATGAGGTTCTGTCCCACGTAATCTAAGAACACAAAATAAAACGTCAACAGAAGAGAAGAACATATATCCATTTTTCACGTGATTCAAACTGTATTTTTATAAAATCTTACCATGGATTTAACAGAGTTTTACTGATGTTAACATACTTTATTTGTGGAAGTGCAAACTAGTACAATCACTTTGGAAAATTATTTGTCAATATTCATTAAAACCAAACATAGATATGCCCTGTCACTCAGCAATTTCACTCCAAGATATATATGCAACAAAAATGCACATATATATTCTCAAAAGAAGATAAGAATGATCGTGGCAGCGCTATTCCTAAAAACCCAAAATTGGAAACAATTCTCGTGTCCATCAACTAAAGAATGCATATATAGGGGCACCTGGGTGCCTCGGTTGGGTAAGCATCCAACTTCGGCTCACGTCATGATCTCACAGTTCATAGGTTTGAGCCCCACATCGGGCTCTGTGCTGCCAGCTCAGAGCCAGGAGCCTGCTTCAGATTCTGAAAATTCCAAAATAGGAAAAACTAATCTATGGAGTTAAAAGTCAAGATAATCATTTTTGTAGTGAGGTAGTGAGGGTGCCACAAGGCCTTCTAGGATGTACTATTTCATCATCTGGGTTCTGGTTACCTGGGTATGTTTACTTTGTAAAAATTCATTGAGTTCTACACTAATGATGTGTATACTTTTCTGCATACATGTTAAGTTTCAAAGAAAGCTTATATTAAAATACCTACATACACTTCAAAAATATTCCTCAATAAGCACTATAACACTGATGGTTCATTGTTTATGGTATCCCTTCCCATTGCTGTCTCCAGGGCAATCACATGGGTGTGGTGGAAGGTGTGGTAGGAGTGGAATAAACATCACAGACTTTATGTAGGCTACTTCATTTTTATCCTCTAAACAACCCCACAAGGGGACTGTTATTCCTCTATAAGTTGGTTACACAGCTAGTAAACAGAAAAACCAGAACTCAAACCACACCTTTCTACCTTCAAAGCCCAACTTTTTACTAATAAAGTTTGCTGGGTCTATAGGAAACTTAAGGCTATAAAATGTGAATTAGTTTATCTGAGTTAGCTTAAGTAGCTCAATTATTACTACCCCAGTCTTCTCTCAATTCATGGTCTTTGCAGAGCAAAATTAACCCCATACCATGTACAACCCATCATGCCTGCAGAGTCTGATCTCACCAACACCTCATGGTTAGTGTTAGAGACATCTCTATTACAAAGTTCTCCTAGAGTTAAATAATTCTAAGAGGATGCCTATAGCACTCAACTCCTACTTTTATATTTGTGTAACTTAGTGCCTAGCAGATGGTAAGCTACTAGTAAATAATTTACTATGATGATTTATATTCTACAGGATAAATATCCATAAGTCAGTTGCAGCCATGAGAACAGAAACCATGTATGTTTTTTTCACAACTATATATATAGATTCTGTACCTAGCTCAGTACCCAGCACATAATAGAAGATTAACAAATATTTTCAAATGAATAACCAAATTAGAACACTAAGACCTCATCAATATGGGCCTGAAAGAAAATTTGAATGGTTCTTTTTAATAAAACCTCCAAAATAAGAGCAAAGTAAATAAAGTGATAGCTGGTTGTTCTCTAGCTCACCAGTACTGTGACCTTAAAAAAGTCACCTAGGGGCATCAGTTTCCTCACTCAAAACGTGATGGTTTAAACCATATAACTCCTCTGATCCCTTAAAAATGTAATATATTAGGCCTCTATGACCACAAAAGACCTCACAAATGGATATTAAATGTCAAAGTACTTCTGAAAAGTACATAATCCTATTATAGCTTTACTTTATCAACCTGGGGCTCACAAAGTTGGCCTGAGGGAGAAGGAGATATTTCTAATGCTACATTGAATCTCATTAGCTTTTTCTTCTAAAACTCTAAGCTAAGCACTTATCTCTGCACTCACTAGTATCTGTGGAGTGCATAGCATTGCAATTATAATGTACTGAACTGGGACAAAACCAAAGCCTCACTCCTTAAACTACTCTGGTACCACCTTTCTAATAGGTAATTTAAGAAACACTATAGGTGCCCAAAAAGCTTCTACTTCCAGCATAAAACTGTCATCAATTTAATGACAGGGAAAAAGTTATTGGAAATAATACTTTCAGTATTTGAGGTATAACTTGACAAAGGAACAGAGTGGGTATTTCTTTGTTATGAATACATTAGGGCTGCGATGCCCTATGCATCTAATCTATAAAATTCTGTACAGTTGAAATTAGAATTCTGCACATTTCCATCTGTCCAAATTAAAGAGGCATGGAGCTATAAATTCACACCTACAAGTATGACTGTGACAAAACAAATGGTCTCACTTAAGTCTATTCCATAATAAAGCTACCAATTCCTATCCCAACCTTCCCACTGTACCCTTAACATATCACCTCTCTCTCTCTTTCACACACACACACACACACACACACACACACACACAATCTCTCATACAACATGTACCAACCCTGCTCAATTCCTCTCAAGAAAACTCCAAGGGAAAACCGAATAAACAAGGACCATTTATCCTCTGGCCTGAGTTTTCATTGTCTGTGTCCCTCAGTGTCATGCTCCACCCCTCCCACCCAAATCAGGCCACCAAACCCTCAATCTTTCTCCTCTCTTTGCCTTACAAGTATCTGAGCTCTTAGCAGCTCACCATAAAGAGTATTACTGAAAAGAGTAATACCCATGAAGTATTTACATTTTAACATAAGATCATCCTTGATCTAGTGTTACTAAATGCATTATTAATTATAAAATTAAAGGAACCAGACTTCAGTGTACTTTTGGGGGAGCAAAGAGACCCTTCTTGCAGCTCCTGAAATTTCACTGCATGAGGGGTACAACCTCATCAGACTAATGCAAGGCTTTCTTTCTTCCTTTTTTTTCCCACTCCTTAATGGCTCTACTCTGAGGGTTCATGAAATGGGAAATGAACATCAGGAATGGCATGCTTCTTCAAACCTACAATGTAACAGATTCAAGCCAACCTAGTTGAATTCAAGAAACTAGGTATTCCCTTCACACATAAAACTGAAAAGATTCAAGTCCCTGGCCTACTAGAATGGTCTATCTGAAACAGCATATGCACAGCCAAGTAAAGGCCTCTCTTGGGTGTGAATCAGCGCTGAGAACATCCAGTGCTGAGAACAAGCTCCATTAACAAATGACCATTTCTGTTACACATTGTTTCAGAACTGGAGGCGTGTGACATATCAAAGGACACAGATCAGTTGCAGACTAAGAAGGGAAAGCCATCACCTATCTCTTCTGATAATTGGAGGCTGACCTCAGCAGACCATAAGAAGCCACTCAGCTGCCATATCTGGACCAGAAAAGAGAAGGAATTTGGAATGGCCTGGCACACGGTGACTACTTGGTATTCAGCAAGCGCAAATAACTACACTAAGAATATTTTACAGTTGAGTCTCCTGCAAGTAATAAAATAAGCAATAAAACGGTCTCTCTCTCTCTCTCTTTCTCTCTCTCTCACTTTCTCCCTCTCTCAATGCTAGAATCTGGTATATGTGCTGAAGGCTTTCCTCCCGTATTCTGAGGGGACCCTAACAGCGTTAATGCAGCCTTAAAACCAAGTAGCATCCTCCCTTCCTCCGTGAAATTTGGATTGTTTTACTTAAATTGGAGAAGTTAGAAAAACAGGATGTACTACAGACTGCATTCTGATAACTACCGATTTGTTCAACTGATTATTTCTCTTTGAGAAGAGAGTCATTTTTTTAACTATATTATGTAAGCTTGAAACGAGTATGCTCACCAAAGAGATTCTACAAAAGTAAACTGGCTATGCATGTAACTAATCTTCACACGCAATTTTTTTTTAATTAACAGACTTTTGGGGAGCAGTTTTAGATTTACAGAAAAATTGTTCAGCAAGTACAGAGTTCCCATATACTGCCTTTCCCTCACACAGCTTCCCCTGTTGTTAGCATTAGTGTAGTACATTTGTCAATGTGTGGTACACAAATCCATATTTATAGATTATTATTAACTAAAGGCCATAGTTTATATTAGGGTTCACTCTTTGTATTGTATAGTTGTATTAGATTTTGCCAAATACATAATGTCATATATCCACCATTGCAGTCTCATACAGAATAGTTTCACTGCCCTAAAAATGCCCTGTTCCCTCCCCCTTGAGATCCCAGGAACCACTGGGTCCATTCTTGGAAGATTCACAAGAGAAAACAGGAAAGTCTTTACTTAAAATGATAGCACATGAAACTATGTCAATACTATAAAGAAGGCTGAAGTTACAAGTGCAAACGGAGCACAGTGACAACACATTTGCACCAGAAGACAAAATTTAATATTTGTAATTTATTAGAGCCATAGATATATGTCACAAGTTAAGTCTTCAGAGTTCTCCTGAACTCATTTAAAACCTGAAAATTATGGGGCAAGTATTAAGAGAATACTTTAATAAATGACAGCTTAATACCTTGTTTCTGAGGGCAGATGTTGGATACTCTTCTCCATTACTATTCTGCCGAGATAAGGAAACCAGTTCCCAGAATACATCTGCTTTGAGTGACCATAAATGTGAAAAAAAGAATGGCTTAAAGCTCATTCTAAAATCAATTAAAATTAGGCCTTCACAGTTAGAACAAATTAAAAGTATAAACAAATCAGATGTGAAACTATTTATTCCAAAGAAGATATTTATTGAACTTACCAGGAACTGAACAAGAATATTTCTAGAATGAAACTTATTTTTCACTTAGGTGTACCTTACTAAATTTGAAATCTTTTTTGATTTACTTAATTTTGGATTTAGCTGTTTACAGCTAAGTATATACTAGGGTAAATGTCATGGAAATTATGAACTATCTTAATTGATCTGTGTTTCTACACCAGAAAAGTTTCCAAATAAAGCATACCTTATATCCCCAAGTATAAAGTGATAAAGTGATCCCAAATATAAAGCAGTCTTCCCCATTTCCCACTGAGAGGACTTGAAAAAAATGTGTTTACATTAACCCAAATATACAAACTTTTAGGAATACATATTGAATATGATGTTTGTAACAGGATGTTAAAATATAGCTAACTAATTCAGTCCCAGGTTCTGAAGTCCTTAAATCATAGCTGTTATATTCTGGAAAGAGGAGTCAGATCACTATGCATGGCCCACACTTTCATGGCTTTTACCCCCTTTCCACACCTACATGGAGGGTATAAAAGGGCAGGTGATTGGAAAGCAAAGGAGAATATATGGAGAAAGCTGTTGGGGTGCTGAGAGCCTTATCCTCCCCACAAGAGAAAGAGGCCAGGGTAGGACTTACCCCTTACTTCAAGTCTGGGGTGAGCAACTTCAACAGAACTACTTAGAGCAACACATGTTTCCTGGAGGTGGTGAAATGGCAATGGACTCACACACCTGAGAATTCAAGAGGCTGACTGAAGCAGCCTGGGGCAGCAAAGGAGGGGCTCTGGTCTGAGAACTAACTGTACTCCAAAGATAGATAGAAGGTCCTGTGGACCAAATGGGAACGCTGCACATGAGCTGGATGTCTTGTTTACCAATTCAGATCCAGCCTCCACGTTTAACCATCCTGTTTCATGTCCTGAAGGCTGACCTCTGTGAACTGCATCAACCAGGCTGTAGGACAGGGCTGGCCAATGAAAGGTAACAGCAAGAGATCAGAGCAAGGGAAGAGGGATAAGATGGGCTATTTATTTCTCCATTTCCCTCCCTGCTGGCTGAAAGTTAATGGAGGCTGGAGTGAAGCCCATAGCTCCTGCTGGGCCATCCTTTCCCATGGATATGGTTCTCTAGGCTGTCACTACTCATCCCCCTTGTCCCCCCAGGCCCAGGGGCAATAATGGTTCTAAATTGTTAACAAGGGATGTTGTACATACTTTACTGGTGTGCTATAAACCTGCACACACCTCACCAAACTTTCCTCAGTTCTCCTGTTGGAGTGTGCCATCTATGTCCTTCTAAGATCTTTATTTTTAAATTTTTTTAAGTTTATTTATTTTTGAGAGAGAGAGAGACAGAGCACGAGCAGGGGAGGGCAGAGAGAGAGGGAGACACAGAACCCAAAGCAGGCTCCAGGCTCTGAGCTGTCAGTACAGAGCCCAACACAGGGCTTGAACGAACTGTGAGATCATGACCTGAGCTGAAGTCAGGTGTTCAACCAGGTGAGCCAGGTGAGCCATGGCTCAGGTGAGCCATCCAGGCACCCTGTCCTTCAAGATTTTGATGATACAACACACAGGACCTGAAAATAGGTCACCTTCAATCCTATCCAAGGATGCTGCTGCTCAACAACAAAAATACAAACAACCCAATTCAAAAATGAGCCAAGGGCTTGAATAGACATTTTTCAAAGAGGCTATACAAATGGCCAATAAGCACATTAAAAGATGCTTGACATCCCAGTCACTAGGGAAATGCAAATCAAAAATCAAAACCACAATGTGATACCACTTCACATCCGTTAAAATGGCTATTATCAAACACAGTAACAATAAAAGTGGAAAATAACAAGTGTTGGTGAGGACCCCTTGTGCATTACTGGTGCACACTGTAAAATGATGCAGCCACTGCGGAAGACAACATGGCAGTTCCTAAAAAAAGTAAACACAGAATTACCACATGTTCCAGCAATTTAACTTATGAACATATACTCAAAAAAGTGAAAGCAGAGAGTTGAAGAGATACTTGTATACCCATATTCATAGCAGTATTATTCATAACAGACAAAAGGTGGAAGCAACCTAAGTGTCTACCAACATATGAATGGATAAGCAGAATAGGACATATACACACAATAGAATACTATTCAGTCTTAAAAAGGAAGAGAATTCGATCACATTCTACAACAGGAATAAACCTTGAGGATATGATGCTAAATGAAATAAGTTAGTCACAAAAGGCCAAAGACTGTATGGTTCTTCTTATATGAGACACCTACAGTAATCAAATTCATAGAGACAGAAGGTAAAATGGGGGAGGGGGCAATAGGAAGTGAGTATTTAATAGGTCCACTGTTTCATTTTGGAAAGCTAAAAAAGTTCTGGGGAGGTATGGTGGCATAGATGTACCACAGTGTGGGTGTTTTTAAAGCCACACAACTGTGTACTTAAAATGTCTGAGATGATAAGCAGGTGAGGGGCCTCAACAAAAGGAACTGTAGATGTATGGCCAAAAGCCTAAAAGATGACCAAAACATCTTGAAGGACCATCCTGAAGAAATGCTTTCACCATGTAAGAAAATTATAGATAAGTGATCCCTAGTGATGGAAAGATTTCCAGAACCCACAGAAGATAATGAGTACTTTTCTGCTCCAATCTTTTCTCTTTGATTACATACCCCACTATGCTTCAAAGTTAGCAAGCTGGGAGAAGAGAAGAAATAGACGCAGAGTGGGAAAGAGAAAAGCTTCTCAGCGCATCTCCCACTAGAGAGGACAATCTGCAACAGCCCTGCACTGGGAAAACAGGTGAAGCTTTAACTTCAAGAAAATTTGAGGTCTGGGATAAACACCTAGATTGGACACACTAGTTACTAAACAGAGACTGTGTTTTCATAAACTTCCAGAGGAAGTGGAAATGACTGGAAGAGTCATGAGGCAATATTTAAACTTCAAACAAGACCAAGAAGAATAAGTAGGAGCATGAATAAATTTAAAAAAACAGTGGATGACTAAAAATTCGGTTGCTTTATGATTACCCTCCGTGAATAATACTTGTTCAAGCCTAATGGTTGTAGGATTAATTGTTCATATTTTAAAACACATCCTATAAAACTAACTATTAATTTTGGAATGTTGCAAATTTCATGAAACAATTTTATCCAGATTCTCCATTTCTACCCCAACTTTAAGACATCAAACAGTTTTCCAAAAAGTACATCTTCACATCTGCCTCAGTGCTAGAGAAACATTTTCTGAATCTACCCTTTCTGGAAATTTTATTACAAGCCATGAGTTCCTAGTCATATTAAATTAGGGAGCTGTTTATCTTTTGTCCTGAGGCATATATTCATGGTGTCCACAGCATAAATACCTACTATATGGCTTTAAAAGGCAATTTAGAATTACATCCGGCACCTGCCATTGCAAACTCATGCCTCCAGAAATAATAACAGAAAGCGTATTAAATTTCCTTGCCTCTTTTTTTACCCACCATGTCAGCATACCTCTATGAGCAAATAAAAATAGCACTGATTGAGGTCATTGCAGTGTAATGTGTCCTCCCCAAATAGTACTTTGCTGTTCCAAATGAGATAATTGAGTGAGTGTCCTGTAACATGAGAGGCTTTATAAGGACTCCAATATAAGGTGACTTCCATAGGCATATACAGAAACTAAAAATAAAACAACATTCCAGACTCAATACTGTCTTTAGCAAAATAGGATTCTCCAGCTATAATCTGCTCTTGACAGACATTCTTCTGTACATTTCCCCCTGGTGTGGTGTACCAGTCTGCACATCCTATGTTATGCCTTGGAGAGTCTCCAAGTGAACTCCAAGTGAGAGTCTGGGGATTTCTTTCTCCTTAGGAAGGTTTGGATTCTCTCGAGCAAACTGTCTTCTAAACTGCAACTATTAACAAAGGCATTTTACAAACTCTACAGAGTTATCCATTTCAAACACTGTTTAATATATACCATAATCTTGGCATCAAGATCCCCTGGTCAACTATGGAAACCATATCTTTAAAATGCAATTTCTTGGGGCGCCTGGGTGGCTAACTGGATTAAGCATCTGACTTCAGCTCAGGTCATGATCTTGCGGTCTGTGAGTTCGAGCCTCGCGTCAGGCTCTGTGCTGACAGCTGGGAGCCTGGAGCCTGCTTCAGATTCTGCATCTCCCTCTCTCTCTCTCTCTGCCCCTCCCCAACTCACATTCTGTCTCTCTCCCTCTCTCTCTCAAAAAATAAAATAAAATAAAAACATTAAAAAATAATAATAAAAATAAATAAATTAATTAAATAAATAAAATGCAAGGTTTTGGGCTGACTGGGTGGTTAAGTGGGTGGCTCAGTCAGGTGAGCATCCAACGTCTGCTCAGGTCATGATCTCTTAATTCCTGAGTTCGAGCCCCACATCAGGCTCACTGTTGTCAGTGCAGAGCCAGCTTCAGATCCTCTGCCTGCTCTCTCTGTGCCCCTCCCACACTAGTACTTTCTCTCTCAAAGATAAAAACATTATTTTTATAAAGTAATTTTTATTTAAAAATTTATAATAAATAAATAAATAAATAAATAAATAAATAAATAAAATGCAAGTTTCTAGCCTGGGAGTCAAGACCCTTTACAATTTGTCACCTTCCACCCTGTCCAGCTCTCTCCTAATCTACCAGGAAGTTCACGTGCTTCTGTCACGTTTGTCTCCTTATTGTTCTCTGCCATCTGGCCTTTGTTCTTCCACTACCCCTCTCTAAAGAAGCTTCTACCATTTCTAATCCTACTCACCCTTCAAGGTCTACTTCAAATCCCTAGTCCTCATCCCTTAAAAAGTCTCCAGATCAAGCCAGGAAAAGTGGTGTCTCTTTCCCTAAACAGCCAAAACATGCACTCATGTGGGCTTGTCTTATATAACATTTTTCCTATCTTCCTATCTCAATCCCCAGCTAGGTTAAGAGCAAAGGCTTGGAGTAATGATTTCATCTTTGGATATTCCCCACTACTTATCAAATAGCAAATTTTCATAAACAATGAATGAATGAATGAATGAATGAATGAATGAATGACAAGAAGAGCAATCATAACTATCCAGAAATATATTCATCTAACATTTGTTTTATGGATTTTAAAGGTTCATTCAAACAAGAATGTCAACTATCCATTGTTTATTATAGTTATCTTTGGCAAGTTCCCCAGTTAGTTGTTTCACTCAATAGAATATAATTTATCCCTTTCGATTTAAACTATATAATCCATCCTAGAAATTACACTTCAGAAAAAAATAAATGATAAACACTGTGCTTCATTCAACCCATTTGTATACCTGCCACCTTTTCTTATCACTGGGTACACATCACCATCAACTCCTTTAAACCGCCTACACTCTCTCAGCCCCTGAAGACTCTTCCTGTGATAGCGTGCCAGTCTGCCCCCGCCTGCACTTCTCTTTCCAGTCTCTCAGTACATACCCACAATTCCAGTACCTATGGCTGCCTCTCTTCCCTGTTTCTCTTTAACATACACTATTGTCTATTTTGAGGGTTTCCACTAAGGAGGTATTTATTACATGCCTGATGATGCTTCCATCACACAGAAGGGAAAAAACATACTTCTGCTTCTAAAACTGAAACCTAGTCTCCACCAAATCCATTCAAAATGCACCCTTTGCAGATGGTAACTAGACTTATTGTGGTGATAATTTCACAATGTATACAAATATCACACCAACATGTTATACACATGAAACTAATATAATGTTACATGCCCATTATACTTCAATAAAAAAAATGCACCCTCTCCCCAACTCCTCCAATACAAAAAAAAAAAAAAAAATGAAATTCATTCCTGCAATTTGCATGGCCATGTTTTTTTAACTGAAAGCTACAAACCATAGTCTGATAAAAAAAAAAAATGTGAAATCTACCTCATAGAACATAAATATAAAACATATAGTAGACCTTCATTAAACATTATTAATGGATTAAAAAGTATGTATAATTTCTTAACTAATTACTATTCCCTTGCTGTTCTATTATTCTTTAGTAATAATTTAGTAATAATACAGACATGGTGCCAGAGAGCCCAAGGGCTCTATCTGAGAGAAACAAGGTCTAATCTTGGTGCCGCCAAATTGCCCTACTATTCAAATTTAATTTCCTTCTTCATAAACTGAGTATGCTATCAGTGGTCACAAATTCAAATGCCTAAATGAGCCAGATAAGTATTATAAATGATGAAAGCAAAGGGTGGCTGGGAAGACGAGACAGAGTGAGAGAGACTGACAGAACCTGGAAAGCAGATGATCGGCTCCAAAGGAGGCAAGGGTTTCAGTGTTTCAATCTAGTCTATTGCCAGGTAGGAATGTGGGCCCAGTACAGCCAGATCTTCCTACAATCTGGAAGCTAGGACTTATTTGTGCTATTAATCGATAGCTAATTCCATGTATTTTTTTTTATTTTATTTTTAGAGACAGAGTGTGTGCAAACAGGGGAGAGGGGCAGAGGGAAAGAGAGAAAGAGAATCCTAAGGGACTAGATGCCAAAACCCTGGGATCATGACCTGAGCTGAAATCAGGAGTTGGATGCTTAACCGACTGAGCCACCCAGGTGCCCCACTGTGTCTTTTTTTTTTTTTTTAATAAAACCATATATAGGCTGATATCATATAGGCTAAGCCAAACATATCTGCAGACCAAATAAGACTTATGGGCCAATAGTTTACAACCTCAGGTTCAGATGATCTTTCTTGCTTTCTAATATGAAATTCACTATGTTCTCTTCTCTAGATGTCTCTTTTGTAAACTAATGGGATTTTATGTTTTACCCATTTTTCAATACATTTGTCTAAAAGGGAACATCAGACAAAATGACGTGGTAGAGCAAACATAGGATACGAAGTCAGAAGACAAATTCAAGGCCTTCTTCACCCTTTAGAGCTATATGGCTTTTGGCAACTGGCTTAACTTCCTGGAACCTGAAGTTTTGATCATTTACAAAAGAAGGATAATTCCAGTCCTTCTAACTTGTATGGTGATGGTGATATTTGAGTGAAATTGTGTAAATGGAAGCTGTTGGTAAACTCTAAAGCACTAAACAGCTTTCAGGAGTGATTATTGTATGGTCTAACTTCCCAAAGATCAACTCAGGACAAAAAACAGATTTTGAGACTAGCCAAATCTAACTTACTGTGAAAAATGAAAGGTACTTCTCAGAAATTCCAGTAGAGGCCAACAATTGTTCTGATATTAAATCTATCAAAATTATTGAATTAAGTGGAATGTAGTTTTGAACCTTCAGGTAGTAAGTAGCACACACAGCCTTACCTGCTTTGGCCCACTCCAGCACTTGGAGAATCCCACTCCGATAACCAGGAAAAATCCACTCAATTCAAGGTCTCAGACACTTGGTAGCAATCTTGTAATTCAGGTCTTAGAATGATACACAAGGATATGTTGAGAATGACTGAATCCAAACTGTATAATGAGAGCTCTGAACAATTTTATAGAAATAGGCTGATAAAGGACACCATATGATGAGATCTGATAGCAGTCTCTAGTTCTTCTCTACTCTGAAACTGAATCATGAGAAGAATTTCAGTCCCATCCAAATCCCCTTCTATAAGGCTTACATTTGTTATTCCCAACTATTCCAGGAGACTTCAGCACTAATCACAGATAATCTGTAGATTTCTCTTAACCCTAGGAATAGCTAAGTAATACTGTAGTCTACTCCCATGGTACCTTACTTAAAATGGATCCTCCCACTTGCCCAAACCATGACACTTCATCATATCAATTAATCAATCTCTTGACAACAACTTAGAGCAGGGGTTGGCAAACTTTCTGTAAAAGGTCAGACAGTAAATATTGTAGGTTTTATGGGCCACAAGGTCTCTGTTGCAACTACATTGCTTTGGTAGTGCAAAAGCAGTCAGGGACTATACATACTAAATGAATGAATGCATGCAGCTATGCTGCAATCAAATTATATTTACCAAAAAGGCAGAAGGCCATGGTTGGCCAACCCCTGACTTAGACCATTCACTTCATTCTGTGAGTTATATTCTATATCAGATAATATCAAACTTTGGAAGGAGAATTATTTTTATGAAAAAAGATGCCAAGTAAAACTAACAAAACACTACCAGACGCTCTACATAATGGATTTCACTTTCCTCTCAACACAACCTTAGGAGTTGGTTATTTTGCTCCCCGTTTTATAAGTGAGGAGACTGAGATGCAGCAAGCTTAATCAGCTGGGTCAGAGTGACACTGCTGGTAGGCGATAGAGCCAGGATTTCATCCCAGATTTCTCTTACCCTACCTCGCCCTTCCACCAAAGCATGCAGCTGTCCATGTGGGATACTTAGGAATTACTGAATGCCTCCAAAAATTTCTGAGCTAACCTGAGATATAGATACTCTTCCATTAAGCTTCCATGAAAGAATGTTCATAATGAAGATGTTTTAAAAATTTTAGCTGAAACGAGCCATGCTTTAATAAAACAGGACTACCAGAGCTAAATTCCATTCACTATCCTTTTATTTTCAATTAGGCCTGCAAAATTTTATTTACACACTCTCTTGTAGAAGAAGCCAATGAAGTAATAACAGGACCACTTCTAATTTTTCTAGATAAGATAAATCATTTTCTGGAATTTCCACTGGGCCTTCTCACTCTCTTTCTATAAACATTGTCACTAGAAACATGTTTTGCGTTTTCCTGCACTTAAGTTTGAAATACAGATCAATTTTGCAAATCTAACAAAGTCAGTATTATGGACCACCCAGGAGACAACTATTAGAAAGAAAGAACCCTATTATTTAAAAATCCAAACATTTAGCAGGAAGAATGCATGAACATGATACTCTTTCTATTGAACATCTGGTAAAATATACTTAAATAGATTTTTTAAAATTTATTTTCTTAATATTGAAAATGTTTTCAATAGATTTTAGTTTCATCATTTGTAAAATCCAAACTACTGGCTCTGATTTCTAAGGAGGTAATTGTACCTTAACTTGTTAGGAAATCAAAGCCAGTTATGATTGAAAGTTTTGTGACACATCTGAACATTACCATTTTAGGTGCTAAGAAAAATTAGTTTCAAATGTTTTTAAGATAACCAAATTTTCTAACTATAAATTACCATAAGTGGTAAATGTAAGGTTAATAAAGTAATTCAAAATAGTTTCTTTGTCTTCTAATCAGTAATATGCCTTAAGCTACTGAAACATAGAAAGTAAAACATGTTGAAACAAACCATTAAAACATGTTTAGACTTCCAAGAAATTGGAAAGTACCCATTTTCCACAGATCTGCTTAATCACTACACTAATAAAAACAAATCTAAAAAGTTCTTCAGCAAAGCAAGATTTGTGCTTTGATAATCAAAGAGATGAAGCTTGACATAAATAACAACTGGTAGTTGTGTTTCAGCTATGCTCTCTCCCCTTGAAGGGGCAGGGAAGATGCAACGGATAAAGTGAAATCAAAGCCCGGGAAGCATACTTGAGCTTTTAAACTAGAGAATGCTGGTGTCTAATGCTATGCCATGTAAAAATACTACGCTTCATTCATCCCCTGTAATCCTTTGTGCATTTTGCAGATCTGCCTATTTCGTGAAAGTAGATGCACAGACCTGGAGTGTAAGCTGGCAGAAGGCTCTAGATCTAACCTACAAAATAGCCAAAATTCTATTCTCAGAGAACAATGGTAATTCCAACTCCTTCCCTGCAGGCCTCATACCAGACTTTAATCTCGTTATAGTGTCCTTTTATCTTCTTTCTATCTTCAGTGCCTAACACGAGTCTGGCAATCATAATAGTAAAAACACCTAACATTAGTTCTATCCTCTCCATATGCCAGGTTCTGTGCTAATAAGTCTTTTGCAGAAAATGCTTATTTCAGCCTCAAACAACCTGATATTGTTAAGTACATTTCAAATAAATGAAAAGCTATATTAACCTATATATTTATAATCATACTATAAATGAAATGAGTTCACTCTTGCAAGAAGTTCCTCAGCAAGCCAATTTACAAACCTGAGAGAAGCTTAGCATTGCAAATAATCACTCCCCTCCCTACCTCCTCATTTGAACAGAAGTGTAATGAGGAAGGAAAATATTTAAAATATTTAAATGATAAACTAAACTCTATTCTATCAAGAATGGTTAATTTATAAACCAATTTCTTATATTTCCTCTTTAAAATTAAGCAGCATTTATCTAAAAGAAAGATCATACCTTAAAGTTTAGAGGAATAAAACAATTAATGGAGAAATAATGATATTTAAAAAGCTTGGATCAACAAATTGTTGCGGCTTTTATTTTCTTAAGAGAAGCCAGTTGGCTTGTAGCTAAGGATGGAAGCAAGGCAAGGTCATACAGGCTCCCACCCTGGTTTGTAGTATCCTGGGTGAGTCACTCAACTCACATCTGGACCACAGCTACTTTCTCAACAGCTCAGGCTACCTCACATTCGTATCACAAAGGAAGCAAAGCAATGGTAAAGTCCACTTAATATATGAAGTGGTATATTAAAGTTTATACATGTAAGAGTCCCATAACTGATTATTACCCAGAATGGTCAGTAGGTTTCAAACTTTTAAGATCTATGAACTATAGACTATGTACTATAAACTGTATCTACATTTTATAGATCTATAAAATTTGGATTAAACTGCAGGAGAATTCCACGAGTTGGCCAAATATCTGACGAAACAGACAAAATGAAATAAAAAATAGAAAAAGCTTAATTTCTTAGCACAAGAGAGAGTTTTATTATTATTGTGGTAAGAACAGTTAACATGAGATCTACCTTCGTAACTAATGTTTAAGTGCATAATACAGTACTGTTAACTATAGGCATAGTGTTGTACAACAGATCTCTAGAACTTATTTTGTATAACTGAAACTTTATACCCATTGAATAGTAACTCCCCATTGCTCCTTCCCCACAGCCCCTAGTAACTACCATTCTACTCTCTGTTCTACAAAGTTAACTATTTTAGATACCTTATATAAGTGGAATCTTGCAGCATTTGTCCTTTGTGACTTATTTCACTTAGCATGATGCCTTCTAGATTCATCCATATTGTCACATATGGCATGAGTTCCTTCTTTTCAAAGGCTGAATGGTATTCCATCCTATGTATATACCACATTTTCTTTATTCATTCATCCATTGAATTTAGGTGAAGTTTAAAGACCATTCAAAGTATAGCTTTCCCTATTGTCCTTTGGCAAAATCCTAACTATTCTCTGGTATTATGCACTTAAATTTGCAAAGTGGGCATCAATGGAAGTGGAAATAGGAAGCCAAAAGGATAGTAGAAATATACAGGACCACTTAATGTTCATTATCTTTTTACTTTGTCAGTTTTAGACTTCTATATATGTTATTGACTGAGTGTTTGTGCCTCCCCTGTCCGCTACAAATTCCTATGTTGAAGCCCTAGCTCCACTGTAACTGTATTTGGAGATGGAGCCTTTCAGGAAGTAATTAAGATTAAATGAGATCATAAGGGTGAGCCCCCAATCCCAGATGATCAGTGTCCATGTAAGAAAAGACACCAGAAAGCTCACTGGCTCACTCTATCAATGTGCACACACCAAAGTAAGACCATGTGAGCATACTGAGGCAAACATCTGTAACCCAAAAGGAGAGCTCTCACCAGACACCAAACTGCTAGCACCTTAACCATAGATTTCCAGCCTCCAGAACAGTAAGAAAATAAATTTCTGTTGTTTAAGTCATCAAGTCTATTGTATTTTGTTATGGCAGCCCGTACTGACTAATCCACATATCCCACTGTGTGCTGAACATGTCCACTCAGATATCCCAGAGGTATGTCAAAACTAAACTCATACTACCCACCTGACATGCTCTTTCCTATTTTTTCTTATCTCTTTGGATGCTCATATACCTACTGTGTCACTTAAGATAGAAATTTGGGGATTATTCTATTCTCTTCCACTTTCTGCATTCCACCCCATCTAATCAAGCATTAATTCTTAGTATTTCTTTCTAATGCATTGGGAGTTTTTCAAATTTTATCCCCTCCATTCCTTCAATATTGTCATTTTCTTGTACAGTTCCCTATACATTTTCTTGTATATGCATTTTCTTGTATATAGATTTTCTTGTATAGCCTCATACAGTCCATATTTAAAGACTGGGTGTTATATGTAAGTGATGAATCACTAAATTCTACTCCTGAAACTAATACTACATTATATGTTAATTACTAGAATTTAAATAATAACCTAAAATATTAAAATAAAGACTTCTGTGTTGTATACCAGCATTTCTCACCACCTGGATTTTAATACATGAATGAATGAATGAATGAATGACTAGTACAGAAAAGGATCCATTCTCTGAGGATGGCAGGAAAAGTCTCACAGACAAGGTGGTATTTGACTGGCCTTAAATGATCAATGGGAATTGGCCAGGGTAAGAAATGAGGATATTTCAGGCCTCAGAAAATCATGGGTTTTTCTGAGAAGAGTGAAACTCTCAGAATAGCTGAGACAGGAAATACTACTAAGTAAGCAGCAAGAGATGAACCTGAGGAAGGCAATTGGGTATCTAAAGGGAATTTAAAGTCCTGCAAGTGAATTTGGACTTACTCCTAGAAGTGACGAGAATCAGAAAATGTGTAGAAGCAGAGGAATGGCATCACAAGACTTGTTTGGGATGGAGACAACTCTGCTATGGACAAATAGCAGTGGGAAGAATCTAGTGGCAAAGAAAGGTGGTGGGCATCAGAAATGAGGCACCAGGAGTATGAATGGAGAGGAGATAGATTTCACAGGTACTTAAAAGGTAGGATCAATACAATTAAATGATATTTTTAAAAACTGGGTACCTCAATGTTAACTTGATGATACTTGTTTAAATCTTTTTTGCTATGTTTCTTAATTAAAACACTCTGTTAAACTGAAAAGACACAAACAACCTCATATCGATAGAACTAAATGCCCAGGGGAACAATTTTTGTTATAGTGTTTGGTCTTTTTTCCAGGCAAAATTATGTACAGTCCCAGAGGGCCCCAAAGCCGGATGTCCTCTAAGCACATAACAGATACTAGGATCAGAGGCCAGAAAAAAAAAAGTCTAAACAACAACTAAAGCATCAAACTCAAAGATTTGTTCAAATGATATCAGTGGGAAATATTGAAAACTGGCGCTATAGAGCAACTGATATGGAGGTATATAAAAATAATCATACAAAATAAAGAATGACCAAAGATAAGCAACTTCAAAATTCAGAAAAGACTATAATTTCTTGCTGGGAATGAGAGAAATCAGAAAACCTTTGATAGCAAATAACAATGGAGTTAGACCTTGAAGTATGTACTAATTTCATTTGCAGAGTTGAGGAGACGTCCTCTTCAGAAATAAGGAACAAAAATAGGGGTGGGAAAATCTGGGAGCATTGAAGGAATGACTAGGAATTTTCAGTTTGATTGGCTCATTGGGTATACGAACAGGAATAATGGAAGTTAAAATTAGAAACGTGGTATAGGGCCAAGCCATGATGTACCTTGAATGTCACACAAAGGAGTCTAAACTCGAGGGATCCACCGCAAGTGGGTTGCAAAAGGTAATATACTCAGCACCAAGCTTCAGGAAGAATTATTATCAGGGGTAGATAATATGGAGTGAATGGATGGGACCAAAGGATACTGGTAATAGGAACAGAAGTGGGAGAAAATATTGAGGCAAAAAAAGGAAGTAGGTAAGGCTTGATAAGACTGTGGTTTGAAAAAACTCAGACTAGTCCCAGTGGGGAACACATGTGGGAGCTAATTAGCAATGAGATCGCAATAGAGCCAGAGGTCTAATTATGGGTTGATAATTGTGGCAAGATCAATCAGACCAATTTTTCTGCTGAGTGCTATCTCTGTATGGTCCTTGGAACTATAGCAGCTGTCCTGCAATCATGAAGATAACTAGTCAGACTGAAGCTAACCTAATAGAAGCAACAGACAGGGAGAGATCCCAGGTCTTTGATGACGTTATTGAGTTACTGATTTAAGTAACCATGGGAATTTTGACTATGTGCTAAAATGCTATAATAAATTTTCCTATTGTAAAAAAAAAATCAGGGTTTGTGACTTTTTTTAGCTCAGGAATATAGAAATCAGATGGTGGAGTCTACTCAGAATTGTAGATTTGCAGAGCAAGTAAAATGAGACCAGAGCCTGAAAGCCATGAAGCTAGCAAGACCTGAGTTTAAATGGTGGACCAAAAAGTCCCTATGCATAGGAAGGTGGGAGAGGCCAGTGTGGCATTTCAAGGAAACAGATGGAGCAAGGAGCTTTGACAATGAAAATAAAGCCAAGATTTAATAGAAGAGAAGATTGAGACAAGGTAGAACCATAAGCAATATCACCAGAGAAGACCACTTCAGATGAGAAGTGTGGCAGTGCCTATAAGGAGTAAGAACGTCACAGAGATAAAGTTGCTTAAGGTCCAGAGGCCAAAGATCTGTGAAGACAAGGACTGGAACAGTAGATAAGTTATTTAGGTTCCTGGGATGCTAGAAGAAAGAGAGGAAGTCAGTCAGCCAAAGCAGACTCTCAATGGGGTGAGAAACAATCAGAAGGTGTGAGTTGAAGATAAGATGGAAAAAGTGTGGCATACAAGGATGGAGGACAGTTCAAAACACAAGTTCTTGAGAGACAATGAGAAAACAATAGTCTGGGTGTGATGGGAAGCAGGAAATTTGCTGACCTCTGTTCCTCAATCTGAGAGCCAGAAAAAGTGGAAGAACTGACCACTAGTGACGAATTTGGCTCAGGAACTTATAACTTAGAATAAAGCCAAGACTGAGTTTTGGCAAGAGTATAGGGAAATGTTGAAGGGAAAGGTTAAAGAATGTGAAGTCTGCTTAACTAATAGTATACTAAAGAGTAGTAAGAAGGGCATGGTTGAGGAGAAGGCAGGTATGGCAGGGGCTGAAATCTATAGATAGAAAGCAGAAGTATCAGGGGGTGGGCATGTGCATCTCCCGTGACCATTTTTAAAACGGGAAATGTGGGTGGTAGCTACTTGGGTAGTTGGCCAGAAAGATATAAAAGAATTGATAGGGGAAAACAGGACTGGGAGAATAAACTAAGGGGAATTTTGGTAGTTTAACAGACTGGCAGAATAAAAACTGTAAATGAGTTTGGAACCAGACAGACCTAGATGTGAGTCCTGACCCTGCCATTTGCTAGCCAGGTGACCTTGAACTTTTGTTTATTCACCATTAAAATGGAAATAAAAATGCCTACATTGGAAGGGGCTTAATCAAATTTCAAGACAATCTATGCAAAACAACCAGCACCTTGACAGACATTTGGTAGATTCTCAATAAGGTGAAGCATCTCTATAATCACAGCTAGCTTCCAAGCTTCGAGGCCTGCCAGTGCAACCAGCTTTCAAAAGTACCATTCATATGTTTTCACTCATATGTGGAACTTGAGAAACTTAACAGAAGACCATGGGGGAAGGGAATGGGAAAAAAATAGTTACAAACAGAGGGAGGGAGGCAAACCATGGGAGACTCTTAAATTCAGAGAACAAACTGAGGGTAGACTGGGAGGAAATGGGTGATGGGCATTGAGACTGAGGAAGGCACTTATTGGAAAGAGTACTGGGTGTTGTATGTAAGCGATGAACCATGGGAATCTACCCCCAAAACCAAGAGCACACTGTACACACTGTATGTTAGTCAATTTGACAATAAATTAAATTTAAAAAAAAAAGTACCGTTCAGATGAGGGTGGGGGGAGGAGTAAGAATTTTCCCCAGCAGCATTTCACCAGAACAACACAATACAATAAAGCCATTGGCTTGGCAATGAAAAAGAATGAAAATTCTGAATTAAACTCTCAAGAATTCAGCAACCCAAGCCTAAAAGACATGAAAAGGAACTTCACACACATGATTGTAAAAGACAAACTTTGTGCTCTGTATTTTGTTTATTCAGTGAGTCAGCCTATTATCAGTACTTGCAAATTAACTCTAATTATCAGATAAAAGTGATGTGGTTATTCTAACTGCCTGATAATCAACTACTACAAAAGCCTAAGTAATAAGTAATAATTACCATATCATTTTATGAAAGATTTTTTTTTTTCTGACTGGAAAATAGCACACACTCAAGATAAATTATAGGACTGGTTTACAATTTTATCTAGTTTTTCACAATTCATACTAGGTCAGTGCCAATGATTCCCAAATTTAAATCTCCAGTCTGAATCTTTACATTGAGGTCTCAAGTGACCTCTCTAACATCTCCCTTTCAATATCTAATGGGCAGCTCAAACTTTACAGCAAAAACAGAATTCTTCCATATGCTTCCAGACCAGTCCGTCTCCAGTAAATGGCACATCATCCACCCAGTTATTCAAGCCCACAACACAGGAATCATCACTGATTCATGCTTTTCCTTATTCTCCTACAAGCATCCATTAATAAACCTCATGGGCTTTCCCCCAAAACATGTCCCAAAGCCATGACATTTCTCTCCTTCTCAATCGCTGCTAATCTTGTCTGAGTCACTATCATCTCTTACATGGAATACTGGATTACTAATACCCTAATCCTCCATACTCTTCCAACCATCCATTCTCCACCAAACGGAGGAATTATGAAAAGCAGAAATCAGAAGGTGTCCTTCTCTTGCTTAAACCCTCCAGTTTACTGCTCTTAAAATAAAATCCAAACTTTTCCCTGCAAGGCTCACCCGACCTCACACCCACCCACCTCTGTACTTCAACTCCTGTCATTCTCTCCAGCACGCACTTCACTCTGGCCATGCTGGCCTTCTTTCTGTTCTTTGAACATATGAAACTCGTCCCCACATTTCCAGAGACTAGTCCCTCTGCCCCAAATATCCTAACACCAGGCCTTTTCATGGCTGGCTCCTTCTTTTCACCAAGGAGAAAATAATACCTCCTCACTGAAGTTGTCCGAATCTTAATTAGTTCCTTAATTATTATCTCCTAGTCCTTACTGCATTATCATATTTTGCTTTTTCATATTTGTTGTCCCCAAGATGGCATTTGGTAGGCACTCAATAAATGTAGAATAAATGAATAAACCATTCACAATTTTTCTTCACTGGGAGTATAGTAAACACATCATATAGGCTTAAAACACCGTACTTTGGACAGTCAAGTCACAAGGTCACCTAGAATTCACCTTCAATTAAAAAGTTGTTCAAAAATTTCCTGAATTGGGGCACCTGGGTGGCTCAGTTGGTTAAGTGTCTAACTCTTGATCTCAGCTTGGGTCATGCTCTCACAGTTTGGTTTCTGAAATCAAGCCCTGCGTTGGGCTCTGTGCTGACAGTGTGGACCCTGCTTGGGATTCTCTCTCTCCCTCCCTCTCTATCCCTCCACTGTTGACTCTCTCTCTCTCAAAATAAATAAATAAAATTTAAAAAAACCTGCTGGAATGACCCCCACCCACTCCAAAGCTGATGAGGAGGAATGGAGGGAAACAGTCACAGAGCAAAATGCACTCATTGCCTGCTGCAGCTTCATAGTTCACACTTATGCGCACTGTTCTGTCTAGGAGCCTCTCAGAGCAGCTGGAACATGCCTAATAAAGGTCCGAGAACCTGAGCAGATGTCCCACCCAAGGCAGGCAGAGTCACCATCAACAGGATGGCTCCAAGAAGACTTGAGGGCAAGGGACACTTATCCTGCAATGGAGAGGATGTTTTGAAGTCTCCAAGTCTGCACAGCTATCTTACAGATACAGACATGAATCTGTATCAGTTGAATTCTCCCTGTGAATCACCATGACCCTTGTGGCAACCAAGCTTTCAAAGTGTGTGGAAACCTCAAAGGGACTTTGGGGGAAGTCATAGTTCTAGGTAATGCTATATGTAAACTCACCCACAATCCTTTTTACATCATAGAAGAACCAGACCTTAATTTAAAAAAAGAAGTTTTTACTGATATACATCAGACAGTATATAAACATATCAAAAATCATAAAATAGTTTCATTTTATTTTTAAAAATAAAACCTAGGAGAAAACATGGAATGTTGTATAGTCCAAAGCCTAAATATTAGACAAATGAGAAAAAATGGGACCCAGAAAGTTTCAATGACTTGTTCAGGATCCCCCACAGACTCAGAACACTTTTGAACACGTAACACCTCATCTTTTGCACATTTTTAAAGATGAAGAAAAGTGAACTGATGGTAAAAGATCATTTTTTTACTTCACCCTTGCTCAGGAGTTTCAGCAAAATTAACCTTACAAGGATGTTTTCTGTGAGGCTGTCAGACACATAATTGAATTCAGCAAGGTCACAATCTCTTTGGGGGAAGAAAAACCTCCTTTTCTCATCTAACATCTTGTTGTACTTTGTTTTTCCTTTCCTCTTGCTATATGTAATTTTTTGAAGTAGAATGCCGTCACACTAAATTTATCTTGGAAAGATTTTCCAAGAAATTAGAGTTCTAAGTTTTCCAGATATTGCAAAATAAATCCCATATTTGCCTTTCTTTGACAAAACTTGGCACCCTGCCTGAAAAACTGACATTACTCAGCATGTGCCCTCATGGCATAATTCCCAAATCCTTTATAATCTTATAAAAGCATTTTCTTTCTTTCTGAATAAATGTTCACTTTCAGATAAGACACTTCCATAATCTGAACAAGCTATTTCACTTTTTCAGTTAGGAAGGAAACTGAAGCCTAACTCACAGAAGAGTATACCATACCTATTAATAGGTATATTTAAATATTCTCTGGTAATTGAAATGAACACATATACTTAATACACTTCTAATTACTCCTCTTTTTTATTTATAATAACTTGACAGTTGTTTCAATGGAATACAAATAATATAGACAACTTCTGATTGGATCCTTAAACTCTGTCTTAATGTTACTCATAAATGCAAAAATGCTGATCAGGTTATTTACTGATGATGCAAAATGCCCATTTGGGAAAAAAGTCAAATGTATAACAAAGAAATTAAAAGTATCTGAAATTCAGCCATGACCCAGAAAGTAAAGTACCACTAATATTTTGGTAACCACCGTGTCATATGTCTTTCTATGCATGTACACATAACATAGAGTTTTGTGCAAATTATGGATGAATTGGTGTGTGGACATGTCCTTGCTTATCCTACAGTCTTTTGGTGGAGGCGTCTATCTCTCCTTCCCCTGTGCCTCTTTAGCCAATGGAACAGCCTAGTATATGTCCTTCCATAACTCCCTCTACTCTTATGCCAATAGCTATAATTTACTAAGTGCTTGTAATTTTTTCCAGCATCTTTGTTACTTTGTTTTCTCCACCTGTTTTTTTTTTTTTCACTAAAAGTTTCATCTCACTTTTGGTTTGTTTGTTTGTAGAGTTAACACACAATGTTAGTTTCAGATGTTCAACATAGTGACTCCACAAGTCTACGTTTAAGCTTAAATCTAATTTTTGCTCTGCTCACCACAAGTATAGCTACCACCTGTCACCATACAACGCTATTACAACACCATTGACTATATTTCCTATGCTCCACCCTTTATTTCTTAAAGTCATATTACTTTCCAGGGCTCCTTGCACCACTTATTTTGCTTTGTGTCTCATTCATCTAGAACCTGAAAGCCCTGCTTCCTCATATGAGGGGTCATCCACATCTGATGTGGCAAAAGGCCCTCAAGGTTGCTCTGCTTCTCCCTGTTTCCTTTTGATTTGTAGCATAAGGCCTCATACAAAGGGGAAAACAATAATGTAAATAATGAAAATGGATGACATTGGTAAATAAATAAAGGTCACAGTATGACTAAACAAACAGGGACTTCTTGGTTATTTTTGCAATGTTAAAAAATGCTAGCCATTGGGATTAACCATGCTAAGTTTTTGATTAGGTCATGTATTTAATGACCAGAAGCCCAGCATTTTTGCAGTGTGCAACATTTTAAAACATTAACATAACACAAACATAACATTAAAACATACCATTAAATTTCCTGATTTAAAGAGATTTTATTCTTTAGCCAAAGGAATTAAAAGAGGAAAGTATTAAACACAAAAATACAAATAAGCTTCATGTTGAATATTGCATTATTTTTTAATGTTAAAAAATATATAAGTGGAGACATAGTTCACTCATTAAACTTATATTTATTTAACATATCCCATATACCAGACCACTATGGGATGCTGTAAGAGAATAAGGGTGAAAGATAGAGCTCGTGTCTTCAGTAAGTTTATCATTCAGTGCAGCATTGTCCAACAGAATCATAATGCAATCATATGTATAATTTTTTTTAAAGTAAACAGGTGGGATGAATTTTAATAATATATTTTGTTTAATCCCCTATGCCCAAAATATCATTTCAACATGTAAACATTTAAAAATCACTAATGGAATATTTTACATACCTTTTTCATACTAAGTATTCAAAATCCAGTATGTGTTTTATACATATGGCACATCTCCAACTGGACTAGCCATATTTCAAGGGTTCAATAGCCACATGTGGCTGGTGGCTCTCGTATTGGAAATGCAGGTTTACTTCATCTGTCAGAACAGGCTAGGTTATGATGTGCACAAAAAAATAACCCAACACCTCAGCTGTTTAAAGCATCAAAAATATATCTCTTACTTAAGCTACATGTCTTTTGCAGGTCAGCAGGGGGCTCTGGTCTTCCAAGTCATTCAGGGACTCAGGCTCCATCCCAAGATACAATCATAGTTAAGAGGAAGGAAAAGTAGGAGTTGAACACTGGCTATTAAATACTTTCCCCTGAAAGTGACATGCATTACTTCTATGCCAAAGCGAGTCACGTAGCCAAAGGTGGTGGGAGGTGTGATCCTATCACCTGCTCAGAGAGCTAAAAGCTGGAATATTTGCTTCCCAACAACAGTATTACCACATCTATTAAATGAACATCATGAGTCAAACTATGTGAAAAGGAAGCAGGGAGATAAAAAAAAAAAAAGGTAGATAGCTAGAGCTAACCTACAACGGGGTGGAAGGTGATGAGAGCAGTAAGGGACAGATAAAATGCTAAGGGAATTCAGGGGAGAGCAAAGTTACTTCTGGTACCAAAAGAACAGCAACTATAAATAGTTACTAACTATCTGACACATCTGGAAGACAGTTCCGCCTAATTAACTCAGAGTCTAGCCTTGAGAAACTAGATATCTCTTCTCTATTACAGAGTACAAATTGCCACTGCACACATCCTGTAAAAATGCAGAGTACAACATATATTAGACTTACACATGCACTTTAAGGGTAATTCTGTGTAAATTATCCTTTTAAGCCACTCACTGCAAAACAATAAAACAGCCATCAGATCACCCAGACCATTCTAATAGCTCAGAAAAGGAGTAAGGAAAGAAGTAATGTGCAATTACTAACCCCGCACTATATTCTGGAAACCTCCAGCAGAACAAGAAATGCAAATGAAAAAGCATAGTACCAAAAGACAATTTCAATTTCCTAAGCAAAATCTAGTGAAGTTGTTGAAAGACTGTTTGGTTAAGAGATCTTCTCCTTGCTCTTCTATCTTTCCCTGGCCATTTGGAAAGGAACTAGCTATATCTGGGAATATTTTATATATTACAGAGTTGTAAGATTATTGGATTTAAAAGTATAAAGGAATGGGGAGCCTGGGCGGCTAAGTCGGTTAAGCATCTGACTTCAGCTCAGGTCATGATCTCACAGTCTGTGAGTTCAAGCCCCACATCGGGCTCTGTGCTGACAGCTCAGAGCCTGGAGCCTGCTTCAGATTCTGTGTCTCCCTCTCTCTCTGCCCCTCCCCTGCCCATGCTCTGTCTTTCTCTGTCTCAAAAATAAATTAAAAAACATTTAAAAATTAAAAAAATAAATAAAAGTATAAAGGAAGTAGAACCCATGGATTCCACCTTCCCAAGAATACCTCATGGAAAACCTGTCCTCATATGTCTGCATAGGTGGATGATTCAGTATTATAAACCATAGAAAATCTACTCTTGTAGAATATCTACTGATTTGCCATATGTTACATAAGACACATCCGATTCTATCAGTCACTAAAGGGAGCATATTAGATATGCAAAACAACTTACAGAATTTCTCCTGAAATATAACCTTATTCCCAAAACTATATCTTCACTGAGAAACCAAATGGCAGTCAATTCTCTATTAAACCTGGAAATAGCAGGGTCACCAATGTATAATTCAGAAAAAAAATACCAATTTGCAGAATATCCATTGATCTACAATGTTACAAAAACTGCATCTCAGTGAATCATTTAAGGTAAAAGCATATTAGATGTTCATAATAACAGAATTTTTGATGAAAAGAGACCTTATACCCAAATTCTTTTCACACAAAAAGCAAATAGTAGACAATTATTTACTAAATCCTAAAAACTTTATATAATATCAATATTGTTGTTCTTTAAAATGCAGTAGACATGGGGCGACTGTGTGATTCAGTCAGTTAAGCCTCCAACTTTTGATTTTGGCTCATATCATGATCTCATGGTCATGGGATCAAGCCCTGTGCCAGGCTCCACAGTGAGCTTGAGATTCTATCTGCATCCCTCCCCTCCCTCTCTCTCCCTTTCAAAAGTAAATAACATTTATAAATAAATAAATAAATAAATAAATAAATAAATAAAGTATAGTAGATACTAGAATTTTTAATGTGCTTAATATAATTGTTGATAAGGTCATAAGAATCTACAGAATATCACCATGATATAGCTATAACACCTCTGATTACCTCCTACAACTCAAATATAGTCACATATGAAACTATTAAGGATGTCAGAGTTAGAGGGCCAAAACCTATTACTCTTCCAGCCTTCCACTGACTTTTACAGTGGCATTAGGGGACACTGATAATTGACACTTCATAGGTCAAGTGATAGGTATAAGATATAGTTTCATGCTCTAGTTATGCAGAGAGAAAAGGTACATACCCATGAAAAGATGACAAGTTAAAAGGAGAGAAATCACTTTAAGTTAAGGTGATCAAAAGACCTCTTATAGGAAGCAGAAGGTGAGCTGACTCAAAGGATTTCAACAGCCAAGAAGAAGATAGAAGAGCATTCTGGGAATAAATAAAAATTCAAAAATGCAAGATTGTGCTGAAATAATTGGATATACCTATGCAAAAGAATGAAGTCGGATCCCTATCTCACACCATATACAAAAATTAGCTCAAAACAGATAAAAGACATAAATGTAAGAGATAAAACTATAAAACCCTTAGAAGAAAATGGGGAGGGGGGTAAATATTCATGACCTCAGATTAGACAATGTCATTTTAATTATGAAAACAAAGGCACAAACAAAAAAAAAGAAAAAATAGATATACTTGACTTCATCAAAATTTAAAACTTTTGTGGTTAATCATTAAAAAACTGAAATGACCACCCACAGGAGAGAAAATATTGAAACTCATATAACTGATAAGGGACCTTTATCTGGAATACATAAAAAAATTCTTATAACTCAATAATATAAATATAAATATAAACACAAATCCATTTTGAAGATGGGAAAAGAGTATACACATAGATATGTCTCCAAAGAAGATACACAAGAGATCAATAAGCACATGGAGAGATGTTCACCATCTTTAGTCATCAGAAAAATACAAATAAAAACTACTGTGTGATACCATTTCACATCCATTAGCATGGATATAATCAAAAAACAGATAATAACAAGGCAAGATAATAATAAAGGCAAGAGTGTGGAGGAATTAGAACCCTTAGGAACTGCTGGTGAGAACATAAAGTTCTGTAGCTGGTGTGGAAACCAGTCCAGTACTTCCTCAAAAGGTTAAACACAGAATTACCATATGACCCAGGATTAACACTTCTTGATATATAACCCCTGCCCAAAAAAAAACATGCATCCACACAAAAACTTGAACATGAATAGTCATAGAAGCACATTCATAATATCCAAAGAGTAGAAACAAACCACATGTCCATCAACTGGTAAATGGATAAAAAATATGGCATATTCATACAATAAAATATTATTTGGCAATAAAAAGAAATGAAGTACTGACACATGTTACAATATGGATGAACTTTGAAAACAGCATGCTAAGTGAAAGAAGTCCGTCACAAAAAGACTACATATGGTATGGCTCCATTTACTTGACATGACCAAAATAGGTGACTCTATAGAGACTAATAGTAGATTAGTAGCTTATAGAAGGGTGGGCGGAAGGAAGAAAGGGAGTGACTGCTAATGGATACGGGGTGTTTTTTTCTGGGAGGGGGGGGGTGGGTAGGTGATGAGAATATTCTAAACTTGTGCTGACAGTTGCACATCTTTATAAATATACTAAAAACCATTGAGTCGTACACTTTAAAGAGGTGAATTGCATGCTTATGTGAATTATATGTGAATAAATCTGTGTTTTTTTTAAAAAGGCAAGGTATGTCTGTAGAGAACTATAAATAGACCATTCTGACCAGAAAATTAATAGTAGAGGACAGCAGAACAGATATGCAGAAAGCCTTTCAATGCAAAGAAAGAAAAGGAGTTTGAACTGTATCCTACCTTCCCAATTTATTACCTTAGGATAATATATATAGTTCCAAACCTAGTAAGCACCCCCAAAATGACAATTGTTCTCATTATTAGCATTATTAGGAGGTCTCTGATAATTTAATGCTACACATTCACCTTGAGGGGACCTCTGGATTAGCCTCTCGGGGCCTCGATAGTCTGGATTTTATGTGACCACTTGGGCTTAGCTCTCCAAAGACCAGGGGTCCATCCAACTTAACACAATTCACTTGTGAAAATTAAAGAAGATAACAGAAAACAACTTGACTTTTGGACCCCTAAAAAGTAGAAAATAATTTCAGAGCCTTGAAATTCTAGAGCACAATGTAAAGCACAAAAGCAATATCCACGTGGGTAAATTAGACTTGTAAGTTATCTTGATGTCGTAGTACGCCACTGGAATAATAAGTGAAAGACAATTAAGCACAATAATAGCTACATTCACTAGAAGTCACTTAGCCAGACACGCATTACCAGTGGGAAGCTGTTAGAGAATATTAGTGTGTGGAAGAGTGTGAGCCTTATAAGAACAAGGGAGAAACTCAAAGTCACCCAAGATGACTGTAATTTTTCCAGCTCTGATGGATCAGGCCGTTGAGTGACATGAGGAAGCATGTAATTTTTCCACAGTTCTACATTGAACAAAATAATTCAAAGCACACATGCATTACAAAGTTCAGTACTTAAAAAACACTGACATTATATTAATATTAAAAATAAGCCAAGAGAGAAGATGTCATTTTTCCTCTGGGTTTCTTACCTTTCCATTTAGGATCATGAGAGAGACATAACGTTTCTGACCACCTTTTGAACTATCAAGTAGATAATGAATATGTATGCAGGTCATCAGACAGTCACTAGAGAAACCCCCCAAATAAACAAACAAATGAAATGGACAAATGAACAAATGAAATGTGTTCTACCTTTGAGCAGACTATTTCAGTTCTAACTACTCAGATTAGAATTTATTCTAGTTGCCAGTATGTATGTAATGACACCCAAGTCGCTTCTAAACTTAGGACAGTTATCAAAGAGTGAACAGAAAGTGAATAAAACCTCTAACATAAAGGGAGATTCTCCCACGTAGTACAAAAGCAGGTTTTCCCAAGGCTGCAAGGACCAGTCCTCCCTGGGATTCCACAATGTCAACACCTGCTCAGCAATCCACACCTCTATTTTCCACACTGGAGCAGGAATCTCCTCCCCCAAGTCTGGTTCTGTCCCAGACTGACACAACTCGAGGGCCTAGGCTGGTACAGGAAATTAATTGGCATTAGTTGGCACACAATGACACGTGGTTCACAAGAACGCTGAGCCACAGGTTGAGCATCTGACTTCAGCTCAGGTCATGATCTCACAGTTCGTGGGTTCGAGCCCCGCATCAGGCTCTGTGCTGACAGCCCAGAGCCTGGAGCCTGCTTCAAATTCTGTGTCTTCCTCTCTCTCTCTCTCTCTCTCTCTCTCTCTTTCTCTCTCTCTGTGTGTGTGTGTCTCTGCCCCTCCCCTGCTCACACTCTGTCAATCTCCCTCTCAAAAAATAAATAAACATTAACAAAAATTAAAAAAAAAAAAAAAAAGAACTCTGAGCCGCAGAAAAAAACTAACCAAAGATTTAAAAACCACCATGGATAACCCACCTGTGATTAATCAAGTGATTAACACAGACAAACCATATTTATATTCCTTTTCTTTAAACGCCCCAAACTGAAGGTGGTGACACTGACCATCATCAGTCTGCTCATGGGTCCACTGGGTGGTCTTTCCATTGTCACCTTAAATGACCCATCAATATACATACCATCTTTTAGTCTGTGTTTATATATCTTTAAAAGGAGGAGGACAAGACTGAAGATAGAGGTATTATGAACAAAATCTGCAAGCTATTCTGATAACATGGGATTCCTGTACAATTTATTTTTCTCTCATTTAAAAAAAAACTTTACTATATAATATGCCATATAAACTCCAAGGACAGTTTAATCAGTTCTATTATTCAAATACAAATTATTCATGTTTCCAATTATAATACAATAACTACTTTCAACACATACAGTCTTCCTCTAAGTCCATTTATTTATTTTTCCAAAATAGAATATATTTCTTGCTACTTTCCACCCTTTACCTGCATTGGAAATCAGGAAGTATCCCAGCCTTTGAGCCAAGAGAAAGCACCATTATCACCTATCCTTGAAGATCAGAAATAACTCCCTGAAGTCTGAAGTTTCATATAGAGACTATTATCTGGCAGAGGGAAAAAACTGCCATGGCCCTAGGACCTAAGCTTATTTTGTCTCTGAGCCAAACAAGGGAATGGCATAATAAGCAATTTTCTAAGAGCTATAGTCAGTAATTTTCTAAAATTACTCCAAAAGACAGCATAGGAAGCATAAAACTTTTGCTAAGTATAATATTTCTCTTTCTATGACTTAAGGAAAAGGGACTTAGAAATAAACTACTAGGTGGATTTAAAAGTAAGAAAACTACAAATCTATTCAAGATGAAAATAAGCAACTGGCTAGAGTAAATGATGACCTTAATATGTTCAAAATTAATAGAAAGAAAAAAGAAAAGTAATAGGAAATTCTTAAGATGGAAAGTCAAGAGGCAAGCATTTGCCTCCCAAGTGGAAAATCTAACATTAGACATTAAAACCTAGGCATTCTCTCTCTGGATGATCTTCTTACAAATTATCCACAGGAATCCAAGTATCAGAAAAAAAAAAAAAAAAACCTGGCACACAAAAGTCAACATTCAAATATATACTCTGGGAAAAAGAAGAGCAAGAACATTCTCGCTGAATGGAATACAGTAGCGATTTACAGCTAACACATTCAGGACTACTATAAACTATTATTGATTAGAATTAATAAAGATAATGAAGTGCTGAGTTCCAAAATAAAATTTGGAAACATTCCAGAATACCTCTAAAATTGTGTGTCCTATGGAGTATGAATATAGAATCGAATACTGTTTGCCAAGAAACTGACAAAGATTCTAACATTCCTGAATTACTTTTATGAAGGATGACTTCTAGAGAAGCCATAATAATAATGCTATACATCTGAAATATATTTTTTTAAACACAGAAAAGGAGAGCATGTTTGCAAACCATATGCCTGATGGAATTAATTTTTAAAGTCTTAAAGGCAATTTATACATATTTTGTCAAAAAAAAAGAAAAAAAGTGGCCACAGGCATGTTTATATGGGGGGGAGAAAAAGACTAAACAATCAGTAGAGTAAATTCTTTACTGTACTCTTTTTCCCTCAACTATTTTCAGACCTACAAGGCCCCTGGGTTTCATCTTTTCCCTAGTCCCCTATCAAAATGTATTTGCAATATGGATCTAATATCACCACTTTATTCCTTAGGCCCTGTGTTGCTATTCTCAAAGGTCTCTGCTTTCTCTACCATTATGAAATAAAAGACTTTGTCCTGGTTGAAGTAATTTCAGCATTCAGAGAGCAACTGGGGAAGTTATGAAGCTATTATACCTTTGAAATCTCACTATTAAACAACTGCCCATTCTATTTTCCTATAAGGCCAGTCTTGCTATAGGAAAGATAACCTACACATTTGAAACTGCTTCCTAAACTATTTCAACTCTGCACAAAAGTAACAGGTTCTCTTTTTATATCAATGTTCCTCTGTCTTTTTAATCTGGTTGATGCCATTCAGTGACTGAAGAACCCACTTCATAGTTTCTAACATCTCCTACCAAGAAAGTATACAAAAATATAAAAGCATCCCTTTTGTTAATTCAAAAGAAGTTAGTGATCTGCGGAGCCCAGAGAAGGTAACCTTGGGAGAGGTGATAAACCATACTGCACATGATGAAGAAATAGTGATTTCCTGGCATAAGCTTTCATGTGTTTCAGAAATCCAACTTCTCCCTTTGTCATATTTAATCAGGGAGGTGGAGCTGCGACAAATGTTTAGTAGCTAGGAAGGCAATGGTCAAAAACTCAAATCCCTATAGGGGCTCAGCAGCTCACAGAAATTAAATCCGTGGACTGAGAGAGTCAGATACAGAGAGTGAGATACAAGGAGGTAGCAAAATCCTCCTACAGGTGACATCTGTGACTCAGCTACACTGTGGCGTTGCAAAATCATTGATTTTTTTGAAGCAACCAGAAATACAGATTTTCATGTGAAATTTGTTAGAAACTACCAGTAATTAAAATTTTTAAAAATATTCGATAAGACAACTTTGAGCCAAACTAAAGGCATCAGCTGTCAGGGTGTGTCCCATTGGTCACTCATTTAGAGACACTTTTATATAGTTATGATCACTTGGTTCAATTCCCTGATGATTTTATCAAAGGGATTTTACCTATGGAACCCAGAGAAATTGGGTAATATGATGGTTAATTTTATGTGGCCTCTTGGACCATGTTTTGGGACAAGATTAACATTTAAATCACTGAGTTTGGGGAGCATCTGGGTGGTTCAGCCAATTGAGTATCAGAGTCTTGATTTCAGCTCAGGTCATGGTCCCAGGGTCAGGGATAGAGCCCTGTGTTGGACTCTGCACTGAGCATGGAGCCTGCTTGAGATTTTTTCTCTTTCCCTCTGTCCCTCTCCCTCGCTCATGCATTCTCTCTCTCTCTCCCTCTCTCTCTCTCAAAAAAAAAATGAAAAGAAAAAAAGAAATCAATCAATCAGTGAATTTCTGGTAAAGCAGGTTGCCCTCCATAATGTGCAATCACTTGAGGACCTGAAATCAACAAAAAGAGTGGCCTCCCTGAGCCAGAAGACTCCAGAACATTTCTGGAGAACTCTCCAGAAGATTGCTTTTGGATTTTATCTGTACCATCAGCATTCCTGGGTCCCAAACCTGCTGGCCCACACTACAGGCTCACCAGCCTCCATAATCACATAAACCAATTCTTTATAATAAATCTCATATAAGTCATATATATATATATATATATATATATATATATATATATATGACTTTGGCCAAAGTCACATAACTAGTTTCAGGACAGGTAGGGGAAAGAATTATTCTAACTCTGGCTAGAATATGTTCCAGTATACAGTACTGGAGTTGTAATCCTGGTGCAGTGAGAGAAGACATTACAGATATGCCTATGTGCTTGTATATACATTACTAAAACCCGAGACAGTACAGACAACACATATTTCTCAGAGTGTAACTGCAGCACCACAGAATCATATAGGTGCTTGCTTATATGCAGGTTTCCAGGCCTAGCTTCAGATCTACTGAATCTACGTCTCTAGGATGGGACTCCAGGAATCGGCATCTTGGAAGTTCCTTAAGATTATTCCCATGCACACCAAAATTTGAAAACACCAAAGTAATTAAGAAGCAATACGGACTAGTGGTTAAGAACATGGGTTCTGAAGGCAAATTCCCTGGGCGTGAGGCCCAACCCCACCACTTACTATGTGAGTGACCTTGGGCCAGTTATACAGATGATGTGAGGATTGAACAAAGAAAGGTTCTAAACACTTACACATAATTAGCATTTAACTAATGGCAGTTATTACTAGTAACCTCTCTCATCACAGGTATTTTGGCACAATTTCAAAATCATGTTAATCAATATTTATAGTGATGATCATAGTGGCACTTTAAGATCTTGATAAGCTTTCTAAAGCAAAGATCAATGTGGTTAGATGCTGAGCGTTTCATTTTATGCAAATGCTTTGTAACTTGGTGATTTGTGTATAACATTTACAGTAGCTTTCTGGATATTAAAACATTAGATTAGCCTGAATACCACATTTGACTATAACATGTAACAGAGAGTCTGCTGTTTATGTGCACCATGTAGTGTGAAGACAGAGAAATCTTAAGTTGTATGGTCTTTCTGAGATCCACTGATCTCTTATCTATTTCTGTAAGGGTTGATGCTATATTTTATTTATGTTTTACCTCTCTAGCTCCTAGCTCACAAAGCCTCCATAATAGTTATTCAAAATAAATTATTTCTTGAATTAAATTTTCACACTAATATAATGGCTTTGATCCAACACTCCTCCACCAGCAAATTCTCATGCAATATCAAAGAAGAATATACATACAACAGGCTAGAAATAATATGGACTCGCAGAATATTTAAGTGATCCCCATGCTTCCCCCCAAAAAAGTCCAATTCACTTGTAGTTTAACCTTTTATCCCACCAAACTCTTAACCAGAGAGCAGTTATCAGCTAATAAACTGAACCTACCCAAATACAGCAGCTAGCACACAAGTAAAGGGAAGCCATATGAGAGACAACTGAGAGAGGGCAGAAATATGGAAGTCTTTTTGATCATTTAGAACTGGATAGAAACTTGAGTCTCTTTGTGTTTGAATTTGAGAAGATTAAAAACGGTCTTTTAACAGAGTGGATCTGTTTTAGGACAACTTAAAATATGGGAAATATTTTGCAGAACCTATGTGGCACAATTAAGGAATTAATTGAAGGTGAAAAATAAAAATAAGGGAAACCTACATTTACTGCGATATTTAACTTAGAAGAGAGGGAATATGTCCAAGAAAATAAGGATGTGGGCAAAATAAGGCTTTGGGCATAAAAAATGTTATTCTTCCATTTAGTGCTTGAATCAGAAGGAAGGGCTCTCCAGGAGGGAGTTTCCCATTTGAACAGAGGCAGATAGGCCAAAAGTGAAGTGGCTGTTCCCTATAGAGGAAATGGTCTCAGAATACGTAAGGACATCAGCAATCTAAGCACTAGATTCAGCACGAGAACACCAGTGGTCACAATTTACCAGCCTAAGGGTGGACTAACACATCTACATGTACCCAGTGTCACACAAAACTCACCAACTTCACATTAGTGAGAGATTTCTAAATCAAAGAAAGAATAAAGAAACAGCAAGGGAAGGGGTTTTACCAGAACCCTTCATTCATTGGCTCATTCAACTAGCAGTTACCATGACCAACCCTGTACAAGGTACTGTTCAAGGAAAAAAACAAAGACATGGTCTCTGCCCCCAAAAGTTAGAATATAATCAAAGGACATAACATAAAGAACATGTATATAAGAAACAACAGTAATACAAAGGAATATTCATAATGTTTGAGTTTCAGTATTCTAGCAGAGTTAAAGGAAAGAAAGATTACTTTAATAGAAGTGAATTAGAAGGAATAAATGGACTTAGGTTTTTGAGAAGGCCTGGACAGTCAATCCTGACTTGATTATAAGAGAGACTATATTATTAGGAGATTATTAGGAGACTAATATATAAAGAAGCAGCACAAGCAAATGACTGTGAAGGAAAAAACACAAGAACAAAAAGTAAAGCAAGTAGTTGGATCCACTAGGACATAGAATACTGGCTGGAGAGTTATAGGGAACAAGGTTGGACTCCCCGCAGGCTTTCAAGGATCTTCACTGCTAAGCTACAAGTGTTTGGATTTTATTTGCTAGACAGTAGGAAGCCACTTAAGGCTTTAATCTGGTTGTAGCTGATTTGCTCTATCTGGTACAGAGTGGTATTTAGAAAAGAGTGAGAGCCAGGAGAAAAGCAAGGTGACTCTTAAAATAATCCAGAAGGGTGGTGATAAATGCCTTAATTAAGCTAATGGGTGTAGGTATGGGAAGGAAAAGATTAACAGAAGTGGTAATGGTATCTGTTCCTAAAATGTAGAATGTTCTGATATTAATTAGCATATACACCTAGAAAATGAGTGTAGGTGTGTGTGTATATATATTCCCATTATAATTAGTAACTATTCCCAATTTCAGTATAGTAATTCTTGACATACCATTCTTAAATTCTTTTTTACGTTTATTTATTTATTTTGAGAGAGACAGAGACAGCATGAGTGGGGGAGGGACAGAGAGAGAGAGAATCTCAAGCAGGCTCCACACTGTCAGCACAGAACCCAATGCAAGACTCGAACCCACAAAGCTGTGAGATCACGACCTGAGCCAAAACCAAGAGTCAGATGCTTAACTGACTGAGACACCTAGGCGCCCCACCATTCTCAAATTCTTAAACATTTCTCAAATGTCTCTTCTCAAAGAAAAAAAATAATTTCAATACTCTTTGGCATCTAAATCACCTTCTCCCATAATTGGCATATAGAAAGACAAAGGAATAGTGCACATTGCAGAATACCAAAAACAGTCCCTGCCATTAATGAACTTAAACATGAAATTCATTGAAGTCTGGAGCTGCTCTCACTTACAAAGCTCCTCCTTTCTGAGTGCAACCATACTTTAGCCAAAAAATTCTCTAAAACCTTTATTCCCAGATGCACACATATTACGTGATACCGCAGAATAATTGTAAATTACCACATAGTTCTTGACATCCACTATGATGATTGCTTATAAAAGAAATCACAGATGTCAAAACATGATAAACATTAAAATCTCTGCCCATCATTTTGAAGGAAACAGGGGGCAAGCCATCTGAGAAACTAAATCAAGGCTCTCTGCATGCCTTCCTGCCTTCAACTTCCATCCCAACACAGTGAACAACATAATTTGTGGTGTTTTATTCTACCTCCAAAAGGCTTTGTGGTCAGACACCAGAAAACAAATCTCTAATTCTCCAGCATTAGAAAATTCCAGCTTTTAAGTTGTAATGAAACCTGCAGATAATTTCTCTCAGTCACCTCATTCCAAGGTCTAGAAAAGTAAGGATTAAGGTCCTACATCTGGTATAGCAAAGCTCTCTTACACACCTTTATTTCTAACTATTCATGTACCCAAATGATGGGGTACCAACACCAGTGTTACATACTGGGACACAGTCAAGGCAGAAAAATAAAAGATCAGCCATATACACATAGGGCAAGATAGCTTCAGTTTTGTCCCCTCACGGAGTTGTATACTATTTCCAGATTGTGAAGATTCATGCAGATTTACCCTACAATGGCACTGGTGTTTACTTAGGAAGTTAGAAAAAACAACAAAAATTTTTTTAAAAATCTGGAATATACAAAGTGTTATTAAAAACACTTTGAAAATACAATAAAATACTTGGAAAAGATTTTGATCCTTAAAGATCTAATTCAATTTAGTAGGAGAATAGCAGTACATTAATCCAGATGCCTCTAAAATGAAGTTACTGGTGAGATGTCAATTATTAATATATTAACATATTAAGCAAGAGTATAATCTGGTCCATTTATAACTTTCAGGTATGAACTACATCTGACATACCTCTAGGAATCAGAATCATAAGACATTATTAATAGACCCATAGATTCTCAATCAGTAACTCAATCACCATAAGGTACCTTGTAATATTTCCCAAAAACCACAAGGAATTACCCTCTGATAAAAATAGGAGATAATCAACCTGAACTCAGTCTATGTGTAACATTTAGTGATCCTTACTTGATATCAAGATTCTTGGGGCATCTAGGTAGCTCAGTAAGTTAAACATTCTACTCCTGATTTTGACTCAGGTCATGATCTCACAGTTCATGAGTTCAAACCCCATGTCAGGATATGAGCTGACAGTGCAGACAGAATCTGCTTGGGATTCTCTCCCCCTCTCCCCACCTCTCTTTCTCAAAATAAAATAAATTTTAAAGAAGAGAGAGAGAGAGAAAAGATTCTTCCACAGCTGGGTTAGATCATGATCCATGCAAGCTGCCCAAAGGCCTTCTTCTCCCTTGAGATTGTGATGGCAACCACGTCCCACTCCCCACCTAAGAAAGGCAGGTAAGGAGGTAACTCATACAGGCAAGGAGTCCAATTTAAAAAATGCAACATTGGTGTGTGTCTTCTGAGTTATGCCCTCTCATTAGACTTATGACTTTAGCCAAGCTGCTTAACTTCTCTGTGCTTAGTTTTTCTCTCCTGTAAAATAACATTGTTCTGAAGATGAATTCAATGAGGTAAAGTGTGTGAAAGCACCAGCAGTATCTAGCACATAGCAGCTCTCTACAAATGGTACATATTATTGTACTATGTGGAAGTATGATTCATTCACATAAAAGCAATAATGTAGGATTCACATCAGAATAGATGGTATAAAATACTATTTACAAAGAGTGGTTATGCTCTATAAGAGACTCACTGCTAGGAAGAATTTCAGCATTAATAAATGTAATGGCTTCTCCTACTGGTAACTGGGTGGTGTTTCCCCAAAAATGTCATTTCTCCCCTCTTTTTACCATAGTACATTAAATCCACAACTAGCTTGCTCCAGTGCATTTAAAAAAATTTCTTTTAATGTTTATTTATTTTTGAGACAGAGAGAGACAGAGCATGAATGGGGGAGGGGCAGAGAGAGAGGGAGACACAGAATCGGAAGCAGGCTCCAGGCTCTGAGCCATCAGCCCAGAGCCCGATGCGGGGCTCCAACTCACGGACCGCGAGATCGTGACCTGAGCTGAAGTCGGACGCTCAACCTACTGAGCCACCCAGGCGCCCCGCTCCGGTGCATTTAAAGGTAAGTACTAACTGGAAAGGGAAACAAAATAAGCCTTTATCAATGAATTTCACTTCAATAGAGAATAGTTTATCAAATTCTTTGGCCGATGAGCAAGAGGGTATGGACTTAGAACTAGGAAGGTTTAGGAGCGCCTGGGTGGCTCAGTCGGTTAAGCATCCGACTTCAACTCAGGTCATGATCTCACAGTCCGTGAGTTCGAGTCCCACATGAGGCTTTGTGCTGACAGCTCAGAGCCTGGAGCCTGCTTCGGATTCTGTGTCTCCCTCTCTCTCTGCCCCTCCCCTACTCATGTTCTGTCTCTCTTTGTCTCTTAAAAGTGAATAAATGTTTAAAAACAAATTTTAAAAAAGAACTGGGAAGGTTTAAGACAGGGCATCAACTTTCACTACTTGACCATATTGTCAAGTGTATACTCCAAAGCTGTCCTGACTCGGGCTTGAGAAAGGACCTATTTGCTCAAGTAGGGGACACAGTGATAGGGTCCTATCAGTCCCAGTAAATCATGAACACTCATCACACAAACAAAATGAGTTTGGACAACTGTTCTAACCAACCAAAAGGGACTGATTAGTCTTTAGGTCCCTTGACTGGTCTTGTGGACCATTAAATATTTATCAGAAAATAATCCATCACTTAATCAATGGAACTTCTACCAACCCAAGTCTATGTTCTTCAATCATGTCCAACAACCAATTAATTCAGAGGGTTATAAACCTCGGAGTTACATTGGTGCCAGCCTCCCAGCCTTTAATAAAGCATCTTTCCTACCTATAGTCTCTATGTGTTCATCAGGATTCTTTTTGCTAAGTAACAGAAACAAAGTTTAGATCAGTTTAAGCAAAGTAAAAATATACAGGAAGCACACTAAAGTGTCCTTCGTTATTAAGGGACTGAACACTCAAAGTGCAAGAACTGCAAACTGACCCTTTCACTGTAGACTGCTTTCCTCCTTTGGGCAGCAAACCTGGCCATCAGAATCTCCTTGGTTTCACACTTTATAAATTCCCCAACCCAAAGGAACACTTTTAGAATGAAGCTTGAGTCATTTCCAAAGGTAAGAAGGTGCTGTTCCCAAAAGAAAGACTGAGGATAGTGTTGGATAGACAACAAGGGCAGACCACTACAGGTATTTATAGGCAATTTTTTTTTCAACAGTCAGCATGGTATGAAAACATATGTTTGTCATTTTGTTACTAAACCTTCACCAAACTTAACCATGGGCCATAAATTGTATAGCCGTTCAAGTCAAGTAACTTATTGTATCCCTGATCTTCTCAGCCCACTGTTTCCACCATTCCCACTTCCAGACTCTTAGCTGAAACATAATGAACCTCCTTCCTAGCAAATTCTACAGGAAGAAATGCATTTACAATGATTTCACAACCATGCTTCTCTTGTCTAGAGCAGTCCTCAGGCAAGAATTATTTTGTTATTCTAGGTGTCTAATTTTGGCCTTAGATAACCTAAGAAGTTTTTGCAATGCAATTTTATTACTGGAAACAATTTCATTAGAGGAGAATATTAAGCAACTGTTAGAATGAAGTGAAAAGGTCAGTATCCACACATAAACCACATTCCTAGCTTAAAATTCTGCTTGCTTCTATTTAGCAAATTCTGAAGTAGCAAAATAGACTTAGTAGAAGTATTAAAATATTTTTTAAACTATCTTATATTAGTATTTTTAATTATTTCCTCCAAAAGCATATGTGCTGACTTTGATGTTAGCAGTATACAAAGTATTTTCAAGGCATTGGGCTCTAGGGTTTACAATATGGCTAATAATGAATCTTTTATTGCCTTCTTTCTCTCTTAAGTGAAATGATCTCTCAATATCATTTAAAGTGCCATAAAGCCTTACCTGTTTAAATCCATGTGATCATGGCATACATGACTTTTGAAAAACAAATGTCTACCCATACTCACACTTAGGAAAACAATTTCCAGAATATTAGTCATGTCTGCTCTTCCTTCCTGGGTGATCACAGGTCTTCCGGGTTCAGGTGCTAGGTAGGGCACAACAGTCCCCTACCCAGGTACAGAAGTGAATAATTCATCTCCCACAAGGCCATAAGAGTGAGGGAAAGAGCCAGATCCAAAACAAAGGTAGATCAGACAAAAGAGACTGCACTAGTTAGAGAAGCAGATAGTGAAAAAAACCATGAGTCAGGAACATGGGTTTAATGAAACATCTAGTAAAGTTGAAGAAGAGCTATGGGGTCCAAATCACTTTAAAAGAGCAAAAATTCTAAATTTTTCAAGAGAAATCATCTTTGCTATCCAAAATTTTACAACTCAAGAGTCACCTGGGGTTTGGGTCTCTCACCAAAGTCCTGCCCCAAATTACTGAGGATTCCTTAGGTGTGTAGATGATGCAGATGGGGCAAAACTTGCATTCTTGAGGTCAACTCCTACATCCTGTCTTTCCTCCACCATTAGACCCAATGCCAAACTCAAGCTTTCTTGAGTTCCCCACCCAATACCCCACTCACATTAAGCGTCCATGAATATAAGAGACTTTGTCAATTATTTAAAGGGAGATGTAAAAGGAGTTTACATGAGAGCAAAGCAAACTATTTCAAATTGAACACTGAGCATCTCTTCTTAAATTATCTTTTGGCCATCCTACCACTGGACTCTTTCCACAGGCCCCTTCACCTAGCTTTGCAGCATCTGCAACTTCTCTCTCCTCTCTTTCTCTATTTACCTGCTTGGAAAGAGCGCAATAAACTCCCTTCCTTATAGCAGGATGTCAACTTACCCTTTCTCCTCTGTGACCTTGGGTCTAGCCTCCAACATGTTCTCCAGCTTCAATTATGTCCCTAAGTGAATCATCAGGCTATTATTACAGAGTTTTCCTCCCTTCAGAAGAACTTGGATGATAGTTAAGATATGGATTTAACTTCTTTTATTTTTTATAATGTTTATTTTTGAGAAAGACAGAGTGTGCATGGGGCAGGGGCAGAGAGAGACAGAGGCACAGAATCTGAAGCACGATCCAGGCTCTGAGCTGTCAGCACAGAGCCCAACACAGGGCTTGAACCCACGAACCATGAGATCATGGCTTGAGCTGAAGTCAGACCCTTAACTGACAGCCACCCAGGCACCACTGGATTTAACTTGCAATTCCCATTTCACAAGACTAAAGTGGAATCATTGGTCCCTAAATGGAGCTAATAAGGAGAGATGAGTTTGGAAAGCTATCCACTCCATGATTTAGGGGCCATCTGCTCATTCACAAGTTTGGGCATCTGAATACAGTCTGACAACCATTCTCAACCTCTTCTCTGATTTCTCTACCTATGGCAACTGACTCTCCTTTTCAGAAACAAATTCTGACTTTTGGTTCATCATAAAAGGCACTTATAGGCAGATATTGATCATCTCTGAAATCTCAGTTAAGTCCCCTATGATCCCATATTACACACTGCACCAAGCTGGTTTACAGGAGCTCTTGCCCTGAAACCTCTCTTCATATTGGCCTACAGAGAAACAGGAGATCTTTCTGTGAAGCCAGGTTCCAAATCTGGTCTGATTCTGCTAAAACCATAGATGGCACTGGCTCATGAGAAAAAGCAAAAAGATAAACAGACATGGAACTAGAAATCCAGACAGGTCTTAGACCAACTTACTGTCTCTTTGCCTTAGGTATCACAAGAAACACAACACTGCTTACACCAAAAACCCTCTACCCATTTGGATTCATCTGACCAGTTAAATACTTTATGATAATCTAATTGAGACATAATCTTTACCAGTGGATATTTGATATTCCCTACATAATGAAATCTGAAGACACATCACCCATCAGAATGATAAATAAGCTTGATATATAAAAGTTCCCAGTTCACTCATTCATTCATTAATTTAACAAATGTTTATTGGGGTGCCTGGGTGGCTCAGCTCAGGTCATGATCTCACACTCCATGAGTTCAAGCCCCGCATCGGGCTCTGTGCTGACAGCTCAGAGCCTGGAGCCTGCTTCGGATTCTGTGTCTCCCCCTCTCTCTGCCCCTCCCCTGCTCTGTCTCTCTCTGTCTCAAAAATAAAAATAAAAACATTAAAAAATTTTTTAAAAATGTTTATTGAGTGCCTACCATGCGCCCACCAGCTCAAGCTTACGGTTTTCTAGAAAACTCCTGCCATGATTCTATTCACCCATTTAAAAAGCCACACATTACAGAAGTTACCGCTTCCAAGATGTATGTGACATCCACATGAACAATAATCCTGTCCTAGTCAGCTATCACAACAGACCTGTCAAAGGAGCAAGGCATGGGTTCACCCTCATTCCCACTCTCTTTCCCTAAAAATATCTGGTTCTTCACCATTCTTAAAGGCATCTTTGAGTTAAAAAAATATAAATAAATAAATAAAACCTTTTTTATTTCTCCCCAAATCTGTTTCTACTCCAATGTTCACAGTTACTGGTGTCACCTTTCACTAGTTGAAAGGTGACGTTGGAATCATAGTTGAGTCTGCTCCCTCTTTCTCACTTCTCATTATCCAATCCACCAGCAAGTCCCTTCTGTTTTACCTGAAATCCCATCCACCATCTGTATCCCATTTTTCACCATCCCCACCACTATAGCCTAAACAAAGCCAATATCACTTTTATCCTGGACAATCGTAACACTTTCTAACTGGTCTCCTCATTCACTTTTAACCTCTTACAAAATCCATTCTAGCACTAAAAAATAAACCTAGTTATGTCCTCTACTTCTCCATGGCTTTCCATCATACTTGAAATAAAATCTTAATTTTATACAGTTACAAAGGGTCTAAATCTATCATTCTCAGCCTTGCTCTCCACGGTCTGCCCTCTCTGATTCCATCTCTTGCCTCCATCCCCTCCATTCATTACCCTGCAGCCTCACTAGTCTCTCGGCTTTCTTCAAACCACAGTTTGTCTGCTTCATCTGGAAAGCTCTTCATTCCCACCCTCTACCCCCCACCACTGACCATCTTCATCTCACTGTTCCTTCCCATCATTCAGGTCTCTGCCCAAATATATCACCTCTTTGGAGGCTTTCTGGGACCACCAAATAACCTACACCAGTGGCTCTCAAGGTATAGTCTCTATTGTAGCAACACTTCACAATTTTTTAAAAATGTAAATTCCCAGGTCCCATATCAGGCCCCTATGAAATCAAAACCTCTGAAGGAAAGAGCACAACAATCTTAATGTTTTAATAAGTCCCACAGGTAGGGCTCCTGGGTGGCTCAGTTGACTGAGGTCCACCTCTTGAGTTCAGCACAGACCATGATCTCAGGGTGTATGATCAAACCCCACAATCAGGCCATATGCTGAGTGTGGAGCCTGCTTAGAATTCTCTCTCCCTCTCACACACACACTCTCTCTCTCTCTCTCTCTCCACTTGTGCTCTCTCTTTGTTAAATAAATTAAAAATAAATAATAAATAATAATAATAAATAAGCCCTACAGTTGATTCTGATATACAGTAAAGTTTGAGAAGCACTATTATAGTGTGTGCATAATACATGTACATATGTACATATTTATCTGACCACCTACATCCTTCTACTCTTTATTTACCTGACTTTACCTTCTTCACAACAGCCATCTGAAATTTTTATTTAACTTTTTAAATTGTCCCGTTCTAAAACTAAGCTCCATGAAAACTTATGTTCACTCTTATATGCCCAATGATTAGAATACTATCTGACATATACTAAGTACTCAACAAATATTTGCTGAATAAATGAACCCACAAACAAACCAATCTAGTCCCTTTCTTCCCTAGAAGCTCTAAGGGTTTGGTTTGTTTTTCTCTAGAAACAGTGCCTCTGAGGACGATGTGTATAGGGATCTACAGCAGAAGGTCTCAGAAAACAATATCAAAATCAAACCACATGGCCACACATCAACCAACTCTAGCTCTTCAGAAGGGAGGTTTTTTTTAAAATGTTGAACATGCTTGGCTCATATGAGTGTGAAGTAATCGCTACCTATGACTAATGCACAGCTGGAAGGCCTCATTAAACCTCAGGTAATCTGCCAACGCATTTTTCCAAGGAAACAAAACTGGAAGAAATGAGCACTCAAGAAGGTATATTGAAAGAGGTAAGGAGGGGGCTGGGCACTCAAGTCAGAAGCCAAAATAATCTCACCACCCAAAGGATATTCTCTCTTGACTCAGAACTCTGGAAATGGTGGTTTTATGTTTGTGTATATGTCTCCTCCCACTCTACCCACACCACTATTCCCAATAAATGAAAAATACCTTTTGTTTGATTTAAATTTCTTTAAATTTTAGTGGACAACCTTGCATATCTTTATTTTGCATATCTTTACATTTGTAACATCTTTTTCTGTGAGTGGCCTGTTCTTGTAGTTTTCTTTTAGGCTGTCTGCCATTTTCCAGTTAATTGGCAATTAAATTTACTCCTATCTATCATATGTGCTGTCATTATTTTTCCCAGTTTGCATTTCACTCTTGACTTTGTTTTGGTGATTCCTCCCTCAGTCAGAACTTAAATTTTTATTTTGTAAAATGTACCCATCTTTAGTGTTAATGTTTCTGATTTTATGTCAATAAATAGAAAAGCTTCTTCTACTCCAAATATATTAAAATACTCAGTCATATCTCCCATCAGTACTTCTATTGCTCTATTTTTTTTTTTTTAGGTTTAACTATTTGATCCACCTGGAGTGTATTTTGGTGTGAAGAATGAGGAAAGGTTCTAATATTAATTTTTGTCCAAATAACAAGTCCATTTAGGAAACTTTATAACCTCAGCATTTAGCCCAGTAAAATTATACATAGTTGGTGCTGCATTTATGTCTGCTAAATTATTGGAAGGGTGATGAAGTTACAAAAGAACATTCCAATGAAATGTGTGTGCATTATGACTTTAATGTGACATTAATGCATATTAATGTTTATTTTAATAAGCAAGTAGACAGGTATTAACCAATGCCAACTAGTCCCAGGAGCAACAGTAACATTAATTATAACTATCATTTATCAAGCACTTACTATGCTTCATATATTATAACTGCCTTAATGTAAACTTACTTAAACCTCAAAACAAGCCCAAGAGGAGTTTCTATTCCGATCTTAATTTTATAGATGAGAATTCTGAGGCACTAAGAGATAAAGAAACTTGCTCAAATCCCATGACTAGCAATTGGCAGAGTCACACTCTGAGACAGAAACACAGAGGATTCTATGCTTTACCCCTACGTTATTCTAGCTTACAGATCACTGCTGACCATAAAATAGAAAAAAAAAAAAAAAAAAAAAAAAAACCTAACAGGATGGTTTTGCTATTATCATCTAAAAGGTATACACATTTTATTAGGATATTGTATATTTCTAATTCTGTATTTCTAACCTGGAAATTGAATAAACATGCCCCCATCCCCACCCTTACCCAACCTCTCCCAAAAATTACCTTCCTCAGAGCTCAATATTGCCTTTGGCTATAATATCTGATAAAGGACCTATGACAGTCCAACACAAGGTAACTAACTCAACACTTGATCTCTCTCTCCACTAACCCACATTCCTTCACATCTTTTAAGTTCAAAATCCCACCACAAATTGCTTAACTTCAAGCATGCCCTGATCTGAAATGTATGTACTACAGAGCTGCACTAAATAATTTGCTCTATGTAGCAAAGTAAAAAATTACTTCTCAGCAACTTATATTATGAATTAGGTTCTTAAAGATTTAGACAAGATTATTAAAAATACTATTAACAACAACAGGTGTCATTTTGTAACTCTAGTTTTTATTTAGAAAAATGAGTAGAACTTTTGGTTTCCTGATGGCAAAGTAAAGGCATTTTTGCTCCCTTCTGGTCTCAAAATTCTAAAACCACAAAGATGACAGGAAACAAAAACACAAACTCCAACTTTAGTGAAATGAAGAAGTGACTATAGTCCAACATTTGAAGATGGAAAGCAGATGGAGGAAACATTTTAGCAGAGAGGAGAAAAGTCAAGCCAATGACTACAAGAAGCAAGCCAATTTGCCCCTGGAAATGCTTACGAAATGGAGATGCTGGGTACTTTGGAAGATGAAAGTAATGGCAGTTGCTAAAATGAAGGGATTTTTAAACTCTCAATCACTGGTGGGCTGCAGCTGGCTCGTACCAGCTTGCAAGAGTGAACTCTGCAGTGACCTCACATTGGTAGCTTGAAATCAACTATAGTTTGAGCATTTGAGAGAAGCTGGCAAATTCAATAAATCCGTGTTTTGTTCTGTTTTGATTTTTTTCAGAGAGCTAGTTGTTAAACATCTACCAGCATACCACCGCTCGCAAATTCAGCACCCACTAGAAATCTGAAGTTTATTTTCCAGAGAAAATGGACAGTGGGGTTTCAGACTCAGGTACAGCAGTCACAAAAGAGGGCAAGTGAAAGGTACAATGCTGAGACAGGTCTAATATGTGAAAATCTGTACAATGATCACAGAGTTCCTTCAACTCCAGAACATTAGCATTCAGGTTGCATTCCCCTTGTCAAGTGACTGAAGATCCTTCTCTGATGATACTAAACTACCCAAGAGAAAAGATTTATGTATAATGTTATTTTATGAGTGGGTGGGCCCCTCAACAAAAGATCTGACAAACTTGTCTGATCATCCTACAGTGAATTAGTCCACTTAGACGTGCAAAGCCCAAAAATTCATTTCCAAACACACTTTTTCAAGAGGTCACTAAAGGATATGCCTTTCCAAACACAAAAAAATATATAAGAAGAAAGACAATGTGGATTTAAGAAACATAGAGAGACACAGTGGGCAATCCCAGAATGATAGTGTGCCTCAGACCCCGTGAACACAGTGCACACTGGGGCAGGAGGCAGAGGGCCTCCAAGAAGCAGGAAAAAAAGGAGTTGGTAAATTATGTGGCTGCTTGAGCATATAGAACACTGTACTGAGAGATATTTTGCAGAACTGTTAGAGGGTGTTGGAAGACATAGCATTCCACAAAAATTAAAGGGAAAAAAATGAGGCAATTATTAACTCCAGGTAAAATAACAACAAAAATAAGAAAAGATATGCAATCACACAGTAGATCACTCAACTGTGGAAAGCCCTTACATAGTTATAAGAAGATACTGGGAAGAGATGTAACTAAAATTTCAGACATAATAGGAGCATCTGGGTAGCTCAGTAGGCTAAGCATCCAACTCTTGATTTCAGCTCAGGTCATGATCTCATGGTTTATTAGTGCAAGCCCCATTATCAGGTTCCATGCTGTCAGCACAGAGCCTGCTTGGAATCTCTCTGTCACTCTGTCCACCCCCACCCCCTGCACTCATTCACTCTCTCTCTCTCTCTCAAAATAAACTTTTTTTTTTTAATTTTTTTTTCAACGTTTATTTATTTATTTTTGGGACAGAGAGAGACAGAGCATGAACGGGGGAGGGGCAGAGAGAGAGGGAGACACAGAATCGGAAACAGGCTCCAGGCTCCGAGCCATCAGCCCAGAGCCTGACGCGGGGCTCGAACTCACGGACCGCGAGATCGTGACCTGGCTGAAGTCGGACGCTTAACCGACTGCGCCACCCAGGCGCCCCTAAAATAAACTTTTTTTTAAAAAAATACAGAAATTTAGACATAATAAATTATGTAAGGAGGAAGTAAATTTTTTACTTTACTACATAAACCAAATTATTTAGTGAAGTTAATCACATTTCAGATGCTTGGAAATAACAGTAATTCATGTGGGATTTTGAACTTAAAGAGGAGGTAAAACTAAGGATCCTCAAATACCCTAGAAGAAAGTAAAAATGATTAATCAATGAAAATCAATCATATTATTTTCAAATAGGGAAGTAAATGCCAGAATAAACAGCTAAAAACACTGAGATCGTTCTTCCATTAAGTGAAACAAGGTGGTAAGAGAAAAAAGAATATCTTTTTTTTTGTTATATGCACTATAAAAGTTATTTGACTTAATAATTTTTATGTAATACTTTCACCATAATTTTTAACTTACATAATTAGGAAATAAAGAAAAATAAAATAGTTTATAAATTATGGGCAACTCCAGAGAATGTGGCAATTATTCTGATATTCCAGTAATAATGAGATGCCTACATTATACAAGACAAAACAATTTCCAAATTGGGAGAGGTCTGTTTAAAACATCTTGCAATAAACTATCTAAGTATCCATCATGAGATACTATAATCAAAGCCTTAGTTATGAACCATTAGACAAAACAATTTGTGATATGTCAAGGATAAAATTGGACAGATTTATCTTCTGATCTTATCTTTTAAGGGAGGCCAGAATTTTTATTGGTACAACTATACTTACTTATCAAATGTTTGTAATAGATAGGTTATGTATCCTTTGTGTATTTCTAATTTCATTTTCTAAAGAAGATGGGAAAAAAATTTCCTTATAGTTCTCCTCATACTTTTTATTTCCTGCTTTGAAATGCCAATCTAACTTCCAGAAAAGAAAATTGATTTCATAATTAGAGGAAATTACTGAGGAGGCAGGGGGAGGTTTAGAATGGTAGAAACAAGAGCCCCAAAGCTTAGTGGCGAGGAAGAACTACATTGGTCTTTCTGGAATTTTGGTGGGGAAAAGACAGAAATTCAATGGTATCAGGGATTATGGGGCAAGAATTTTCCAGATAGGAAAAATCTGTGTTCTTCAAAGGCAAAGAGAAACTATGTAATTTAAAAAAGGGAGAGAGGGATCAGATGTGGTATGAAGGGAAATTAAAGACCAAAATAGATAGGGGCACCTGGATGGCTCAATTGGTTGAGCATCCCACACTTGATTTCAGTTCAGATCATGATCCCAGGGTCATGGGATCGAGCCCCATGTCAAACCCCACTTCAGGTTCCACGCTGGGTGTGGGGTATGCTTGGAATTCTAAATCTCATTCTGCCCCTCTCCCCCATTTGCACGCTCTCTCTCTCTCTCTCTAAAATAATTTTTTTAAGTGAAAATGAATAAACTGAAAAACAAAAGTGGAGTTTACTTTTCAACCAGGAGCTCTTTCCTGTGAAATTCAAAGGAAGACAATAATCAGAGACATGATTCTGAGAGAAACAAAAGGGAACATGAGGAATATATCCAGAATGGCCTTACTTTTTGACTGAAAGGAAGGACCCAGTCATCTTCTGATGAGGAAGTTAGGACTGGAAACTTAGAAGAGTGGAAGGAATTGAGAACAGTCATCTTCCAAAATTGGACCACCATGAGTCCCCAGAGACCATTCCTGGGCAAGGAAAAGGTTGGCCATATCAAGAATCACTCAGGAAGGGTGTCAAACAAAGATTCCACATCCTCATACTCAGTATTTCTGATTCAACAGGTCCAGGAGGAAACTGGGAGATCAATTTTTAAAGGCTTCCCAAGAGATCTTTATGAGTAGTAGTTAAGTCTGGAAGCCACTTAATAGTGATCCCCAAGATACAGATAAAACAGTATTAAAAGGCACAAGTGAAGCCAAAGTATAAATGTTTGTCATGAGCCATTATCTATGGGGTTTTGTTATTTCCTCTGTCAGCAAAGGAAGAGAGAAAGTAGAATTGTGAGGGCTAATAATCCACACAACAACTGAGAATTACAGCAGCATTAAGTTGCTGACCAAATCTCACCTCCTGGTTCCACGGCAAAAATGATTAAAACCGAAACACAAAACCTCATTTCTCATTCTTTTTTATTCAATTTTCAACCAAAAGTAGCTCCCTTCATTGAGACAATCATTACCTCATTCTATGTGGGCACTTGTGTCCCAGGTCAGTCCTCAGTTTGAGTAAAAGAAAAACATACTATTTGATTCCTCGGTTTGGGAGTCTTTGCTAATGAATTTCTAGGGCTACGCTCTTAAGTGCTCTTAAAAAAAGGTGTCTACACTTACTGATATACTTAAGTCTAGTTTAGTCTCAGCCCTTAGAATTCTTTCTGTTTCAGACAGACATGGTACCCCACAACTTTAGAAAGTGATTACGTACTGTACAGTTGTAATAACAGTAGAGTTTTTTTCTTAATTTGTTTTGTTTTCGTTAAAAGCTCACTTTCCCAGATCTCTCTGTCAGAAATCAAGAGGGAAAGGACAAATAAAAACGAACTACACTCCTGGAACAGTATATTTATATAGTTCAAACGATGTTTTATGATCTTAAATACTGTTTCTAAAACTACATAATTCAAAGCACAGTATTTATAGTATTTAAAAATGACGTTCAGAAAAAAAACTGAAACCAAAAATATTATTAAGGTGCAATGGGAAAGACAGTGGAACATAGCAAGATAGAAATGGTCTTTTATCATTGAAACAATAATACTGTTTCCTCACCCAAGTGCAGCCTTCATTTAAGCCCAGAGAATGAAGAAATGTACACATAATCAACTAAAGCAAGTTACAAAGGAAGCTGATCCATGACTTCATAAAATAATCTCTGTCACAGTACTGCATTCTGGGAAGCATCCAGCTGTTTTCAAGCCTTAATGAAAAATGCCAGATAAGTGGCTTCACTTCAAAACACAGAAACTGGCCTGAGTAAATCAATGACTTTCTATCAGATTTTGATATCATCTGGAAAGGAAAATCCAGCCTCCTTCTGAAAGCTGAAAACCATCACTTCTTTAATCAAGAAATTTCCTCACTAGAAATAGGTAAAGGGATTAAGAGGTACAAACCTCCAGTTATAAAATAAATAAGTCACAGACATGAAAAGTACAGCCCTGGATATAGTCAATAACATTGTAATAACGTTGTATGGTGACAGGTGGTGATAACGCTTATCGTGGTGAGCATTGAGCAATATATAGAATTGTCAAATCACAATGTTGTACACCTGCAACTAATATAATACTGTATGTCAACTATATTTCAATAATAAATTTTTTTAAACATTGCATTTGCTGGAAGGGAAATTCTGTGATCTAAAAAAGAATAAAACACAAAAAAGCTACATTAAAAAAAATTCCGTGATAAAAGGTATGATGTTTTAGTCATCTTAATCATTAAAGTGTCAGTTACCTAACTTCATTGGCTTTCTGAGTGACATACCCAAGTTGCTTTGATTTGTGTTCATTAAGCATAAAAAAAAACAGTAAGTCTAATGTAAAACTATATTATAAAATCAATGCTTGACATTTGAAACTATAGCACCTTAGAAATATTTAGCTCTTTTTTTAGACATGAATACTACTATGTTGAACATACACCTTTCACAAAAAGAAACTGTTTCTTATGAATTTCCAAAGGAAAAAATAAAGACAGATAAGATATGCTTTTATTTACACAGTTAAGAAACACATACATTAGGACAGCGGTGTTCAAACCTGGCTACATATTTAAGTCACCAGGGACCTTTTAGAAACTAACAATACCCCAGCCCACACAGATCAAATCAGTCCTCTGAGGGTGATGCCTAAGTACTGGTGTTTCGTTTTGTTTTGTTTACTTTTTTAAAGCTACGTGTGTGATTCTAATGGAGCCAGGTTTGAGAATCCTACATAGGGCGTGGACTCTCAAATTTGGCTGCACATTGGAACAACTTGGGGCAGGAGTTAAAAACAGTGGTTCTTTGGTCCTGTTATGAGCTGAATTGTGTCCCTCCAAAATTCATATGTTGGAAGTCCTACACCTAGATCCTCAGAATGTGAATGTACTTGGAGATGAATTGTTTAAAGAGGTGAAATGAGGCCATGAGGGTGGGCCCCTAATCCTTATAAGAATAGGGAAGAAAGTGAGGAGAGATTAGGATATAGACCAGTACAGAGGGAAAACCATGTGAAGGAACAGGAAGGAAAAGAATACTATCTACAAGCCCAGAGGAGAGTCCTCAAAAGCAACTAACCCTCGGACACCTTGATCTCTGACTTTTAGCCTCCAGAATCATGAGAAAATAAATTGTGGAAAATAAATAATCATGAGCCACTTACACAGTAATGCTTTGTTCTGGCAATCTTAGCAAACTAAAACAGGGCCCATCCTCAGAATTCTGATCTCACAGGCATGGGTATAGCCAGGGATCAGCATCCAGGGCTACACCATGACTTTAGGTATCCGGAAGTCTGACTTCACCTGTTCTCCACTTGATGTTCGCTTGAGAGAGCAGCTGTTTACACTTTGTAACACCTTCCTATTAAAGCTATTTAGTAAATGCAACCAAGATAGGAATAGAAAATTAAGGTTTTCATTTTATTGAGGGCTTTGCTCCTTGCAGTTAAGAACTCTCACAAGAGAAACTCTCTTTCTCAACTGTTTCTAACACCATCAGCGGAAGGTGAATATTTTTTTCCTTATGGTGGTGGTATATTTGTTTCCTATCTCCACAGATACGGTTTTCAAATATTCTTATTTCTATTTATCCTTCCACTCTTCATACTGCCATACTCTATATCATTGAAAACTTTACATAATTATTTCAAAATATGAATTTTAACAGGCTCAATGTTAATTTAGAAGGCAACTGCCATACATTTTCTTTCCCCCTAAGAGTAGTTTCACAGCTTCTGAGTCACGCAAAACTCGGATCCAATCAGCTCTGCCATCAAATAGCTGTGTGGCCTTCAGGAAGTTTTATAAACTCTCCAAACTTCCAGGCAGTCTCCCTAAAAAGACAAGGTATGTGTTCCTCTGGCCCTTTCCCTCCTACCTGCTGGTAGAAGTCTGGGGCCCAAAATAGAAATGATGTTTTGACAATAGTAGAACAGCCCATTAGCTGAAAACTCCCACCTCAATTAAATATTACTTGAGAGAGAATTCAATGTCTGCCTTTACTGAAACACTCTATTTTGGGGATACCACATTACAGTGGCATGGCTTGTACCATATTCTAACCATTGTGTGGAGAAGAGTTTGAAGAAGAAAAAAACATGGAAGTTAGCTTTTTTGTGTCTGACATCTCAGTGAGGCTGCAGGAGTGGTCGCTGCTCTCCAAGCTTCACAATGCCATCCAAGCATAACAAGAAGAAGAAAGATACCAGAAAGGCAGACAAAAAAGACAAAGACCCAGTTAACAAACCTGAGGGCAAGGCCAAAAAAAGAAGAAGTGGTCCAAAGGCAAAGTTCAGGACAAGCTTAAAAATCTGGTCTTGTTTGACAAAGTGACATATGACAAACTCTGTAAGGAAGTTCCCAACTATAAACTTATAACCCCAGCCATGGTCTCTCAGAGACTAATGATTCAAGGTTCCCTGGCCAGGGCAGCCCTTCAGGAGCTCCTTAGTAAAGGACTCACTAAACTGGTTTCAAAGCACAGAGCTCAAGTAATTTACACCAGAAACACCAACAGTGGAGATATCCCAGCTACTGGTGAAGATGCATGAACAGATCCCACCAACTATACATTTTGAAAAATAAAAACCTCACTAAATCAAAAAAAGACAAAGAAAAATGTGGGAGTTATAAAATCAGTTAGGAGGTTACTGCAGAAGTCCAGGCTCAGGAGTTGGTGGCTTGGACTAACACTAGCAATGGAGGTACAGTTGGGAAGTTGGTGGAGTAAAGGTATATTCTGGGGGGATGAGTTAAATAGGTGATGGAGATCAAGGAGTGCACATGTTGTGATGAGCACCAGATGTTGTATCTGGTTGTAAATCACTATATTGTACACCTGAAACTAATATTATACTGTATGTTAACTAACTGGAATTTAAATAAAAACTTTTTAGAAGAAATACACTTTGGAAATGCAATCAAGGTGAATTAATGATGCACTAAATGTAGAGGGAGTCATCAAAGATGGCTCCCAATGTTATAAGATGATAGAGGCATTATTTACTCATGCAGACTAGAAGAGAAGCATATTTCTAGGGGAAGATCAAGACTTTAAACATCTAAAATTTGAGGCATCTGTGAGACACAAACATGGAGTTGTCACATCAGAGTTGAAGGGATGAGTCTGAAATTCAAACAAGTTTTTTCCAGAGGTGATTTGAAAGTAACTTTTCTTTTCATCATTAGCCTTGGGATCATTGCCCAACCCATCCCAAGTACAAAGCACAAAACAAGCACAGCCATCCAAATACCATCCTAAATATTTAGGGAACAGTATGAGGCACCAGGTCAATCTTTTCTCCACAAGGAAAAATCATAATTCTTCTGATCTTTCCATTGGTTTTGTTTTGTAGCCTTTTCTTTCTGGGGTTAATTGACTTTAATAAATTCTTTAATCCTTATGTCAAACATTTGATTGATTTCCATTTAATCTTTCATTTTAATGTGTATAGTTTATGCATGTTTTCAAAATTCTGTCTAAAGTTTATTTCTAAAGTATCTTTATCCAAAAAATCTCTGCAATATTTAGATGCCAATATGGCAGGGAACATCATGGAGTACTAGGTGATCACAATCTATAAAAGGAGCTAGTAAAGGAATTCAGACAAGGAGAGAAAGGGGATTTCTAAAATTTTATCCCAAAGTCAGAATTATTTTAATTTTATTTATTTATTTTGAGATAGAGAAAACATGAGTGGTGGAGGGAAAGAGAGGGAGAGAGAGAGAATCCCAAGCAAGTGCCCACTGTCAAAGCATAGCCTGACGTGGGGCTTGAACACTAGCCGTGAAATCCTGACCTGAGCCAAAGTCAAGAGTTGGACATATAACCGTCTGAGCCAACCAGGTGCCCCTAGAAGACAGAATTTTGACTTCTGCCTCTCTCCTCTGAAAGTACTCGTTCAAATTGTATCAATCATCTCAATAGTGCTTTTGAATATAAGAAAGAAACTTCTAATTTGATTGTTGTGGTTATGGGAAAGGCATTGAGGTATGGTGGATGTGCTGCCTTCACAAAGTCAAAAGCATGAACAGTAATCTTCTTGGCTGTAAAGAACACTCCCCAGCTGTACATTTATAAATGTCCCTGAACTCAGTGAAAGTGGGTTTAGGGATCCATTAGGCATTTTATCTTATTATCCCTTGCTAACACTACTTTTAAAAGAGCTGAAGAAAGAAATCCCTTGGAAGACCACTTCCCATCCATTTATATCCTAGAAGGGACCCTAACAAAAACCACTTGTTGGCAAGCCAAATCACTTATTCTGAGACAAGAGAAGGAACCATAAATGCATCCATTTTAAAGTACTCATCTTTTAACTATAGGCCACTAATATTGAATGACAGCTGCCGTAAACTCTAATTGGCTAAGATGCATTAGAGCCAAAATACTTTCATAGTTGTCTTACAGATTTCTGGAAGCATATCACAGCATGTATCCTTGCAGCTATAACCATTTTAACCCAGCTTACTCTTCCAGGAAGTTTATTTTAGGCTATGAAATTTAAATACTGCACTTACTAAAAAAAAAAAAAAAAAAAAAAAGTATAAAGACTTTACAAAATCATTATATAATGCAGGATATTGGGACAATGTGTAAAATAAGGAAAAACCGGGGTGGCTGCGTAGCTCAGTCAGTTGAGCATCTGACTTCGGCTCAGGTCATGATCTCACAGTCCGTGGGTTCAGAACTTACAGCTGACAGCTCAGAGCTTAGAGCCTGGAGCCTGCTTCGGATGCTGCGTCTCCCTCTCTCTCTCTGCCCCTCCCCCACTCACGCTCTGTCTCTGTCTCTCAAAAATGAATAAATGTTAAAAAAAAAATTAAAATAAGGAAAAGCTATGAACATCAAGAACCTTCCTCCTACACCTTGATTTTAAGTCGTTCAGCAGGCCCAGCTTCTTTGGTTTCCATCAGTCATTACCCTGATGACGATGAACCAGTACAAATAGACAATTTACCAATTATCCTCATTTTGTCCAAACATCAGAGCCTTTCCCTAACCAATCTGTCTAAAGATTTGCAATTGATCTTTTTTATTTTTGTTCCTACCAGCCATGGAGGAATTAACACGTAAAAAGGACATAAAGACCAGATGAGAGGCAAAAATAAAAGGAGGAGAAAAATAGGGCAACTTAGATAATTCTCCAACTAGATAATGAGTTCCTGAATAATTAAGAATCAGCTAAGTAATGGTGCCAACACCATTCACTTAATTTTTTAAAAAGTTATCTTCTAAGTCAAAGGCAAGTCCTTCAAAGAGCCAGTAACTGGGGCGCCTGGGTGGCGCAGTTGGTTAAGCGTCCGACTTCAGCCAGGTCACGATCTCGCGGTCCGTGAGTTCGAACCCCGCGTCAGGCTCTGGGCTGATGGCTCGGAGCCTGGAGCCTGTTTCCGATTCTGTGTCTCCCTCTCTCTCTGCCCCTCCCCCGTTCATGCTCTGTCTCTCTCTGTCCCAAAAATAAATAAACGTTGAAAAAAAAAATTAAAAAAATTTAAAAATAAAAAAAAAAAAAATAAAGAGCCAGTAACTGTTCCACTCATACATGCTTTGTTCCTAGGAGCAGGTGCCTTAAAATATTTCCTTTATTAATTTTTCACTTTTTATACATTGATCCTAAGCTTCACCAAAGAAGGAAAAAGAGAAAACAAAACAAAACCAGCAGACCTGAGCAAATCAGGATACTTTCCCTAACAGATGGGATCTTCCTTTCTTTTTAACACTCACAGCAAATGTTTTAAAATGCTATCTTCTATTTCTTCACCATTCCTAACCCCATTGCCTCATGCCACTTTAATATTTACTCAAGGGATGCCTGGGTGGCTCAGTCATTTAAGCAACCAACTCTTGGTTTTCACTCAGGTCATGATCTTGCAGTTCATGGGATTGAGCCCCATAATGGGCTCCATGCTGTCAGTATGGATTCTCTCTCTTTCTCTGCCCCTCCCCTGTTTGCTTATTCTCTCTCTCTCTCTCCCTCTCTCAAAAAAGAAAAAAAATGTAAATATATTAACTCAAAGCCAGTCTATGCCTCACTCCAAATCCCTGCAATGCCTGGGAAAGTGTCTTACCCATAGTAGGTGACTAAGGAATAGCTCTTGAATGAAACTGTTTTAAAAACACTTCTCTGCACACACATACACACACAATAGTGAGTTATCAAGAAAGTAAAAATATCTAGAAATGGAGAATAACTGAATCCAGTGTGGTAGAGGTGTCTCAGCATAGCAGTTGCTAAACCATCACAAGCTAAAGAAAATAAATACCTAAGTTCTCAGTTCTTTCTTAGGACCAGAGCATGGAAAATAGCCACATCTCATCAGACTGTGAGTCTATGTAATGGGGAACTGAGAAAGGGCCCTGCAATCAATATAAGTAGCAATGGCCTAAGGAGAGAAAGTATGGGGAGGTTCCCAGACCTAAAACAAAGAATTTGGGAATTTTTTGGATTCTTTAGTCACATGTGTGTTACTCATTCACCATTCAAGAGAATTCATTCTAAAAATAGCATAGTTCTGATCCATGAGAGATATTTAATAGTCTAGCCCTAGCCAAAATTGGGAATATACATGTAAAATGACCATCGCCCTCTCGTTTCAGTAACTTCCCTAAACACCTTTAACTTCTCTGTTTCCCCTGCCTTATTCAACCAACCTGGTAGTAGCAGAAACATTCAAGAAAGAATTTTACCATAGTCATTTATACTTCTACACCTGTGGTTTTACACCTGTGAATAAAGGGCTCTGTTCCATGGTAAAAAGATCGGTCAGTGAGTTGGTTTGTTGGTTGATTGGTAGGTAGGTCAGTTGGAGGAGAACAAAAGGACCATTCAAATACCCCTGAAATCATACTCAATAAGGTCATCTCTGAGCAGGAAGACAGAAACCCCACCAGGACCATTTGTGTGAAGGTACTGGTAGCTTCTGCCATGAAAGAGAAAAGAATGGGTAGAATGTGGGTGGAGAAATTAGTAATGTAATTAAGGACCAGCCTTATAAGTTGCTGCCCACAGCAACAGCTGAGCCCCCTGTAAGTCTAGTCAAGGTTAATTCTTTATCCTCTTTTCTCTTTCAAACAATGAAATATCCTCTGAGTAGTATAAATTATAGCAACTATTCCAAACTGCTGCTCTGCAGTGAGTGAGGTAACAGGAAAGTATATAATGAAAATGACTTCCACAGGCCTGGTCTAAACACTTTTCTAGGGACAAGAGAGCCTGGGCATGGCTGCTGGCAATAGACATTGCCTGCCTAGTCTCTATCTTCCCTTCTGAGACCTCACACTTTCATTTACCTGTCAAGGTGGCCCTTATTTTCATTCCAGCCAGAATTTATCCATCTGAAATTTTAAAGAGCAAGCACAGAATGTGACTTGTGACTTGGCCCAAACCCCTCCCTTACTTTCCCTGCCAATCTCCAGCCAACCTGTCCCCCATAACCCTGATGTCCATAGCCTCTGCTCTCTCAGAGCTTTGATACAGAGTAAAGCATGAATATTATAAACAGTAACTTTCTACATAATTCAGCAGACCATTTTATTGAAAAGGAGATAACAGAAGATACAATAAACCAAATAAACCTTTTCCAGATATAATTAAAAAAACGTTCACAAACCTTGAGGAACTTTGTAAGAACTTCTCCTTATGTAAGAACTTCTGTGAGTTACAAATGCAAATAATAAAACTCCAAACATTGCAGATGTGTCCTGGTAGGGCAAAATGGTTCTCTAAAAATTATGGAGGCAGACGACCTACCTACGGGATTAGAGTTTAGAAATTTTGATGTTTGTACTTTGTACAGCAGGCCTGACCACTGATACAAGCAGCTGTTTGATACAAATCAATAAATTAAGATCTATGAACACACATCACTTTTCCTAAGCGTACAAGGAAATGGAAGGTATTGAATAATAAGGTATGGTAGGAAAATAAAGTCTCTTTACACAATAAACTATTAGGAAGAAAAATAAAAGGCTCAGTTATTTCATTTTATTTTTAACCCCTTAATTTTCACACAGTCATATGTAAAAGAATCCAAACATTTTTTTTTCTCAAGATATGGCATTAAACAACTCAACTGCAAAACACCTGAGGGTTAGTTCAGTCACATCATTTGCATGTGTTGTATTTTGTGAAGAACACATCTGTTGGAGTAGTGCTTCTTTTTTTAATTTTATTTTAATATGAAATTTATTGTCAAATTGGTTTCCATACAACACCCAGTGCTCATCCCAACAGGTGCCCTCCTCAATGCCCATCACCCACTTTCCCCTTCCTCCCACCCCCATCAACCCTCAGTTTATTCTGTTTTTAAGAGTCTTATGGTTTGGCTCCCTCCCTCTAACTTTTTTTTCCCGTTCCTCTCCCCCATGGTCTTCTGTTAAGTTTCTCAGGATCCACATAAGAGTGAAAACATATGGTATCTATCTTCCTCTGTATGACTTATTTCACTTAGCATAACACTCTCCAGTTCCATCCACATTGCTACAAAAGGCCATATTTCATTCTTTCTCATTGCTAAGTAGTATTCCATTGTATATATAAACCACAATTTCTTTATCCATTCATCAGTTGACACATCTCCAAAGGCAAGGGAATTAAAAGCAAAAATGAACTATTGGGACCTCATGAAGATAGAGAGCTTCTGCACTGCAAAGGAAACAATCAACAAAACTAAAAGGCAACCGACGGAATGGGAAAAGATATCTGCAAATGACATATCAGACAAAGGGCTAGTATGCAAAATCTATAAAGAACTCACCAAACTCCCACCCGAAAAAAACCACACCCAAAAAACAAATAATCCAGTGAAGAAATGGGCAGAAAACATGAATAGACACTTCTCTAAAGAAGACATCCAGATGGCCAACAGGCACATGAAAAGATGCTCAACGTCACTCCTCATCAGGGAAATACAAATCAAAATCACACTGAGATATCTCACGCCAGTGATACCTCACGCCAGTCAGAGTGGCTAAAATGAACAAATCAGGAGACTATAGATGCTGGCGAGGATGTGAAGAAATGGGAACCCTCTTGCACTGTTGGTGGGAAAGCAAACTGGTGCAGCAACTCTGGAAAACAATGTGGAGGTTCCTCAGAAAATTAAAAGTAGATCTACCCCATGACCCAGCAATAACACTGCTAGGAATTTACCCAAGGGATACAGGAGTGCTGATGCATAGGGGCACTTGTACCCCAATGTTTATAGCAGCACTTTCAACAATAGCTAAATTATGGAAAGAGCCTAAATGTCCATCAACTGATGAACAGTGTTTCTAACAACCAAAATTGTATGGTTTCTTGAAGCAATGTAGTAATTGAAGATTCTCCTTGACTGATATTTTTAAAGGCATCTCTTTAAAATGGGAGGTGGAGGGGCACCTGGGTGGCTCAGTCGGTTGAGCCTTAGACTTCGGCTCGGGTCATGATCTTGTGGTCTGTGAATTTGAGCCCTGCATGGGGCTCTATGCTGACAGCTCAGAACCTGGAGCCTGCTTCAGATTCTGTCTCCCTCATTCTCTGCCCCTCCCCCACCCAAGCTCTGTCTCTCAGAAATGAATAAATGTTCAAAAAAAATTTTTTAAGAGAATTCTCTAAAATGGGGATTATGGGGAGGTTGGGATGTGTGGTAAGTTTTATATGCTAGAAAGCCACTATCTTCTCTTCTAAAGGCATAATCTGCTTAAAATAACCTAAGTAGCACATATTCCATTTTGAACTACTTTCAATTACTTTTACTGCTTTTACCTTAAGTAGTAGTAATGAATTTTTCTCTACTCCAGAAGTTCTATGATTAATAGTCATTTGCATTAATTTGCACAAATTACTGCATACTCCTCCATGCACATTCAGCCCCTGGGAATGACTTCCTCTTCTCTCTAACTCAACGGGACAGGACAAAAATAGCAATGGAACAACTTTAGGCAATAGGTTTCATTCAATAAATGGATTGTATGAAGTATATTGTTTTCTCTTTTTTCCATTATTCTCTAGCCTTACATGATAGAGAAAGGATGAGAGATGATACAAGTCAAAGAATGAGTAATAAAGATGGAAGAAGCACAAGGAAAAAGTCTTCTGTATCATTTATTTTGCATTGTTTTTACCTTTTCCATGGTTACTCATGAGAATTTGCATCTGCACAGAATCCAAATGCATAGCTTTCCCATCCTCTACTCTAGAATTAAAGTATATAAGGGGCAACTGAGTGGCTTAGTTGGTTAAGCGTCTGACTCTTGATTTTGGCTCAGGTCATGCTCTCACAGTTTTGTGAGTTCGAGCCCCACGTCAGGCTGTGCCTGGCAGCATAGAGCCTGCATGGGATTCTCTCTGTGCCTCTCCTCCACTCATGCTGTCTCTGTCTCTCTCAAAATAAATAAATAAACTTAAAACAATTTTTTAATTAAAAAAATATACATATAATGCTCAGCTTTCAATTATTCCTGTAAAATATCCTTCAATCACTCACATCCCTTCTACCTAAACTCTGAAGCCCCTGAAAGCTGACAAGAGCAAGGGAAGGAATTTTTGCTGAGGATCCCAATGTATAAACTTGTATTGAGGAGCCCAATGTATAAACTAAAAAGGGGGAAGTGTGTATAAAAAATGTCACTATGGCACAAATGAAGCCAGAACATGACTGATCTAGAAACTTTTTCTTTATTTGTTTATTCATGAACATAATTTTAAAACTAACAATCAAGATGAGGAATAAACATTAGCAATTACAGTATCTCATTTAGTTATTTGACACTTGTCCATGCTAAAATGTTCTCATTCTAGAAAAGTTAAAATTACAAAAAGGTATAAAGAAAAAACATCACTAAAGGGAAAAAATATCATCTAAACATATTAAGCATATTAAGATTATTGACATGCTGGTATATTTTCTTCAGATATATTTCTAGTTGTATTATTTTTGCATTGTTGTACCCAGATGCGTACCTAATTGTGGATCATTTCTTTCATTTACTGTTGCAACATCTGTTATTAAAAGTTCTATAAATATCGTGTTTATGAATGAATTTAATCTTGAAATTAAGGAAAAGTAGAGAGAGTGACTCATCAGTGATTACACACACACACAAACACAAAAGAAAGTTCAAGGATACATGTCCTTCATTAACACTTCATCATATTGTTCTCATAAATCCTTTTCAAACTGTGGGATCTACTGTAATTTATGAGACAGAAAGAGAGAGAGTTCCCTTTCATTGTTTAACAACTTTAAAAAAATAACCCATTTCAGAAAACTTCAGAGCTAAAAACTGTCCCAGCAACAATAATGTTAGCATGGAGTCCAATCAGAGCACCTCAAATATTTATCTAAAACATATCTCAAGAACTGACTAGTATCTATCTTGCCTTTTTAAAAATCTAATAGAGTCAAGAGAGAATTTTTGTATCAGAAACTGCCTGAAAGTCTGAACAGCTCTTTACAGTTAGGACTTAATACCAAATAAACATTTGCTTGTTTAATGCCATTGAGCACAGAGCCAAGGAGAGTTGATCTTGACAGTTAAGCCATTTGTGCTGAATGATAATATAAATTAGAAAAAATTGCTTGTTCAAAATGAACTAATTTATCATTCAGCATGTTTACTGAGCAATGCTGAAGGAAAACCTTACACTTGTACGAAAGGAAGTTTCTGAAACTGTATATCTTTGGTTGAAATACATGCACAGAATAACTACATGCAGATATAGAGCAATACACCAAGTCAAAAAAACTTCATACCATCAAGTGGTATGAATGACCTTTGATTCCAAATTTAAGCTTTGTGCATTTCTCAAAAAAAAAAAAATTGGTTATTTTATATGCTTTTCCTAAAAAAGAAAAAAACTACACCTTATTTGTTTATCAGTTTTCAAAACAGTTTGCCATAACCTCACTAATGCTGATTATAAGTATTTAGGTTATTATTCCCAACAAACTGCATAACATTAAATTTTTCCAAAATACACACAGATGTTGGTGCTCAAATTATTTCATCTTAGAAACAGAACCACACCACCTATCCCCTGGGGAAAAATATTGATATTTCACCCACACACATTTGAACCAGAAATCTGACCCATGAAGAAAGATGCCTACTGAGAATCCCTCCTCTCAAATAGTCCTTCCTAATGAGCCAAAGAAGTTTCTAAATCTACAAACCAGTGTAGCTATTTCTCCAGAATTTTTGTAAAGACGTTCTCTACGTTTACTTACATAGTATCTGGGTGTTTGCCTCAAAAAATCTAATTTTGTTCATTACAATGCTCCTTTTGGCTTTCTATCTTTCTACGTTGTATTACTAGCATTAACAAAAGGCAGAAGGTTACCCTCAGACTGAGAATGTGAGGACATACCAACAAACTAATACTTGAAATCTCAAAGGCACGAGACACACACTAGAAGGTGAATACTGGGGAGGGGTTCACTGCTATTGGCAGCAGCAAGATGAGTTTAGGTGATGAATGGAGTCAGAATTTCATAACATTGAATTACATAGGGAGAAATTCATTCCCCTTTCAATTTACTTTCAATACTGATTACATCATAGAGAACATCTAAGTTTGGTGCCAGTTTTTAACACCACTCTACTACAAGCTGTGATAGATTAAAAATGATTTGCCATTCTCCTCCTTGAATCTGGCCTGGCCTTAGTGACTTCTTAACCAATAGAAAGTAACTAAGGTGTTATAATACTTCAGAGGTTAGGTCATAAGAAGCTCCCATAGTGTCTACCTAGACCTCTTTGAACACTTACTGTTGGAACCCAGCTGTCATGTGTGAGAAGGACATACCACATGAAGAAGCAATGGGTAAACACTACAGTAAACAGTCCCAGAAAAAGTCTCAGCAAATAGGCAACATCTACTGCCCAGCTGAACAAGAGCCATCATGGCATCCCACCCAAACAAACCTTTAGATGACTTCTCCCAGCTGCTGACTGAAATCTCATGAGAGACCACAAAGTGAGAACAGATGACCCAAGTCAACCCACAAAACCATGAGAGGTAGTAAGAAAATGTTACTTTAAGCCACTAAATTTGAGGTGAATTGTTTCACAGCAACTGATAACCAGACACTTCCTGCTCTCCCTTTCCCAAATAAAAAGAGAATAAGCTCAGGTTTAGCAAGTACACAGGCCAATACTAGAATATACAAAAAGAATGTTTTGGTTTTTTTTTTAACGTTTATTTATTTATTCTGAGAGCAAGCACAAGTGTGTGAGTGGTGGAGGGGGAGATAAAGAGGAAGAGAGAGAATCCCAAGCAGGCTCCTCTCTCTCGGCTCAGATGCCGATGCAGGGCTCAAACTCACAAGTCACAAGATCGTGACCTGAGCTGAAATTAAGCCAGGGGCTTAACAGACCGAGCTATCCAGATACCCCAAAAGAGTGTTTTCCTTTAATCTCATTTATGCTTACAGCAATTGATAGTGTGTTTCTTATTTATGGTAATGATCAGAAAGGGAAGCTTCAAATGAATATATTTAGGTTAGACAAATTTTTAAGGTATCAAGTTAATTACGATTTGAGTTTGAAAGCTTAAAACAAAATACATGACTGTGAATGCTTGTCATTTGAGAAACATTACACAAAAAGATGAAGAATGTTAACATGGAAAGATCCTAAAAAAAAGAAACTAGGATCAGAAAACAGAAATGTGATTTTGTTTAGGAAAGGCAAAATGAGAGTGTAATATCCAGAAGTGGGTTCAGCCTATGCTTGACATGGTCTGATGTTCTCTGTTCAGATGTCACCACTTACTCCTGAGTTTTCATCGCAGGATCTGAAGGCAACTCTGACCTCTCCCACAGGGGTTGTTTGGGGGCTCTGTGGCACTGCTGTCCTCATATTGTTTATTCCATGTGCTCTTTAGAGGTTAAAGTAAATCACAAAATGTCCACAGAAATTTGATAAGTTATTTGCTGACATACTATGAACAGGAAGCTCACTTATGTTATAAAGTGGCAAATAAGGATCCATAAAGATGAAGGAGGAAACAAGATTCATGAAGATGAGAGAGAAAGCAAAGACAAACCAAAAGTCATAATAGGCAGACAACATAGTTTGAATACAGTGAAAGATGACCTTCAAAATAATATTGACTTTGGTTCAGAAAGTGTTTGGAATACAGAAGGAAAGAAAATGGATGTGTTATGAAAGAAACAACTTTAAATATATTTAAGAGCATTTGAGACTGAGCAGAAAAATCAGGCCACTGGTTAGAAGAGAAATCAAAATGAGAAGAGACTAATGGCAAAGGTGTGGGAAAGGTTTAGCTGGAGGTTTTGCGGGCACAGAGGCAGTCTCAGTGAGTGGGTGAGTGAGAGAGTGAGTGAGTGAATGGAAAAAATTGTTACTGAAGTACAACTAGTAGACCATTAACATTCGTGATGGACATCCTCAGGCTTTTGTAGGTACCACAAGAGCATATGATTTCCTCCATAAAATACACACTTAGAAGATGTGGTTACAGACTGTCCTTGGCTGTGAGTGTCTCCAACACACTAGCCTTGCATTCTCAATGTCATATTTAAAATTGGACAGAATTGTAAATCACTGCATTGCTGAGCTTAAGGTCCATTCCCAAATACTGGAAACCAAAAATTTTAAATCTGGGAAAGCCAAGAGTCTACTGTATTCAGTTGGGAAGAAGTTTCTTCCCAGAAGCTGAACACTGGTGACTGATTAAGCAATCCACTGGCTAGAATTTAGCTATCCCACCCAAAATTCAAGTTAACTGATGTTTTTAGCCAACTGATTTTTAAAACTTCCCCCAACATACTTTCTTAGCATATAAACAAATCCTTCACAACACTGAAAACTCTATTTCATATTTCCTACTTTATCACTCAAATATTTGCAGATTTTTTTCTAAATGCCCAAGTGTTTTCAGTGTGGGAAACTGCATGTGTTGTTCAAAATTTCCTAGCCAGTATATTCATAAATTCATTTTTTTATAAATTATTAATATTATTAAGAATTATATCACTATTCACAAAAGTCTATCAGGAAAAGTCAAGAGGGATTGTTAATCTTTTTATTGATAAGCCACTTTTCCATCTTAAAAATAGCTATTTAATGCTCATCTCAGGATGGCCTACTGCCCTAATTTATTCAACAAATTGGTAGGAAAACCATAGCTAGAAATGGATATTCCCTTCACTTTATTCTATGTTCAATTCTAGATCATCTCCATTTATTATGGAAATCCTAAATGTTTAATTTGTAAGTACTCAAAATTTTCATTCAACCACTTAAGTCCTCAGAATACGAATATTTTTGTACTTATGACCCACAAAATGAAAAGCATGTTTGACTGAGTTCCCACCTGCCCCATGGTGATTGGCAGGTCAGCACAGTGCTTGACAGTGTGGCTCTGGAATCAGTCCCAGCCCTGTGGGACCTTCAATAAAGATCATAAGCCTTCCGTGCTTCAGTTTCCTTGTCTGTGAAGTGTTGACAATAATAGTATTGCTCATGGGGTTGTTGTAAGGACTAAACAGAGTGATATATGTAACATACTTCACATATTGCATGGCCAGGTAAGCACTACATAAATTTTAGCTGCTACTCTTATTGTTGTTGTTACTAGAATTTACCACAATCAAAAATAAATCTAAAGATGAATATATCATAACTTCATTCACTGTCAATATCAATGAAGATTCCAGCTGAAAACATCTTTGTGCATTGTAACACAACTGCTTTCAATTCCCCAGCATTTAAGAATTTATCCATCATCCTATACTTGATATCTCCATCAGTGTCCAGAATTCTGGATAGAAGCTGTACTCCTTAAATAACACAGCCCAAATGCAAAGGGGAAAAAATGCAGACACGTAAAATATAGAGATAATAATGCAAGACTGCATAATTGTTAGATTATAAAATACAAAGTATGATATTTGTAGAAATTCTGAGAAATATCAGTGTGGGCCAGAGAAGTCAGCCAATATTTTGGAAAAGATACACAATTTCTATTAGACCTTAAGCTCAAAGAAGTGCATTTCATCAATCAAAAGTACACAAGTAGGAACAAGAGTGGAGCACACATAAAAATTAAGTGACAAAAGTGGAGAGATCTTGGTTGGGAAGTATAGGTATGTTTCTCTGAGCATAAGCTAAAGGAATACTTGTTTATTCATTAAATTTTACTTATATTTTCATCTTCAACTTTTACCTGTTTAATTAACTGCCTTTATTAGAAGCTTACATTTGTAAAGATTAAATATGTGTACATTTTCTGCATGTCAATACTGATAATCAAGGCATACATTCTTACCACATCCAAAAGCTTTTCACCCCCCAAACTTTGAAAAGGTCCCTGATTGATAAAGGTACCTCTTATTTTTGTATTTCACGAGTTCCACTCCATTTTAACACTCAACAAATAATAGTTGCCTACCATAATCTGAGTGTTCCCTAAAATTCATACATTGAAACCTAATACCCAAAGTGATAGTATTTGTAGGAGGTGCCTTTGGGAGGCAGTTAAGTAATGAGGGCAGAATCCTCACGAATGGGACTTACCGCCCTTATGAAAGAGGCCCCAAAGAGCTCCCTTGCCCCTTTGTCCTGTGAGGTTATAGCAAGAAGACAGTCTTCTATGAATCAGGAAGTTACCTTTCACCATATGCCAAATCTGTTGACACCTTGATCTTGGACTTCCTAGCTTCCAGAAGTGTGAGAAGAAAATTACTGTTGTTTGTAAGCACCTAGTTTATGGTAGTCTCTTAGAGCAGCCCAAATGGACTAAGTAAAATACTTGCTATTATTCAATATAAACCAACTTTTCTGAAGAAATATAATCACTAGATACTAAAGGAGTAAATACACCTTCAATTTCATTTCTATATCCTTTTTCATTAAGCTGGGAAATTAAACTGCTCATAAATCAAAATACAAAGGGTTTACATGCTTTGGTTTGCAATGAACATTAAATTGGCATGCAAATAATGCTGGATATTCTTCCAATTTTGGAAAATGGCTGTAAGAAATTTATAGAAAATATGTCAACTCATTTCACTCTTAGATATATATATTCTCCCAGAGGATACAAGACCAGAGCAAGTGTATCTTTTGATACTATACATTGTCCACAATAACTATAATAATTTGAATATGCATAACCTATGTGAGCAACCTTAGATATTTTATCATATTTTATTTTATATTTTCTCTACCTTATAATCATTTCATTAATTTTAATTAGCAGAAATGTTACAAGAAAGTGAAGCAGCCATTTGGTTAGTAATAATTTTAAAAACGGTAAGGATACTGTTTCAGGAACTAGAAAAATAGTAATAATTCCAATTCCAAGAAAGAAGTCACAGTATTCCTCAGGTGGTCTGTCCTCAGCCTGTCACTGATGTAGCACTTCATTCTAGAGTATGCTATCCAGTTTCCTCGTGTTTCACAAACCACTCAACATAAAAAGCACTAGCCGGAAAGATGATACAAGCGAGCTTCCCAGGGAGCATTCTGAGAGAGCTAGTGAAACAGTTGTCTCTATGACATTCCCCTATAGGAATAGCTGTACTAGTCTCAACAGCAAGGTACTTAATATATTACATTCAAAAGTACGATTTGAGAGACCAATAACAAATTTTGAGTTACAGAACCAAAAAGGTCAAAGGATAAACAAGAACCCAGTTGTTATTAACTTTGTGTCAAGAGATGGCATATATTATCTTAATTAGTCATCACAATGATCTTACGTCATCGACATTATTATCCTCATTTTACACATGAGGAAATTAAAACATAGAGAGGTTAAAGGGCTTCCCCACAATCATTAAACTAGTAAATGATGTGGCCAAAATTCAAACCTAAGCAATTTAACCTAAGAACTTATCATTTTTCTTTTAGTGACTTAACATAATAAAAGTTTATTTCTCATTTATTCTGCAAGTCTAATACAGGTCATCAGGGAAGCCCTGCTCTTCATAGTCTCTCAGAGAATTAGGCATACAGGAGGTATACAGAAGATGGACACATATTTCCTCACTAATGAAAGCAGGAAAAGGAAATCTGACAAATCTCACATCAGCTCTTAAAACTTCCTCCAGGAAAGAACATAAGTCATTTCCTCTTTCATTTCATTGGTCATCACAAGTCATATGGCTATGCCAAACTTCAAAGGAGAGGGGAATTGCAATCTTACCATGTGCCAAAAAGGCTGAGAGCCAAAATATTTTGGAACAGAACTAATGACAATCGTAAAGGAAGTTAATGAATAAAGGTTTCAAAGACAAAGGGAATAACATTAGAATTGGAGAGAAGGTGGAATCCCCAAGAATGACCTCAATATTTTTGAGTTATGTGGAAATACTGTTATGACAAATGGTATGTGGGGAAAATGCACCAGAGGGAAAACAACTGTGCGTTGTCTAGAAAATACCCCCTGGGTTATCTGATTCTGATTTTATGGGTGTTATTTAACAACTCTGTAACTGCAGATAACTGCAATGGAAAATAATTCTTGTCTATAGACTTGTAAATTCTGTCTTGTCCAGTAGAGGCTAAACTGACTTATCTCCCAGGGTGCCTGGATGGCTCAGTTAGTTAAGCATCCAAGTTCGGCTCAGGTCATGATTTCATGGTTTGTGGGTTCAAGCCCCACGTTAGGCTCGGTGCTGACAGCTCAGAGCTTAGAGCCTGCTTCGGATTCTGTGTCTCCCTCTCTCTCTGTTCCTCCCCTGCTCATGCTCTGTCTCTTTTTCTCTCTCTCTCTCTCAAAAATAAAAAAAAAAAATTTAATTAAAAAAAATCTGACTTATCTCTCTCATGGTAAAAAAAGGCTAGTTTTGCCTCCATTTGCACATTCATTTCAATATTCTTTATAAACGTGTCTGATATTCACATTCTTCTTTAAATGGTTATAGCATCATCCTGGCTTCCTCATAATGAGTTAAACAAAATTTTCAACACTCTAACTTTTATATCTGCATGAGAGTCATGATTTTACCTTTTTTAAAATTCTTTTAACTAAACCAATTATTTTTATAATAAACTTTAATTTCCAAAACTGTTTTATAGAAAATTATGAAGATAGTACAGAATTCCCATATACCCCACATTCAATTTCATCTATTAACATCTTATATTAGAATGGTACATTTTTTTACAGTTAATGACTAATTACAGATACATTATTATGAACTGAAGTCCATACTTTATTCAATTCCTTTGTTTTCACCTAATGCCTCTTTTCTGTTCCAGGACCCCATCTAGAATACTACATTACATTTAATATCAAGTCTCCTTTGGCTCCTCTTGGCTGTGATACTTTCTCAGACATCCTTGTTTTTGATGGCATTGATAGTTTTGAGGAAAACTAGTCAAGCATTTTGTAAATCTCCTTTGATTGGGATTTGACCGATATTTCTCTCATGATCACACTGGAGTTACAGGTTTTGAGAAGGAAGATTACAGAGGCAAAGTACCATTTTTATCACAGCATATAAAAAATACATACTATCAAGTGACCTTTCACTGCTGATGTTGACCTTGATCACTTGGTTAATATTCTCTGGGTCACTTCATTATAAAGTCACTTTTACCCTCCTTTCCATACCGTTCTCTTAATATCAGGATGGACTCACAGATACTGATATTATGGATTATAACTCAATACTACTTTATTTTCTTTTGCTGCTCAAACAGTTCTAGCTTGGCAACTGGGAGTCTTTCAGTTGGCTCCTGTGTCCCTTTGATATAATCCATCATTGTGGGTTTGTTTTTTTGTTGTTGCTTTCGGATTTTTTTGCCACTTGCTTTTGTTGTTGTCATTGTGTTTTGTTTTGTTCTGTTTTGTTTTGGGCACTTCCTTACTTTCTGGCACCACAGGATGCTTATAGGCCCCACTTGTTTACCTCTGCCCAGTCCTAGAACCATCCATCTCTCTAAGGAGCCCTGGTTCCTTTTATTGGAGAGTGGTATTAGAAACCAAGATCTGGGGGTGCCTGGGTGGCTCAGTCAGTTAAGCGTCTGACAGCTCAGGTCATGATCTCACACTCCGTGAGTTCGAGCCGCGCGTTGGGCTCTGTGCTGACAGCTCAGAGCCTGGAGCTGCTCCAGATTCTGTGTCTCCCCCTCTCTCTGCCCCTCCCCTGCTCATGCTCTGCTCTCTCTATCTCAAAAATAAATAAAAACACTAAAAAAAACACTTAAAAAAAAAAACTAAGATCTGGCACTAGGTGTGCTTGTTCCTACCACGTGTCATTGTTTCTAGGTACTCTCAGCTGTCAGAGTAAGGAGATACAAGTGCATAAATTAACCCACATGAATATATACATATCTATAAATATTACTAGATGTATCCTCTTTATCTACACTAAGCTAAACATGAGTTCATACTGATGTCTCCAACCTTCATCCATTAACCTCCTAATTATTTGAATTATTCTAGCTTTAAACACTCATTTCCAAAGTTATTTCGGTCAGCACCCTTTTTCATCACTCCCTTTGGTGAAGTTGTTTTACACATTTGTAATACAGTTAGATTGTTTTGTCACATTCTGCATTCAATCCTGAGGTCCCCTGACCTCTTAAATGATTTTTTTCACAAATTAAGGTGTATTCTTTGTGCTATAAATTTCTATAGGTTTTAACAAATGCACAGTATCATGTGTCCACAATTACAGCATCGTACAAAATAGTTTCACCAGCCTGAAAAATCCCCTATGCTTCACCTATTCAATCCTGAGCCCCTCCCTCCTAGAAACCATTGATAGTTTTACTGTCAATATAATTTTACCTTTTCCAGAATGTTATAATAGGAATCATACTGTATGTAGCCTTTTACCTACCAATATGCATTAAGGACTAATCCATGTCTTCTTGTGGCTTGATGGCTCACTTTTTATCATTGAATAATATTTCATTGTACACATATACCACAGTTTGTTTATCCATTCACCAGTTGGAGGACATGTTGGTTGACTCCAGTTTTTGGTGACTATTATTAAAACTACCATAAACATAATGAATGTTACCATAAACATTCACATGTAGGATTTTATGTAGACATAAGTTTTCAAATCAGTTTGGTAAATGCCCAGGAGTTTAATTGCTGGATTGCATAAGACTATTTTTAGCTTTGTAGGACACTGCCAGACTGTCTCCCACCAACAATGAATGAGAGTTACTGCTGTTCCACATCCTTGCCAGCAATTAGTATTGTCAGTTTTTTTTGGATTTTTGCCATTCTAAAAGATGTGTAGTGGCATCATATTGTTGCTTTAACTTGTAATTCCCTTATGACAAATGATTTCGAGCATATTCTCATATGCTAATTTGTCATCTGTATATCTTCTTTAGTGAAGTATCTGTTCGGCAATAGCTTTTTAGTATACATTATTTTCCTGGGCACTGAGTATCAGAGTCCACCCTTGATTTTCTCTTCACCCTAGTTTGGGGCAGTATCTAATACACAGTTTGAATTGGCCTTCACTCCTACACGGTTAACAATTATTCTTCCTGTCCTCTAAGCTGCTTCAGCTGGTGATGATAACAATGATGATGATGTGTTATGACAATGATGATGTTAATATGTTTTGAGCACTAGCTATATGCCAGATACTTTAAGTACAACACATGGATTATTTCATTTATTCTTCACAACAATCCTAAAAGGTAGATACTATCAGTATTCCTGTCCCATAAATTAGGAAACTGAGACTTCAGGAACGTTAAGAAATTTACCCCAATTTGGGGCGCCTGGGTGGCGCAGTCGGTTAAGCGTCCGACTTCAGCCAGGTCACGATCTCCTGGTCCGTGAGTTTGAGCCCCGCGTCGGGCTCTGGGCTGATGGCTCAGAGCCTGGAGCCTGTTTCTGATTCTGTGTCTCCCTCTCTCTCTGCCCCTCCCCCATTCAAGCTCTGTCTCTCTCTGTCCCAAAAAAATAAATAAATGTTAAAAAAAATTTAAAAAAAAAAAAAGAAAGAAATTTACCCCAATTCATAGTTAGTAAGCAATTTGAGCCACTATTTGAATCAGGAAGATTGAGTCCAAAGTCTGTGATCTTAATTGTTATGGAAAATTCACACTATGTAGAAACTAAAAGATAAAAAGCTAGAAACAATTTCTATTTGTTCCCAGATCTTAAAATATTTCCTTTCAGATACCAGACCAGTTATTTTTGAAAATTATTTTTAAAATCATCACTACCTATGAAACAGGAACGAAACAACCACTCATCTCCACAAACAATTAATGAATAGTCAAAAGAATGTATCTTAATGCTAGAAATGTATTGCTACTGAGTCAGACGCAGAGAGGTACAGTCAGTGCCTCAAAGATGTCACGCTTAGCACAAAGGATGGTTTCAACATTTCCAAGTCACAGCAATTATATGAACACAAGCAGCACAGACCTATGCCTACAAGGTTCCTCAGCTATAGCAACTAAAGCTGCTATATTGTTTGATACTAATTTAGCCATTTCTCCATTGTCCTCTGAAAAATCTTATACTAATTCTAGAAATTATAGCAACTAAGATACCTCAGGAAGCATCACTGGCAAAAGAATGACCCATCAATATCTCCCAGCCTCCTTACCATCAAACCCCTCTAGCCATGTGAGTTGGAGCTTTGACTTGAAGGGGAAATTGACCCCCTTGTCAGACACAAGAGGGTATCAGCACCTCATGGAAGTGAATGCTGCTGGGCTGGAAATCAATATTAGGCTGTCTCAAATCCTCACTGAGGATTAGTCAGCCACTTCTGTGAAAGACACACATGCTATGAAGAAGAAAGATTCTCTACCTTCCTCTGCTTAGCATTTTAGTACCACTTAACTGGACACTTCATACCCTCCCATCACCAGGGCTTTTTTTCCTTTTTAATCTCCTTCTAGAAAGTAATATTTTAAGTTTGGGCAAAAAGTTCCTTGCATCCACAGAGTTCTTGAAAAGAGTGTCTTCTGACTATTTCTCTTTTTTATTTCATCCTTGACACTTAAAATCCCCCCTGAACTCATTCTCCATATTTATGATCTGGAAGTAAGGTTCAGACTTCCTGGCTTTCTGTAAAATGGGATTGTGTACATGCAAATCCTGCTGCTCTATACTGCATTGTTGAAGCTGGCATGACTTTTCTTCACTGGATGATCCTTAAGATCAGCTTTAATCATGTGAATCATTATCATTTCCAAACATTAAAAAAAAAGTTAGCAGGTTAGTTGGAGAATAAACTCCTCTCAGCTCCCAGTTTATTAATTACTTCAATCTCATTAAAAATATGGGATTGTTCTTACTTGAACTGCAAGCTAAGGAGTGCGGCCAAAACAAGAATTCAGGATCTCTGGAACTCTAAATGGTATTTTGGCTCCTTGGGAAGAGTTCCATGTCCTGACAATGTTTTCAACAAATGCTCCTTTCTCCAACTCTTACTTCCAACAAGAGGCATCATGTTCCAGGAGATTTTAGGAGGAAACAACAAGCTGTGCTCAGCCACTGTGCTGCCCCTCCAACATGCTGGGTACTACACCAGGGCCTGTGGTTCACTTATAACAAGTGGTGCCTCCCGGAACTGTACAGCCATTGCATTACATCATGACCCTATCTGTACTGTAGAAGTGGGCAGAGGGCAAGAACAGCCCCTTTCATCTCTATCCCCTGCACCGAGTAAGTACTCAGTATTTTTTAATTAACTGACTTAAGAAGTCAGCCTGAGACACACAGAGTTCTCGTTTGATATATCTGTTTCACAATAGTTCTTTCATGTGCTGGGAACATATGCCAACATAAAAATATAATACAAAAGCAAATAGGACATATGCATTTGCACAAAAATATAAATCAGATATTTTATTCACTTTTCTCTTTTTCCTTATACCCCATTTCACAAGGTTCATAATTTGCTCTCAAATGCTTTAACATTATGAATGTGTGAATTACCTGAAGCTAAAGTGTTTCAGTTACCCTTAAACAGGGACTCACACTCCTGGGAAGGTTAGCTAATATTTAATCAGAAAGGCCACACCATCAGTGGCTACCACAAATACTTCCAATCTCTTTACATCTGGTTGTAAGCAGAGGCTTTACTAATTAGCATAATGAATGTTAGAAATGAATTTTCATAAGTAAAAACAATGTCTTATTATTTAGTGTAAGGGATGTGAAGAATGGAATATCACTGGCAAAATTTGTGATATTCAAGATATACGAATGGGTAAGAAAATACTAGAGACACTCTCCATCCTTGCATGAAAAGGGCATAGGAACCTAGAAGACTCTTCACCTCCGCCCTCCAAGATGGCACTGAAGACTGATCCCTGAACAATACTGTGTTCAGCCATAGGTTTGAAGGATTCTGGAGAGGAGTTAACTGAATCCTCCCCCTAGAACATTGTCTTTTTGCCTTGAGTAAATGTGTGGACAAAGCATTTCTTCCCTAATTTCTTGCAACTTCATCAACAAGTTGAACGAGTTGTCTAATAAATGTTTATCTAAAAGTCGTCTGTGTGTGTGATGGAATTTGGTCAAGTCTTACTTGCATTGTAACCTGGTTAGGTAGTGTAGTGGAGAAGCTACCCTTTGCCCGTCCCTAACTACCACAGTTGCTATCTATCAAAAAGGACCTGGGGCGTCTGGGTGGCTCATTTGGGTAGGCGTCCGACGCTTGGTTTCACTCAGGTCATGATCTCACGGTTTGTGGGATCAAGCCCCAAGTCAGGCTCTGTGCTTACAGCACACTCTAAATAAATAAATACATGAATACATTAACATATAAATAAACCTAATAGTTCTACATAACACACTGGCTTGGGTCACTTTGCAACACCCCTGTAAACTGGTTGCTGTTTGCTCCTTCTTATATTTCATTTGGACTTTATCCTAAGAAAGCTTTAACTATGAAGCAGTCTTTTCTACAGCTAAATATCACTGATGGAGAACATAATTAGCAACCTCATTAGGGTTTGGGACTATAACTTGGCAAAGTAATACTTGAAGAACCAAGTGTGATTAAACATACATGAAAACCTCTCCAGTCTTCACAAGGCATTTTTTGCCTAGTAACCATAAGCGAACTTTGCCATCAGAAGGAAAGAGTGGGGCAGATCCATGAAGTCACACCACAGGGAAAGCTGTTCACTTCCTATATTTTATGCTAAAATGCACAGTTTCAGCTTTGCTCCCATCATTTCACCTCAACGTGTTTGAGCCTACATTGTTGAAGTCAAAGGACCTTTCCCAAACCAAAATCAAGAGGTCCAGGAAAAAAGAGAAAGGTTGTAATATCCCTTGGCTAATCAGAAAACCAAGTTGATTGTTCAGACAGTACCCTCTTCTTCAATATCACACTCCATGTGATAGCAAGGAAATGAATATAGCTTCAATATTCCCTGCAGCAGTCCCCAATGGTGCCACTCAAATTTATTTTTAATGAGGCCCCTACAGGGTCTGGTATTAGGAAATAGCCCTGGAACTGTTAGGATTTATGAAGTCGTAACACCTCTCTCCATTTTCTTCAAAAGCATAACTTTCCAGAGATCGCTATGCATGTAAGGAATGCATTCTAGGGGGGTCTGGAATGCTTCTCTGTGTGTTCTGGCAGGAACTCAGGGGCAGCAGATACTAGAGGCTGGGACAAAGGCACAGGCTATGTTACAGGTCATTGAGCAAATGCCCAATGTTTTACTAAAAACTACTCTTGACCTGTTGTCCCAATCAACATTATATTTCAAAAGTGCTCAGATACCAGGTTCGGGATATTTTGCATTCCATGCAAATTAAGTAGGATGCTAGAGAAAGAAGAGGAGGAAGAGGGGCATGGTTAAGAATAACAGAAATTCCCAAACTTTGCCTACCTAATACTCATGATGCCTGCAAACACTGGATGATCTTCAAAAGGCAAATAAAATATACTGTCATACAGTTCTAAATTGTATTTAAACTTTTATCACCTCTAAGAAAACCTGATTTTTTTCCACTATTGTCAAAAATTTGATTTTTGGATATTCTCTCAAAAACTTCTCTTTTCCAAATTGCTAAATTATTATTAATAAGATCACTGAATCAATATCACAAAAATGTGTTCTTGGGGCTTTCAAATAAGATGCATTGTACCTAAGATATCAACATTCTGGATTATGATTTATTTTACAGTGTGTACAAATTTACACACTTCTGTTTTAAATGAACACCATGTCCATTAATTTTACATCAAAATGTAAAGCTTTTATTTCTGGGTAGTTTTTATTCTAGCCTCTCTTACAGTTTTGCAGACCAACAATAAAGACATAAAGGTACAAAGTTACTGGAGTTAGAAGTAAATACCAAGTGTAATACATATTACATTGAACACAAAGCTATTTACTTCTCTAGTGATTTACTGTAGGATATTTGAGTTGGCAAAAAAGATTTAAAAATTAACTCTGAATTAAGCTGGAATTCAAGTTTAAGATAATTTAAGGGGATTTTTCCAGGTGGCTGAAAAGAAAAATAAGGTTCAATATCTAAGATCTATTGAAACAAAGAGATGAAGAGTGTTTCCAAGTAATTGCCATCAAGTAGAGAAGAGAGAGACATGTAGTGAGAAACAGAATAAAGTAAGTTATGAGGGAAGATTATTTGAAAAAAAAAAAATGAAAGGTCAAGACAAAGAATAGGGGTGGGATAGAGGGAGGGCTTGGGAAAGGCCTTTGGACAAGGGGAATGACAAGTGAAGCTGACATTTGTTGAGAACCCTCTAACTATTGCCCATGTAAGATGGACAAGGTGGTCCACGTGAATCTTGAAACAGTCCTCTGAGTATGATACAGCTGTACATAAAAGGTGAGGATTACAGGTACATAAGGTACATAGAGGTACATGAGGTACATAGAAGGTACACAGAAGGTGAGGATTACAGAATGTAAATGCTTAGGTGTCTTCAGCTAAAGATCATGCAGCTAGGGAAGAACAGAACAGAATAGAACCCAAATGTGAATCGTTCTGAAGTTCATGTCCTTTTGACGAAAAACTTGCTTTCCTGAGAAGATTTACTGATCACTTTCTATACATTAACCCACTAACCCAATTTAATCCTCACCTAAAGCCCTGTGCAATAGGCATTGTTAACGCCCCTTTTACAAATGAGGACCTGACCAACACTCTATACTTTGGGTAAGGACCCGGATTCAAACACAGGTCTGTTTCTCTTTGACTTGAATATGAGCTTGAAAACTACTAGAACTACAGGAGGTGGAGATGGAAGGAAGGGTAAAAAAAGAGCTCCCTTCTCATTTCCCCATACCAATGCCTGGAGGTCTCAGTATGTGCAAAGACGGAATTGAAGATCTACTTGATTTTCCATTTTCCCAAAGAATATTTACTACATCATATGACCCTTATCAAAGGGCAGACAGTATAAACTTTATAAGCTGACTGCTACCAGCATAACTTTTCCCTAGAGAACTCCACTCTCCAAAATTCCAGGCCACCATCCAAAATTCCAAATATCCTCTCAGAGAGGCAACTCTGAGGTAAACAGATCTCATCCTCAGAGAGTAAGTGAGGAGCCTCTGGCCATGACTCAGGAGATGAGGCACTGCCTTGATTCATCTCTGTAAAGCCTGCTCATGGGGCTTCCCCAGGGCCATGAGTAGGAAGTGGGCCAGGAAGGAATCAACAACTGCCACCCACAGATGTACATGTAAGTGCTTTGAGCAGAGTGACCGGGAACACCTAGGGAAGGTTCTCAGAACACAGAGCCAGGCCTCTATATTGGAGCAAACCTCGGCACTTCAGGCACAAAATTTTCACTGCCCACTGCTGTTCCTTGGCAAAAAAGAACTCAGGAATGAGCTTTTAATAACATTCTTTCAAGCCAGAATGGGTGACAAAGGTTTTTTTCAGCTATATATGGAAACATGTCCCAGCTCTGCCAAGTACCTAAAGGAGACTCTCTAATTCTTCTCTGACGTATGAATCATGATCTAAACAGCAAATTCCAAGCTCAAAACAGCTTCCAAGGGAAGAAAAGGGAGATCACTTATCCAAATGTGTGCATACCTTCTGGAATAGAAGCAGTGGGAAACTGAATGCCACATTAATCCTCGAAGATTAAATCTGCCATGAGAGGAATAGCAAAAATCTCATGTTTGGCCTTTTTTTAAATGACTATACTTTCCTATAACTTTACAGACCTTTAAATGACAACCATCTTCAGTCTTGAACAAAGAGGTCAAGTATTTTTCCACACTGAGATAAATTGTTAAGATAGTTATAAGTGATCTTTCATTCAATAAAGTATAACACATTTTACATAAATTTTCTCTTTAAACCTAATTGTTTGTCTAAATGTAATGGGGTATAGAAAGAAAGAAAAACACATGTTTCAGAAAAGAGTATCACCTCTTCTACACTGCAAACATAGAGGTTTTTTTAAAGAATTATGATATTTAATGTCAGTAGATGAAGACTGATCAAGAAATGCTTGTTCCCTTTACTAATCAAGTTTAAGGTATTTAATTAACATTCATGTTTTAGCTGGCTTGGTAAGATATGCTAGAAAGTATGGCTATTTCTAGCAGTTAAGTGAGAAACTGGTAACCTTGAGCCCAAGGAAAAGAACATTTGAGAATAAATTTCTTCTGAGGTATGGAAGAGAAAGTGGACTTGTTACAAATAGCTCCAGAAGCAGAGACAGGATTACTAGGTAGAGGTTGGGATCAAGGCAGTTTTGGCATCAGTATAAGGAAGGACTTCTGAATTACTTTAGCTGTTCAAAGAAAGAATTGGTCATTCATTCTCCATTGCTCGAAATATTTAAGCAAAAGTTGATAAGTATCTGTCAGAGAGTCTTTAATATATTTAGCAATAAAGAATAAACTCCCATTGCAATTTTGGTCAGCTCTAATATTTCAGTTGTTCTTTCTTATCTCCAAATGGATGTCTCTTGGGTTGCTCAAATTCTCAATCCAAAACTGAATCATCATTTTCTCTCCTAAGCGCATGCCTATTTTTGCTATCTCAGTAAATGGCACCATCATTCATCTATTGAACTAGCCCCAAACCTAAGCTACATCCTATGCACATCCCTCTTCCTCATCCCAAACATGTCATCACTCCCCAAGCTCTATCCATTCTCCCTCCCAAACTTCTCTTATATCAATGATAGGTTAAAACAGAGTCAAACCATAAGAGACTCTTAAAAACTGAGAATAAACTGAGGGCTAATGGGAAGTGTGGCGGGGGAGGGGGAAGGTGGGTGATGGGCATTGAGGAGGGCATCGGTTGGGAGGAGCACTGGGTGTTGTATGGAAACCAATGTGACAATACGTTTCATATTAAATAATAATAATAATAATAAAATAAATAAATAAAAATAAAACAGATGATCCTCTTGTACGAGAGCAGTGACTCTCGTCCTTAGTTGCTCATTAGACTCATTTAGAGAGCTTTTAAAAATGTAATATGATTTTATTTTTTGTGTAATATGATTTTATTTTTTTAATGTAATATGATTTTAATTTGCCCAGACTGTACCCCAGAGCAATTAAATCAAAGTCACTGTGGGATTGACCAGGCATTAGTATTTTTTAAAACCTCAGGTGATTCCAATATGCAGCCAGAACTAAGAACCACTGATAAAGAGGCAAGGAGGCCAGACAGGAAGGTATTAAAGTAATTGAACTATGAAATGATAGTCTAGGGAAGTTGCAATTGGGATGGCAATCTGAAAAAAATATTTTGAGGTAACTGAAAGAGACATTGGAGAATGGTGCCAACCTCTCATGGCAAAACTCCAGTTCTTTTTACCCCATGCAATGGCCAGAGATATAACCCACCAACCAATCATCTCACAGAGGGGACCAGGCAAAGGTGTGTGGGTGGATTAGCTCAAATGTTGTACTAGCCCTTAAAATAACCCACAGTGAGCCAGATAAATTATCTACAGATGTACCAAAAGAAAGAAAGAAAAGAAAAGAAAGAAGAGAAAAGAAAAGAAAGAAAAGGAAAAGAAAAGAAATAGAGCATTTGTAAAAGTAGATTGAAAAATGCTTTCAGACAGAGTCACCAAAGACACCTTAAAAATTGGATTTTGAAAATGTTTTAGGTACCTAGAAAGCAAGGAAATGTATCCATCAAAACCATTCTAATAGCTAATATTCACATATCCAATGTTTGCAAATAGAATTAACTATGGTTTTGAATGTTAACCAAATATTACTCTTGAGATTGACCTTTATTATTATGTGCCACAAAAGCAAAATTTTTTATTAACTAAATTTCTCCAAATTCTATAACTTGGAAAATTTATGGTACTATCATATGCATTTAATTCAAAGATAAAATCACTGTCAGACTAAATAGACCTTACCATTCCTAGAAACAGCCCTGATTTACCACAGCAATTTCCTCAAGAAGGGGGTGGGAGTAGACAGCCACTAAACTCCTACACTTGTCTGTCAGCCCATGATGTTCTCGTCTCAGTGCAAGAAACCCAAGATTTGGCCATGAAATGAATTAAAATTAAATAATATAGGGACTCTACTCTGGCTCCCTGGACCTTCTCAGCATATTGCCAAGAATAAACTCAAAGAGAAATGTACAACTATTCACAAAGCAAGATGTGGCTATCTTTTTCTAAACTTTCTAACACAAGAGAAATGAAATAAAACCATCTTAGAATGACTTTTTAAACACTACAAGAAGGATATAAATATATTGGTAAAACCATGAAGAAAAACAAGAGAATAAAAAACCCCAAATTCAGGCAGGTGAATACCTCTAGGGTGGAGAGAAAAAGGGAAGGGACTGGGGAGGGGCACACACAGAGCTTCAAAAGAAATGGTAATGTCCTCTTTCTTAAACTGACTTTGTGATAGTAACACAGATGTTCATTTTATTGTTATTCTTTACACCTTCTATATATCCAATGAATATTATTTTGTAATTACCTAATAATTAAGACCATTTTTTAAATTTTTAATGGAGTAGAAAGGAAGATGTGTAGATTTCTGCCCCAATTCTGCCATTGTGTGACCTTTAGCCAGACATTTCCGGGATTAGTAAAATACAGTCATGGGTCTAGAGCAACAGTCACCAAACTATGACTCACCACCTGCTTTGATAAATAAAGATTTATTGGAACATAACAAAGCCCATTTGTCTGCATATTGTCTGTAGTTGCTTTTGCATTAATACAGTAGCTAACATTAAGTACTCGCAATAGCGACCATACAGCCTATAAATCCTAAAATATTTGCTATCTGGTCCTTTAAGGAAAGACTCCCAAACATGAATTCTCCTAACTAACATAGACTGATACTAAGAAAAAAATAGTTTCAAAACATGCTAACATCAGTTGGCCCACTAATTAATGAAAATTTCTTTGGAGTCCTTCTCATAAATGATTTGTTTAGATTAACTGCCCCACAGACTGTAAAATCTCATAAACCATATCTACAGGTTTTTGACACAAATTTTGTACAAAATACAGTTTCCTCTAGATCAATAGTAACACAACAGCAGCATCAGCAATCTCCTTCCCTGGATGCTAAGATCTGTCTCTAAAACTAAATCTCATAACTGAAATCCTGTTTGGGAAATCTCAGAACCTAAAACACCCACTCTTGCAAAGAGTCTTGGCTTACTTAGAATCAGAGAGGTTCAATCCCAGGAGTCAATCCCATGTTTCCCCATTTGCTGGCCCAAGGAATATCTCATGGAGACTTTCAGTCTCTTGGCACACACATGCATGCACATAGAAAAGCTTAGCATTTGCCATTTTTTTTTTAATTTTTTTTTAACGTTTTATTTATTTTTGAGACAGAGAGAGACAGAGCATGAACGGGGGAGGGGCAGAGAGAGAGGGAGACACAGGATCGGAAACAGGCTCCAGGCTCTGAGCCATCAGCCCAGAGCCCGACGCGGGGCTCGAACTCACGGACCGTGAGATCGTGACCTGAGCTGAAGTCGGCCGCTTAACCGACTGAGCCACCCAGGCGCCCCAGCATTTGCCATTTTTAAATGACAAAGGTAGTACGTCCATTCTGCTTTTCATTCCAGTAAGTTCATTTTTATATTTGTGCAAATAGTCCTTCAGCCTATAAAACTATCAGAGAACTGCCTCTGCCAGAGACAAAAAGGAGGGAAAGATTGTCTACCGAACCTTATTCCTCTATAAACTTAACTCCTTGTTTTCTTCCAAGCCCTCCTGTGATGCCAGTGATGCAACATTGCATTCACACATGAGACTGACAGCTGTCAACCCCAAACTTGCCATGATGTCTAATGTCCAAGAAACATTGATGTCATCACCCCATCCTTGGATGATCAAGTGGCATGAATGACCAGAAATCATTTTGAATGTCTAACTTCCAAGTATGCAAAACCCTTGAAACTAATCAAAACTAATACATTGTTTGGAACTATCCATTTCAGGATCTGTAGATCCTTAAGAGTACGAGATCCAAAGTTCTCTTTCTTGGTTGTACCAGGATAGCTAGATACCAGGCCTACAAAAACAAAGTGATAATAAAGAAAATGGGGCTACTTAGTAGACCACAGTAGTCTCTTGAGCCACAGCCTGGAGGCTGTCCTTATTTAACACACAGTGCTTCTGCTGCAGTGTTTCAGTTGAAAGCAATAAATCTCCTTTGTTTTCCTCTAAAAAGAGATATTTATAAGGATTCATCTGATTTCTTTTATAGCCTGAATTATCACGTTCTCAGATCAAAGTTACTTGATGAGAAATGCTTAACTTAGAAAATTATTTTTGGTATATAGGTCTTAGGGGGATTTTGAATTTTGCCAAGAAAGAATACATGGAGTTGAAATCATAAAACGTGGACTCTAGTTTCCTATATAATCAGTCTCCTTGGACAAAGCCATAACCTCTCAAGACATGCCTCTGAAGTAAAGTTCTTGGAATAAGTGGATCCAAAGATAAATTCCATCCCCCTCCTCCTCAACAGATGACTTTGCCTCCTAATCTAAAGAGGTCGAAGCTAAGAAAGGATTTCCTCTACTCCTCTACCTCGAATTGCTCTTAAGATTCACCCAGTAGGTCTTTGTTTCTCTCTCTAAATTGGAAGTATCCTTCTTTCTTATCACAGGTAAATTTTCCACCCTAACTTTCAATTTTATCCCCTTCTGCCTCTTCTGGAATACTGCTATTGCTTTAACACAACCCATAATTTTCCACTTCCATGCCTCTGCTCACATGGATTGCCAATCCATTAATCAGAAAATCTTATTCAAGATCCAGCACAACACCACTGCCTGCCTTTTGCCTTTTCTAAATCTTAACTATGAGGAATCCCTTTGTCTTATGCAACTCATAAACTTTTATTTTATTCATTTATGTTAGTATGAATGAATTGTATATTTGCCTTATCCTTTCTGTTAGACTATAAACTTATTTCTTACTCAACTTTGTATACCTTATAACATCTCACACATAATAAGTATTCAACCTGTACTGACTGAATAATGATGAGTAAAATAGATTTAAAGTCTCCTCATGTACACTTTATAGATTCTGATTAGTAAAAGCTTAATTACTACTGTCTGTAGTTCCTACCAGGAATGGCATACTCTTTAGAAACATGTACCTTCATTATTGGGTAAATTACCTTCCAGTCACAGATTCAACCCCCAAAGACATCACATCTGAATGTGTATGTACCTAATCCATTTTTCTGTTTCTCTAGTTTAGAGAATGTTTTTTTTCAAAATCCCAGCAGATAAAGTGGAGTAAAAGAGAGGTTGGCAATACAGAGCTTTAAAAAAAAAAGAATGTTTATAATCTTTGGAGACAAATCATTGTAGATGTGAAAACTTTGAATGTAGTGAGGATAGCCACTTCAATCAACTTTCTCTTGTACCTTCAAACAGTCATTCTCCAGCCTTTAGGTTTTACTGGTTGTTGGAAATTAAATATTTCTCTTGTTTTGAAAAAAGTTATCTATGGCAACCCTTTTACTTTGTAAGCAACCAATAAATATTAGTTTGGTGAGACATAAAAACTTACCAATAAGAGCACAGAAGACTAAGAGGTAGTAATAAAAACTGAAATGAGACACCAATTGCTCAATTTATCTTACCCAGATTCTTCAGAGATTTCGTATCAAAGCTAAGTCAGACAATGATCCCAAAGTCCAAGGACTGTTTGTTCTTGCACATACTCATGAGAGCCACAGCATCTTGTGCACTAAAATATTTCTGAATATTTGTACTCTTGGACAATGTATTCATATGAATAACACTAAATTGCCAGACCATTCCTTTTTCTCATTTTTTTAAATTTCTCCAAATAAGATTTACTTCATTTCCTCCAGGGGTCCATTCCATTTCATGTTAATCAGTATTTGCCTTACTCTTCTTATGAAAGCAGTCTTGATCTTTAGCTACATTTCACTTAAACTTATAATTTAATCTGTCCTACTTACTACATTCTAAAACATTTCCTCTGCAAAGTCAGCAAACTCTTTTGCATTTATTTATTCACTTAGTGCATATGTATTGACCACTTACTATATGCCATTCACTACTCTAGGTGTAAGAAATATGGCAATGATCAAAACACAATTTTTGCTCTCAGTAAGCTTACATTTTAGTGGGGGATACAGATAACAGACATGTATATCAGGAAGTGTTTGGTGCCATAAAGAAAAATGAAGCAGGGTAAGAAATTAGAAAGGGCTAGTTTTGGCAGCATGATAAAGAGTAAAGTGGGAAGCAAACCTTACAAAAACCTAGAAGAACACTCCTGGTATAGGGGCTCCTGGAAGGTTAAGCATCTGCCTTTGGCTTGGGTCATGATCTCACAGTTCATGAGTTCAAGACTGTCAGTGCAAAGCCTGCTTCAGATCCTCTGCCCCCCCTTTCTCTCTGCCCCTCCCCTACTAGTGTTCTCTCTCTCTCTCTCTCTCTCTCTCTCTCTCTCTCTCTCTCTCAAAAGTAAATAAATTAAAAAAAAAAAAAAGAACATTCTTGGGAGTAAGTACTTAAGTGCCAAGAGCCTGAGGCAGAAGCTTGCTTGGTCTGTCAAGGAATAGCAATAATCAGGAAAATACAGCTCATCAGATTACACCAGCTAAAGATTTCACTTAATTAAGGTTCATAAGCTTTCAACTATTTTTTATTTTATTTTTTTAATATGAAATTTATTGTCAAATTGGTTTCCATACAACACCAGTGCTCATCCCAAAAGGTGCCCTCCTCAATACCCATCACCCACCCTCCTCTCCCTCCCACCCTCCATCAACCCTCAGTTTGTTCTCAGTTTTTAAGTCAACTATTTTTTAAATGACTTTCCCAGTAGAAATGGTCATATGACATGAAAAATAATCTAAACTACACTATGCTCAAAAATTAGTTATTGCTGAGTACTATCAGGCATTCAGGTAGTTCCAGATGGACAAAACCAGATCCTGGATTTAGACCATCCTAGATGTGACTTATGACTTTGTGAGATAATAATTCAGTTCCTCCAAAGTCCTGTTCTTACTCTTGTCAAAGTAAATAAAATGACGACCTAAATGTATATAAATTACTAGATAAATTTCTAAGAATTCTTCATCATACTTATCACTACTAACTTTATACTTATTTATGTATTGTCTTTTTCCTCCAGAATGTAAGCTCCATGAAAGTAGAGGATCTGTTTTGTTCAATATGCTATCCCTGGTGCCTAGAAAAAGTACCTGGGTTGTTTATTAGGCACTCAATAAATATTTGTTGAAATAATAAATAATTCTTAAAGGAATCAAATGAAGGCTAAAATTACTAATGTGATAACCAGGACACATAAATCACATTTAAAATAAGAAGCATGTCAGGGAGCTAGAGATCTACCAGTATGAATCCCATGGTGCAACATAGTGGATAGAGTTCATGAGAAGAACCAGGGAAGCCATGATAGCAAAGTATAGTGGGAAGGACATCCAAGTTAGGTGATGTAGGTCCTACCATAGACTTCTCACTCATCAGGTTATGGCTTGAATGCCTCAGTAGTTAGCACTCTATTAACTACACTAGAAAAGACAAAATAAAATATATAATGAGTTCAATTTTGAACAGATTAAGTCTGTGATGGCTACAGAACATCAAGTATAAGGAAAAATATGTTGGTCTCATAACATGTAATTAGTACTAGAAGCTATGGTGGGGGGGGGGTGAGATGTGCTTTCTTCAAAAGCAAGTGAATTTAAATTTTTCAAAATTCAAATTGTTATATGAAATCTCTCAATTTTTGTAAATTAACAACTCATTAAAAATGCTTTTGAGGGGCGCCTGGGTGGCGCAGTCGGTTAAGCGTCCGACTTCAACCAGGTCACGATCTCACGGTCCGTGAGTTCGAGCCCCGCATCGGGCTCTGGGCTGATGGCTCAGAGCCTGGAGCCTGTTTCCGATTCTGTGTCTCCCTCTCTCTCTGCCCCTCGCCCGTTCATGCTCTGTCTCTCTCTGTCCCAAAAATAAATAAACGTTGAAAAAAAAATTTATAAAAAAAAAAAATGCTTTTGAAATTCTGTTCAGGCCAAGAAACACAAAAGCATACTGGATTTGTGAGTAGGACATCAGTTCATAATCTCTGAGAAGAGAAAGAGAGAAGAAAATAAATCGGGAACAGAAAACAAGGGAATAATTTAAAGAGCAGTTGAAGAAATTAGGTACAGGGTCAAAGAGAAGAGTCAGAAAATTAGGAAGAGACTCAAAAGAAAATAGGGTATCAACGCATTCAAGGGAAGAGAGAATTTTTTAAAGGGAATAATTAACAGTTTTAAATATTAGAACACATCAAATAAAAGCAAGACCAAAGAATCCTGTAGATTTGGCAAAAAAAAAAAAAAAAAAAAAAAAAAAGTTCACTGGAGATGTTTATTGATGCAATTTTACCAAAGTAGTAGAAGCCAAATCTTGATTTCAGTGGAGACTCTGTTTTGCTCAACATTATTCTCAGTGCCTAGAAAATACCTGTGCTATGCACTATACACTCAATAAATACTGAAGGGCAAATAGGAAAGTGACCAAAAGGAGACAGAAACATGCTGTGTTATTTTGGTAAAAGAGAGGATATGTTGGTGTGGGGATGACTATAATAAAACTTGTAATATTTTTGTGAGTCCACAAGGGATGACAGGCACTGTGCTAAACAGTATGTACAATGTCATGAAGTAGGTACTATTGTTATCCTTCTGTTACAGTTGAGGAAACAGAGGCTGAGAGGGGTAAATGTGACCAATTTATAAGTGCCAGAGCTCAGATTTAAGCCCAGGATGTTTGAATATAGAGCAAGGAAACACACACACACACACACACACACACCTAATTTTAATAAATTATAGATATATGGGAAGTGTTCTACTAGGAACATGAAGCAGGATGAGAGCACAATGTTAGGGACGAACAGGTACTTCTCAGATGGAAGAAGGGAAAAACATGAGGGTTCTCGGAGTGATGCCAAGACCAGCCTCGCTGTACATTTTATAAATGGACTAGAAGAGACTGAGTAATCTGATGTTTCAAATTTTGCAAATGACACAGTAAGCATCTCCGGGGTGTGAAATGCCAACCTGACAAAAATAAAACAAAGTATACTTAGAGAGTGACGAACTATAAGTTCACAGGGCCCAAGAATGGGATCTGGCAACTCCAAGCAGCAGGTAGACATCTCTCCAATTTCTATTTCAGTGTTGCTTCCTGGTTTCAGTGTGTCTACAGTTCTCTGACCTATTGAGGCCCTTGAGCCTGGTAACCTAGCCCATGGCAAAGTGAAGGCTAAAGGTCCCACAGACCCACAAGCCAGCCAAGAACAGAAATTCTACTTATCATAGGCTTGGGATTCAGAGTAGGATATCAATCCCTGTGTGGTAGAAAGAACCCAGCAAGGCCTATTTCCAAGGGAGCAAATGCCAGAACACTGCCGCTAAACTGTATCTCCTCACAGTGGATAGAAGCTTTTTCAGCTAAAGTGCCTGACTGCTCCGCAGAGATGGTAAACCTGTTGAACTCATTGCTAGAACATAAGGCACAAACCAAAAATATAAACATGTGTAAGAGGTTCTTAAGTGAATCTAAACGAGTTTTAAGGCAAACTAGGGCCACTTCCAAGATGGCAAAGATCAGCTTCAACTCCCATGGCATGTTTTGGAAGGCAACATTGTATATGCAGCACCAGAACTGAAGGAACTAAAGATCTGAAGTGTATGGAACTTCTCATAGAAAATATTCAGTAGCTAGCAAACCTCAGAGTAACAAGTTTGCCTCTTACTACTTTTAAACTCATAATACACATTCACCTGACATCCAGAAACCAATAATCCTCAAGTTTTAGGTCTTTCAACAAGTAATCACAGTATTTTAAAAAAAAGTATTTCAGAAACAAATATATATCTCAATTGAATTTAAACCAAAATTAATGATATTTTTGTTTCTTTTTATCTCATTCAACCCATATGCAAAAAAAGAAAAATATAGGAGGTAAGTATTTTTATTATCTCCATATTACAGATTAGGAAACTAAGGCTTCAAGAAGTTGTGTGACTGAGGCAAGACCACATGGCTGTTAGTTGGTGGAGCAGGTACTCAAACTCTGGGCAATTAGACACCAGAAACCACAATCTGAACCACAAACTCACAACAGCACCGCCATTCTTCTCTACAAAAATAAAACTTCATTATAATGTATGTCCTTACATGTTCATCTGCAAATCAATACATGTCAAATCAAATCCTCTAATCCAACACAGCTACATACTGCACATAAGACAATTAGCCAAAAACAAGAGCATCATAATCCTGTTTCCAAAAGTGTTATGAAAATGATCAACTATTCATCATAGTTTGACCAGAAAGTATTAAAAGCAATATACAGTTTCCAAATAAAAATGGCATAACTGTGTTAAATCCCAAACCTTAAATTTAGGGATTTTTATCTTCTTTCCAGCTGCTCTCAAATACACGGGGGTGGTTTCAAGACAGAAGAGCACTGATGGGGAGTCATCAGAGGTCATGTAGAACCATCCTCAGAGATAATATTTCCATGTAAAACAAGATCAACTACTCAGCGGAGACAAAAATTTCCATCTGGAAAAAAAGTCACCAATGAAAGGAAAAAAATTCAAAGCTGTTTTAACATTTTAACTAAATTACATCTATACAACGACCACCAAACATTAAGCAGCAAAAGTGGTGGTTTGCAGAAAATAAGCTTGGACATAGATGTGTGAAAAACATGTGGACGTGAAATTTAATAAGCTTGATGCTAAGTATCATTCTCATGGGTTTTTTTTATTTTATTTTTTATTTTTTAAAATTTACATCCAAATTAGTTAGCATATAGTGAAACGGTTTCAGGAGTATATTCCTTAATGCCCTTACCCATTTAGCCCATCCCCCCCTTCCACAACCCCTCCCGTAACCCTCAGTTTGTTCTCCATATTTATGAGTCTCTTCTGTTTTGTCCCCCTCCCGGTTTTTATATTATTTTTGTTTCCCTCCCTTACATTCATCTGTTTTGTCTCTTAAAGTCCTCATATGAGCAAAGTCATATAATTTTTGTCTTTCTCTAACTAATTTCACTTAGCATAATATCCTCCAGTTCCATCCACGTAGTTGCAAATGGCAAGATTTCATTCATTTTGATTGTCAAGTAATACTCCGGTGTGTGTGTGTGTGTGTGTGTGTGTGTGTGTGTGTGTGTGTGTATCACATCTTCTTTATCCATTCATCCATTGATGGCCATTTGGGCTCTTTCCTTTCCATACTTTGGCTATTGTTGATAGTGCTGCTATAAACGTTGGGGTGCATGTGTCCCTGTGAAACAGCACACCTGTATGCCTTGGATAAATACCTAGTAGTGCAATTGGTGGGTCGTAGGGTAGTTCTATTTTAATTTTTGGAGGAACCTCCATACTGTTTTCCAGAGTGGCTGCACCAGCTTGCATTCCCAAGTATCATTCTCATGTTTTACACTTCTACCATATAAAAAAGCCATTTTAAACTGTTTAATATTGGGAATAGTCTTTATCTATCAGAGTCACATACTGAAATATTCATGGATAAAATTATATGATTTGCATCAAAATAATATGGATCGAAAAAAGGGGAGGAGGGGAAGGAGGAATAGATGAAACAAGATATGGCGTGAATTGGCTGTAAATTGTTGAAAATGGGGAGTAGGTACATGAAGTGTTCTCTACATGGTTCACTTTATGCTTTATTTATGCTATTCTACTTATTTTTGCATATATCCTACATGTCCCATAATAAAGGGGTTTTTTAATCTGATTAACAGTTTTAAAGTATATATTACACTTGGGTTCATTTTAGTGTATATTTGAACACAACATAAAATAATCTCTGTCAACAATTTAAAACTCAGATTGTGAGCAGAATACAAATGCCTCCACTAAACAGTGTACAGTTTATAATCTGCCTCATTTCATTCAGTGAAAGCCTGAGACAACTAGGTCAAAGTCATAGGTTCCATTTTTTTGAGACCTATTTTGATTTGTTCTGTTCCTCAAATTTATCATTCTAATCTCAGCTAGCCATTTCAAAAATTCATTTTGGCCGGTAAAACAAAGGAGGATATATAATCCTTGAATAAGGACAGCAATTACTGAAAAAAAGATACTTTGTTATTTGTGGCAGTGTCACCAAAAAATGACCAAGTCAATAGGAATTGCAGGATATGGTCCCAACTAGCTTTAAGCTGCCACACCTTAGGACTCACTGGTGTGTTTCATTTTCCCTCATGCCTTCTCACTCACTGCTTATATTTCACATGTCATTCTCATAGTTGTTCTATGACACTAAATTACAAAGTCTCACACTTTGATTCTACCAAATACAAACAAGCTTTGTATGGTGTGATCCAACTTATTACTGAAGTGCTTACTGGTTGTTTACCAAAGTTGTGTAAAAAAAATGTTTTCAAACTACACTGTTCAAATATAATGCAGTTTTTTGAAATGCTCATCAGAACTAACAAATCAAAGGGATGGCAGAATTTAATTACATTTTATAACCTGTTTTATAAATATCATAAAACCACTGTGTCAGAAAGTAGACTTCACTAAGAATTAGATGAATTTCTTTTTTTTTTTAATTTTAGAGAGAAAGAAAGAGTGGGGGGGGAGGGGCAGAGGGAGAAAGAGAGACAGAGAGAGAGAATCTTAAGCAGGCTCCACACATCGCAGAGCCCAACATGGGGCTACAACCCATGACCCTGGGATCATGACCTGTGCTGAAATCAAGAGTCAGATGTTCAACCAACTGAGGCACCCTAATGCCCCAAGAATTAGATGAATTTCTGTATATGAAAATTTGGTGACACATGTATGAAAAATATACAACAAAAAGAAAAATTAAAATGATCTTTGATTTACCTATATTCTCTCTTCAGATTCAGACGTCCAAATTAGCGGTTTCTTTTCAAAAGCATCTTAGAATGGCACTTTTTCCTTTCTCTGACTCAAGATAGCTTATAAAGGAAGGGCAGAATGAAGAGAAAGAAGAATAGGGAAAGAGGGCATGGATTCCATTTTGAGGGCACTTTTATCCTGGCTACAGAATATCTTTTCTTCAACGTGATAACTCTGTGATATTTAATTGGGTACTTGCTGTTCTTTCATTAGATATGATGGCTGCATATTGAATCAGAAGGGAAGTCCACTGGGCCAAAATTTTTTAATTACTTCCCCTTTCTGTAAGAAACAAACACTAAACCTTTTTATCAAGGGAAATAGATAAACTGCTTCCAAGTTTAACAAGCCAGGGTATTATAGGGGACTCAAGGAACTAGAAAGACAAAGGGGACCTAAAACACAACAAACACCTTCTCTAACCCAGCCCCACAGTGCTGCCAATCATATTGGTCACATCATGAATCCCCATAGCTCTGAGTGAGCAGTGTTACCCTCACTGAGGGGACTGGTTCCAGAGGTGATCCGGGACTATAACACTAGTCCGTCTGACTCCAAATCTTCTCTTTCTACTCCACTAAACTGGAAAAAGTAATAAGTGCTATCTATCACTTTGCTGCAATTTAAGGTATCTTCTTGAACAGGCCTACACTTCGTCTAAGCAAGCAACCTAATGCAAGTCCTACAGATCCTATATAACCATTCTTAGAGATGAGAAACACATGTTGATTCCTCTTCTTTATTAATTTACAAGCATGCAGAAAATGAATGTTGACAAAGGATGATAAAGTAGATGTGTAACTCACAAATAATTCATGAAATAGATACGCTAGCAAAGAAATGCTAAGCAGAAACAAACAACCCAACCTCCAACCAACACCCGCACTCAAAGTAATTACACTAAAAAAGATGAAATGGGTGTTATTTAAATTTGACTTTCTCAGGAGATGATCAGGAAAAAGCTGCCTAGCACTCAGAAACAAACATCACAAAATTCATGCAGTCACAGGAATGTATAGGGATGTTCACTCAATGCTCTTTGTTCCAAATGGAATTACAGTAAGACTGTGACAGACACTGTAGGTTGACTCATTCAAAACCCATTGCAGACTACCTTTCCCCTTTGTCTGTCTCTACTCTTAAGGTTGACAAGGCTAAACATTGATTTCTTCCTGCCTCGTTGCAAGGTGGAAGAGGGTATAGGGGACTCAGGGACATGGGCCAACTCTCTAGCCAACTTAAACAGAAGTTTTTTAAGTAGAATTTCTGGGCAACTTATTTTTCCTGAAAAGAGGAATAGATGAAACTAGCATCCACCCGCCAACACACACACCCACTGCACACACTCCATCCGCTTTCTACCCAAAGCTAGAAGAGCCATCTTGCAACCACGTGCTAAGCATGAGAACAAAAGTCAATAAATACAGGAACAGCAGAGCAAAAAGTCAGAAAGAGTCTGAATCATTGAAGAGCAGAACCAGCACCAGTAACTGCCTACCTCCAGGCTTCTTGTTATATGAAAACATTGAACCCTTATTTGTTCAAGCCACTTTAAGTCAAGCTTTTTGTTCCTGCAAGTTGAACATGTATTTAACACATACAATGTCAGTAGTAAGTAGCTACTTCAAGCCCAGCTAACCTACAGCATTTAAGCATCTAACTTTGAGTTTGTGTTTTGCATGCTGAGATGGATAATACATGGAACTCTAAACCAGGCATTGGCAATGGCTTGCTTTTGACCTTGGGCAAATCATTTCACCTCTCTGAGCCCGTCTTCTCACATTTGTAAAACGGGTACTATGAGGCCTGCCCTGCCCATCACACATGATTGTTACAGGAATCAAATGAAGGACTTGACTCTGAATAAACTCAAAAGTGCTACATGAATGTAAAAGTTGTGTGATTCTTGTGTAAATTTAGTTGCCACCTCCCCTACCCGCAAATCCTACAGCAAATATACTGTGGCACTGACTTTACTGAACAACAGTAAACAAGATACTACTTACTAAATTTTTTAATTGCTCTTCCCTAGAAGATGTTTATGCTACCTCTCTAGACACAGAATCCACACACCAGAAGGCGTTCAAATCCAATGACAGACAGGATAAGTGTAGTCAAGGCAAACAAAAGACATACTCTAAAGTTACAGATATTCTAAATCCTACTCTTTAATTCATCTGTTGGTTGAATTTGATTAAGGAAACTATCAAGAAATAAGCAGTGCCTGGGTGGCTCAGTTGATTGAGCATCCAACTGTGGATTTCGGCTAAGGTCATGATCTTAACAGTTAGTGAGTTCAAGACTTGCATCAGGCTCCACAATGCAGAGCCAGCTTGGGATTCTCTCTCTCTCCCTCTCTTCTCTGCCCCTCCCCTCCTTGCTCTCTCTCTCTCAAAATAAATAAATAAACTTTTTTTAAAAAGGCGGGGGGGGGGGTGCCTCTGGGTGGCTCAGTCCATTAAGCATCAACTTCAGTTTAGGCCATGATTTCGTGGTTTGTGAGTCCAAGCCCCACATCAGGCTCTGTACTGACACCTGAGAGCCTGGAGCCTGCTTTGGATTCTGTGTCTCCCTCTCTTTCTCTGCTGCTCCCTTGTTTGCTCTCTCTCTCTCTCTCTCTCTTTCTCTCTCTCTCTCTCAAAAATAAACATTTAAAAAATTAAAAAAAAAAAAGCAACAAAGGCTTTGTGAATCAATACAATTAACCAACTTCAAACCACTGGCTCTGTGAAAACCCAGTAGTATTTTCCAGTTATTTGACAGGCTTAAGATTTATCTCAAAAATTGACTGAGTTAAATACATATATTGATTGGCTCTACAAAGCTTTCACATAGTAAATCATGAGTAAACAGGAAGTTATTTGCATTGATAAAGAGGTTCAACTGAAATATAACTGTTGGAGCTATTACCATGACAGATTGCAAAATGAATGTATTGAAGCCCTAATATCAGAGGGTTACATTCACATGCAAAGACTAAAATGGAAATCCTCACTTGATTAAAAACCCTCTATGAACACATCTTCTATGCTAATATAGTCCACAGATCATAGCCATCAACGTCAGCTGGGAGCTTGTTAGAAAAGCAGAATCTCAGGGCCCCTGGGTGGCTCAGTAGGTTAAGCATCTGACTCTTGGTTTCAGTTCAGGTCATGATCTCATGGTTCATGGGTTCGAGCCCCACATCCAGCTCTGCACTGACAATGCGAGACTGCTTGGGGTTCTCTGTCTCCCTCTCTTTCTGCACCAACCCCGCAAACTACTTGCATTGTCTCTCTCTGTCTCAAAATAAATAAATAAACTTAAAAAAAGAAGAGAAAGAAAGAAAGAAAGAAAGAAAGAAAGAAAGAAAGAAAGAAAACTAGAATCTCAGTGCACTTCCCCCACCTGACCTACTGATCAAGAACCCACATTTTAACAAGTTTCCAAGTGATTCAGAGGCACATTAAAGTTTGAGAAACACAGATCCTTGCCCAGCCAGTATTTGGTTCTGATTTATTATTGATAAACACACACACACACACACACACACACACACACACACACACACAGCAGACCAAGAAGTATTCATTACCTCTACACAAGGAGCTGGGAAAACACTTCCATAATATTCTGTAAGATTAGTTACCTGAAACACAGTTCTAGTAATGACACTCAAAACCTTCAATGATTTCCCATCACCTACCAAAGAGTCTAAAGCCCTTAGTTCTATAGCCAAGGTCCTCTGTCATCTGACAGCAGCCCCCTTTCCAATTTGGTATTCCACCTCAGCCTCTTCACATGCTCTGTGACTATTTCTCAATGTGTAAAGAGACCACTTGCAACAGAACCACCTGGAGCTGCACCCTTGACCTTATGGATCACATTCTCTAGAAGATAAACTGGGAAGAAGCAATCTTAACCAGTTCTCTATGGTAATTCTTAGGAAACATCTGCCCATCCTGTCAGCCTAGGTCTCTCATGCTTGGTCAAGTTTCTCCTAATACATTCAAGCAGAAAGGGTCACTCCATGGCACAAAAACAGACACTCAGATCAATGGAACAGAATAAAGATAAAATGGACCCACAAACATATGGCCAACTAATCTTTGACAAAGCAGGAAAGAATACCCAATGGAATAAAGACAGTCTCTTAAGCAAGTAGTGCTGGGAAAACCAGACAGCGACATGCAGAAAAATGAACCTGGACCACTTTCTTACACCATACACAAAAATAAACTCAAAATGGATGAAAGACCAGAAGCCATCAAAATCCTTGAGGAGAAAGCAGGCAAAACCTCTTTGACCTTGGCTACAGCAACTTCTTACTCAACATGTCTCCAGAGGCCAGGGAAACCAAAGCAAAAATGAATTATTGGGATCTCATCAAAATAAAAATTTCTGCACAGTGAGGTAAACAATCAGCAAAACTAAAAGGCAACTGATGGAATGGGAGAAGATACTTGCAAACGACATATCAGATAAAGGGTTAGTATCCAAAATCTATAGAGAACTTATCAAACTCAACACCCAAAAACAAATAATCCGGTGAAGAAATGGGCAAAAAACATGAATAGACACTTCTCCAAAGAAGACATCCAGATGGCCAACTGACACATGAAAACATGCTCAACATCACTCATCATCCAGGAAAAACAAATCAAAACCACAATGAGATACCACCTCACACCTGTCAGAATGGCTAACATTAACAACTCAGGCAACAACAGATGTTGGCGAGGATGAGGATGCGGAGAAAGAGGATCTCTTTTGTGCTGCTGGTGGGAATGCAAACTGGTGCAGCCACTCTGGAAAACAGTACGAGGTTCCTCAAAAAATTAAAAATAGAACTACCCTATGACCCCAGCAATTGCACTACGAGGTATTTATCCAAGGAATACAGGTATGCTGTTTCAAAGAGGCACATGCACCCCAATGTTTATAGCAGCACTATCAACAATAGCCAAAGTATGGAAAGAGCCCAAATGTCCATCAATGGATGAATGGATAAAGAAGATGTGGTATGTATATACAATGGAGTATTACTCAGCAATCAAAAAGAATGCTTGTCATTTGCAGCTATGTGGATGGAACTAGAAGGTATTATGCTAAGCAAAATTGGTCAGTCAGAGAAAGACAAATGTCATATGACTTCACTCATATGAGAAATTTAAGATACAAAACAGATGAACATAAGGGAAGGGAAGCAAAAATAATATAAAAACAGGGATGGGGACAAAACATAAGAGACTCTTAGGGCTGTTGGAGGGTTTATGGGAGGGGAGGATAGGCTAAATGGGTAACGGCTGAAGGAATCTACTCCAGAAATCATTATTGCACCATGTGCTAACTAACTTGGATATAAATTATAAAAAATCAATTATAGGGAAAAAAAGAAAGGGTCACTCCATCCTTAGTACTCACACTGGCCCCATAGGCAGCTCTGTTGTTATCCACCTTAAAAAGTATAGCAATTACATGTTTCCATGCATGCTTCCCCTTTGAGTCCTTGAATGGAGGGAATATGTACTATGTATCCCTGTATACCTAACATCCAGCACATTGTCTGGCAGAGTAAGTATTCCCTATTTGCTGATTTACTGAAGCATTATTTAAACTAGGAAAAAAGAAGTTGAAACAACCTTAGGCTCCATCATTTGGAAACTACCTAAATTAATTATAGTACAACCATGCAGTGGAATGCTATGTGTTCATTAAAAATGATGATACTGATTATTTATTGATTGGAAGGATGCCCAGGATATATAAAGCTAAAAAGGCAAATTATAAACATTAATATTAAATGATCTGGAAGAATATATACCAAAATGTTAACGGTGGTTATCTCTGAGGAGTGGGATTATGGAAAACATTATTCTCTTCTTTATATCTATCATTTGAACTTTTTACAATTAGTATGTGTAACTTTTTTACATTTCTTAAAGCTATTCCCATTTTAAGTGCTTAGGGAATGAATGTTGTTATTGTAAATGATAGCTTCACTTATTCAGCTTCCAAGGACAGGGATTTCCAAAGGTTGGCAATGATCCAAAGGTTGGCAACAATCCAAAGGTTGGCAATGTTGTTGCTAAGAAGGGGAAAGTAGGAAATGGGTAGCCCTTAGCAACTGGCTCTCCCCAGTGTTCCTCCTATTATCTGGAATTTAGAAAAATATTTAATATCTTATTATATAACACTTCTCTAATAAAAACTATGCCTTCCAGTAGAAACAATTGTGACAATATCAATTAGTCTCGGTATAAAGAAACTATCTGTTGTCAATTTTTTCAGTTGTGAAAATCAGCTTCCAACCCCATCTCACTTCCCCGTTGGCTCTTTCTCACTTTTCAGAATGTTCACTGTCCAAGATGAATTTGTTAAATACTATGTTTTACTCTATTCAGCATGATACCAAAACTGGATGTGCTAGCTGATGTCAATGACTTTCAGTTACTATCACCAAATTGCTTCTACTATGAGAAGGGTGAATAAGCAGGATGGAGGGATGCCTCCAGCCTTTTTTCTTCCAGTAGAAGAAAAACCTGCAAAAAAATTTATTTCAATTAATATTTTACATGAAATGAAGATTATTTAAAGAAAAATAACTAAAATGAATTAAAATCACACCTCCAACAACTGGAAGAACATGTCAATCTGGTATTTTTTTCATTAATTTCAACATTTACCTCAAAGCAAAAGCAAAACAAAGATTTACAAAGAAAAAAATAAAATAATTGTATTAGTCATTATGAGAATGATATTACAGTTTGGATTAATTGTAAGTGTTTTAAACATATATTCCGTTTGCACAATATCAACAGAAAGATATGTATTATTAAAGCTTAATAACTCGAACACATTTCCTATTTGGGTTCTCCTTAAATGTCCTTACTACATGAAAACATAAAATAAAGAGGAAAAAAAAACTTTCAGAGGCTTGCTAGAATATTAAAATTCAGTATAAATTGAAATATAAGAATTTTTTAAAGCCAGCTTTTTTTTAACCTAGTTCAAAATAATCTCTCCAAAAAGGTAAAATATGACTATAACTTATTACCCCTTAGGTTCAAGAAACATGGCTACTCATTTGACAAGTTTAGAAGTACAGCTATTGTCATAAACCACACAGAGACATACAACCTATGCACCCAAGATATCACAAGATAGTGAAAAAGTCTCAAAGCGGGAAGAGAGGAGACAGAATGAGTTCTCCCCTTTTGTTCTGCAGTGACCACATGACTCAAGCTACTTAATTTGCTTCTCGGAATTTCTGACTTCCTCATCTGTAAAAACAGGCATTGGCCTAGATGACGTCTCAGTTCTTTCCAGATCAAAACTTTTTAGGCTCTAATCCTACACATTCTTGCCACACATATCTAACCTTAAAATACTGTATTTTTATATGAAAGCCACAAATAAAGGAAATGCATTTTAGCAGATTTTTTCTACTAAGATTTTAAAAAAAGGAAAGAAGAGATAATTCTACCATTTTAACATAATTATTTCACTTTTTAATATTAGTATCATCCTTTACTACTCATTAGCATTATTAAACCATATTTTTCTAGTCCCATGACTAGAGAAAAAAAAATTGCCTTTCCTAACTATTGAATCAACAGGAATCATGAGATGAGCTAAAGGCAGAAAAATATCTGAGATATAATGATAATTAGTTTTCTTTTCCAAAAAAAAAAAAAAATTTAACTATAGGCAGAAATCCCACTGTCCCAAATATATTCTAATGTACAAAACAGCTCAGTTATCAAACCAGAAATAAAAGCTAAAATTTTCTGAGTACATTTATAGAACACTTTCATTTGCATGATCAAATCTTCATGACTCTATGATTAAGTAAGATTATGATCATCCCCACTCTATAGTTGAGGAAACTGAGATTCCCTGGCATTAAGTAATTGTCCAAGGTCGTAAGGCTAGAAATCACCAGATTCATGACTCAACCTCCTGACCTTTTCTTCTGAATCTTTTGCTCTCAGTCTGTGACATTCTGCCAGTTCATAAATATGTAATGTTTCAAATGAAGCACATTTTCACCTAATTTAAAGTAGATGGCTGTTCATAAACACCATAGTTAAAACCTATTTGACAGAAAAGTGTTAATTTCCTATCTTTAATATATGTTATGGCTTATTAAAAAAAAAAAAAAAAAAGACCAGCAACTCAACTGAAAATTGAGTTGAACTCAATTTCAACTCAAAGTTTGAGTTGAACTCAAAACTGAAAATTGAGGAGAGAAAGATAGTTTATGAAAAAATTCAATGCAAATCAGTTTGAAATAATTTAAGTAAAAAGGCTCAATCTCAGTCAATTAAGGAATCGCAGGTAAAATTAAACTTTTTTCTCACTTTCTTATTAATAAAACTTTAAAAATTAGTCATATATTAAAATAATCACAGTGTGGGGAAAAAAATTGTTCTCCTATACCATCAGTGGGAAATACACCAGTTAAAACCTCTTTGAAGGGCAATTTTATTTAGTGGAATTAAAAACATACAGTCTCTTACACAGCAATTCTACTCCTAGGAACTTATTTATTATTTATCTTATTTATGTAGGCAAAAAAAAAAAATGTTCATCATGTGAAGGATGTTTCTGAGAAATTGATTATTGCAGCAAAATACTGAAGACAATCCAAATATCCATCTATGAGAAGTAATTAACTATTTGGTGTACCTCATACAATAGAACACTATACTCAAATGCAAAACACTTTAAAAAAAAAAAAGCAGAATAGTATTGTATACTTCTCATGTGTGTACGAAAAAAAAATGAGAGAGAAAAAAAAACAGAATGAGAGGAGATCATACCCTAAGACATGGATGTGAGTGCTTAACATATCTCTGGAAAGATACCTAAGAAATTCCCTATAGAGAAGGGAAATGAGCATTCAAGAGTCTGATTTGGGAGCAGGACTTACATCTCAGTTTTCTACAATGTAATACTGTTCGAAGTGTTTAATCCTGTTCATGCTTAGTAGTTATTTGTGGGCTGCAGGCAGTTTCCATGCTTACAGTCAGCTTAGCCAAGGTAAAAATCCAATTAGATAAAATAATGTATGTTAAAGCATTTTGCCAATGGAAGAGAAAATAGAAATGTACAGTTAAGGAAGACTTTTGATTGCCCAGCACCTACTGCTAGACCCAGTAGGCACAGTTCCTCAATAGACAGTTCATGATGAATTAAAGAATTATCTATTAGAACGCAAATATTCACCCAAGAGGTGACACCTTGAAGCAGTGTTTCTAGAACCTCTCCACCAAATTTCCCCTGTCAAAGATATTGAGCTCAGTCCCCCAGGGACCTAGAAGGCCTTCAAACTATTAATATGTCTATATTTCTATTGATAGAAAAAATATTGCTTCCCACCATACCTCAAATAAAATTGATATTCCAAGAAGATCCACTAGACTAAGCCTGAGGTCTTATTCCGGAAACTTGGATACACCCGTTTGAGGAATTTGACTTTAAGGGATTTAATCTTCAGAACTGATTTGCCCTCATGAAACTATAGTTTTAAGTTCTAACAGATACTGTAAATAGCTCTTCAAACAGGTTTTAACCAGTGCACTCTCCACAGATGGTGTACGAGAATGTTTCTTTCCCCACACCATGATCAATTCAGCATATGACCATATTTTTTGTCTAGCTAGCAGAGCAGGGTAGAATTAATATAATTAGATAATAAGACAGAGGATGCTTCAACATGGGCTAAAAGGAACTACTTTAGCTAAGTGGTTAGTGAAGGCCTACTTGAGGGAGGGCTATCTGAGCTGAGACACAAACTATGGTAAGGGGTTGGCCATACAAAAATAGGGAAGAATGTCCTGGGGCAGAAGTCTGAGATAGCACATACTTGGTACATTCAAGGGACAGAAAGGTGGCCACTATGATCAGAATATGAGAACCTGGGGGCTAGGGGTAGACAATGAGCATAGAAAAGCAGGACTTGTAGGACAATGTAAGAAGGTGACATTTATTTTTATTGGGATGGGAAGCTCTTAGAGGGCTTTAGGCAGGAGGATGATATGATCTCCTATTTTTTGAGAAAATCATACTGTGTGGGCAATGTTTTGCAGAGAGGCAAGACAAAAAGCAAAAAGACTATTCAGGAAACAACTGAAAGAATCCAGATGAGAGGGGTGCCTGGATGCCTCAGTCAGGTAAGCGTCTGACTCTGGGTTTCAAGCCCCGTGTCAGACTCCACTCTGAGTGTGGAGCCTGCTTCAGACTCTCTTCTCTCCCTTTCTCTGCCCCTCCCCCATTCATGTAAGCATGTGCTCGCTCTCTTTCTCTCTCTCTCTCTCTCTCTCTTTCTCTCTCTCTCAAAATAAATAAATATTTTTTAAAAAAGAATTCAGATGAGAGATAATGGTAACTTGAATTGTGGGTTTTATGGTGGAGATGGAGAGATGATTCAGATTTCAGAACTGTGGGACTTGGTGATAATTGGGATATGGGGAATAAGTTGAATTAATCCTAGATTCTCAGATTAAGCTATCTGGAGGACAGTGGTATCATTTACAAAGATAGGGAGAGGAGGGGAGGAGCGTTCCATTGTGAACATTGTAGCTGAGGCCCCCTAATCACCATCCAAAATGCACTTTCTACTTCTTCATGAGTAATCAAACCCCAATTTCATTTCAGTCAAAAACTACATTTCCCACCATCTTTCTACTGTTAAGTGAAAGATGGACAATAAATTCTGGATAGTAAGAAATAAGTTGAAGTATTTATAGGATTTCTAGGGGTGCCTGGGTGGCTCAGTCAGTTAAGCATCAAACTCTTGGTTTTGGCTTAGGTCATGATCTCACAATTCATGAGTTCGAGCCCCACCTCGGGCTCTGGGCTGACAGCTTGGAGCCTGGAGCCTGCTTTGGATTCTGCCTCTCTCCCTCTCTGTCCCTCCCTCACATGTGCTTTGTCTCTCTCAAAAACAAATAAACATAAAAGAAAAAAATTTTAAGAAGTATTTATAGGACTTCTAGGACAACTGCAAGAGAGCTAACTCAGCTGGAAATTGAACTGTTTCTGCCCCATGCTCCAAGTTTGTTCTTGCAGCCTATAAGGAGAAAGATGGACAGAGCTCCAGCAGCCGTCTGAGTCACAAGATAACCTTCAGAATGGAACTTATATGTTGAATATAGTAGATTAAAGAGTTTAAATGGAGCCTAAATGGCTGGTGACTTCAGGGAGCAGACACACCAGTGCTGGACTGCCTATCCCTGGGCTTGTTTTAGGTGGAATTAATCCTTGTGTTTTTATAATTATTTTGAGTTTTCTGATCCTGTGGCCAAACAAAATCCTAAGTGATACAGAGATGTAAAGATAGATAGGATGTGCCTATTAAATATCCCAGTTAGGTAGAGTCCCCATTTTAGGGATGAGAAAACTAAATGTCAAAGAAGTTATTTACCCAAACAGCTTGAGATAGAAGCAAGATTTAAAAGGCAGTCTGACTTTAAAGTTTATATGTTGACAGGATACCATCCTGTACTGAAAAAGAAAAGGAGAAAGAAAGCACCAGAGTCAAATGTTTCCAAAAGCACAATCGTGTCTAGAATCAGTTCTGCACTTGGTACCCCAAAATAGCCCTATTCAGTCTGATATAAGGAAGCATAATCACCTATATAAAAGTTTTACTATTTACATGACATCAGTATTATATCATGCTTGCTTTACTCTTTTTTTTTTTAAAGGCAAGGTATGTTTAACCACATTCACCTGATCCACTCAACTCTGGATTTATTTCTATTGTATTAAAATGCTCCTTTTATTTATGCTATTTAAATGCTACATATATTGAATCACTGTCTTTTTTAATTTTTTTAATGTTTATTTTTGAAAGAGGGGGAGAGGGGCAGAGAGTGTGGGAGACACAGAATCCGAAGCAGGCTCCAGGCTCTGAGCTGTCAGCACAGAGCCCGACGCGGGGCTCCAACTCATGAACCACAAGATCATGACCTGAGCTGAAGTCACTTACCAACTGAGCCACCCAGGTACCCCGAAGCACTGTCTTGCAATTAAATATATGTTGAACTTCATTCTGAATTTCTCTTGCCATACTAAGGTATTTCTGGATTCTAATACATACTCCAATACTAAATCAAGACTTTCCCTTACATGACCCATTAATTATGCCTGTTGTAAGATAACACTGATAAGGCCTGCAGAGCTCTCAACACTGGCAGATCTGACTAGCAGTTCATCTTGACCACAGTTTCACAGTTTATTGATGATTATCTCATGAAACAGAGAAACAGATGTTTTGTACAATAAAAACATTATGCATCTATCACTTCTTTCTCAATCTCAATCTACCAGTTCCGTTCTATAAAAGAAACAATCAAACTACTGAGGCAAATCTTGTTTCTTATAAGGTCAGGTAGATGACTGGCTTAAACTTTAGATAGTCCTAAGTAGTCAAAAGAGAAGATTTTTCTTCTTTTATTCTTTTGCTGAAGTATAATATACATACTCTGAGGTATACAGATTTTAAACAGACAACTTGATGAAATTTTACAAATTGAACACACTTGTGTGGCAACCACCCAGTTCATGTTACAGGACACTTCCAGTACCCAGAATCTTCCCCAGAATCTTCCAGTCATCCCCTATCCCCCCTATAAAGTTAACCACTATCCTGACTTCTGATCCCACAGATTCACTTTGCCTGGTTATAAACAGAACAACACAATAATCTTTCCCTTAACTTTATATAGGTAAAAATCACCCATATTGTTCCAGATAGCCATAGTTTATTCTTTTTATTTTTTTACTGTTTTTTTTTATTTTTGAGAGAGAGAAAGACAGAACACAAGCAGGGGAAGGGCAGAGAGAAAGGGACACACAGAATACGAAGGAGGCTCCAGGCTCTGAGCTGTCATCACAGAGCCAGAGACGGGGCTCAAACCCACAAACAGCAAGATCGTGACCTGAGCCGAAGTCAGAGGCTTAAACAACTGAGCCACCCAGGCACGCACCCCTAGTTTATTCTTTTTAATTAGTGTATAATATTCTATTTATCTATTCTGTTAATGGACATTTGAATTATTTGCAGTTTTAAGTATTATAAATAATGCTGCTCTGAACATTCTTGTCAAGTATTTTAGTGTATACAAAGTGTATACTTTGCCTTTTTGTTCTTGCTTTTGTTTTATTCGTGGTGTTACACAAACTACATTGCCTACACATTTGAGAATAATACATCCAAAGCAAGCACACACACTTTGGCTCAAATGTACTGTGCCTAATTCAATGCTCTGAGCAAAACTCCCATGAGGACATGAGCATTGTTTGGAAAATAATGAAAACAAAGGGGGGTAGAGGCTGTTTGAAGGAGATATGGAGGGCTTAGGAAACAGGTAATAGAAAATGTAAAATAAATAGAAGTAGCTGGGTGAAGTCCTTCCTATGAATTTTCAGGTCCCCAATGAATTAGATAATCACAGTCAGTCTTTTAGGATGTACCACCGATTACTGCTAAGATAATTCCTCAGGATGCGCCCATAAAGTTGGATGGCTTTTTGCTGATCTTTGGCATGTACCTTCACTTCTTGGAGCATGGAGGGTTCCTAGTGAAGGATAATTACCTGTAATAGGTAAAGAAGTCCTTAAATATTCCAACCACAAAAGGATTTCCAATAACTGGAAGCCTTGGCCTCTCCTCCCCCTCTACTCTGAGAAATTGAAGGTTAACAAATTCTATTAAATATTTAAAATACATATGATCTTGGGTGTGGGTTGGGGAGTCGAACTTCTTCCTCTTTCCCAGGCCATTCTCGTTCATTTATTCAAAATTTATCATCTTATTAAGAGTCTGTTGGGGTGCCTGGGTGGTTCAGTTGGTTAAGCATCCGATTTCAGCTCAGGTCATGATCTCACGATTTGTGGGTTCGAGACCCACTTCAGAGTCTGTGCTGACAGCTCAGAGCCTGGAGCCTTCAGATTCTGTGTCTCCCTCTCTCTCTGTCACTTCGCAATTTATGCACTCTCTCTCTCTCTCTCTCTCAAAAATAAATAAACATTTAAAAAAATTTATCATCTTGTCATGCAATGTGTACAAGGTTCTGTGTTAGGATGCCTGAAAGGCAAAATTCACAAATACGAAATATTTACAGGTTAAATGACATATATGTACGATTTGCTTCCAAATAAAGAAGAGTAAGAAAATGGACATGATGGGGGCAGGATTGGCCATAAGTTGATGGATAGATTGTTGGAGTTGGTGGATGAATCCTAGGGGGCTCATTAAGCTGATCTATATGCTTTTATGTGTGTTCAAAGTTCTGTATGATAAAAAAAATTGTTTTAAATACACACACAAAAAATGTGTAAGATGACTTCTGACCTCCAGCAGCCTACAGACTAATAGAAACATGAATATATACACTCAAATAGCCAACTGGAATTTAAAGGGGACAGAGCAGTTATGAATCTGAAGCCTGGCATTCTAAAATCAAGACAACTCCCAGAAAGAAGTGCTCTGAAGTCTACAGATTAAGTGACTTGCCAAGGTCACATGGTTGGTGGCAAAGTGATACTTAAAACGAGGTTTCACACACACACACACACACACACACACACACACACACACACACACAGGCATTGCTCTTCTGGCCAGACTGCTGCAATGCAGTAGTATACAGGAAAAGCCATGAAGCTTGTCCAAACTAGATGCATAAGAATTCAAACAAAAGAGACACTACCTAGGGCTGAAAATCACAGGCTAGTTCACAAATTGTGATCTGCTTGCAAAACCAAGAGGGCTTGTCTCCCTTACAAAAGAGAGCAAATCTGATTAGTAAGGCAAGACTTTCATGTTTCTTTGCATGACTGTTGAGTTAACCTTGTCTCTCCTAAAGTCACACAGGTCCTCGCTGGGTGCTGAGACCTACACATATGAGCAGCTGACTACCCAACCACTTGTCAGGCAGACGAGATATAGCAAGCATTTTCTATATTGCCAAGAAATAAATGTGTTAGGAGTTGGAGGTTCTGCAGAGATAAATAATCACAGTCCCTGCCCTTGGGGAGCTCATAGACTGGCAGGGAATCATTAATCCAATAATTCTGAAGGACAATCACAGGGTTCTCTAGCAATCTAAATTTCCTATTATAGCTCCAGATTCGGCTTGGTTTACCTTTACTTTTAAAGGTAAATGTGCACATTTACACATTTCAGATGTACATAATTTTAAAGAAATAAACCACCATAAATAAGTAAACCAGAGAGGTGCCTGGGTGGCTCAGCCAGTTAAGCATCCAATTTTGGCTCATGAATTTGCAGTCTATGAGTTCGAGCCCCGCATCGGGCTCTGTGCTGACAGTTCAGAGCCTGAAGCCTCCTTCAGATTTTGTGTCTCCCTCGGTCTCTGCACCTCCCCCACTCTCACTCTCTCTCTCTCTCTCTCTCTCTCTCTCTCTCAAAAATAAATAAACATTTAAAAAATCAGTAAATAAGTAAACTATATATGGTTCTACTCCAACCAATAAACCATGAGGCACTAATAAGGTACCTATATGAATCCAAAAACAGTCAGGCATTGGTACGTTTGCTTTTGACCATGGTACCTAGACTTTGAATACATTCCCAGGTGATGTTCCCAAAAGGGAGCTATATGAGTGAGTTTCAAGGACAAAGTCCATGTTTTAGTCCTTGTAGGACAAACTAGAATTAGATTATAAATGTACTTAATTAACATTTCATGAGTGAAGGAGCAAAGCAAGACTAAATTGCATATACCAGGGGCGCCTGGGTGGCTCAGTCAGTTAAGCATCCGACTTTGGCTCAGGTCATGACCACGTGGTCCTGCGTCAGGCTCTGTGCTGACAGCTCAGAGTCTGGAGTCTGTTTCAGATTCTGTGTCTCCCTCTTTCTCTGACCCTTCCTCATTCATGCTCTCTTTCTCTGTCTCAAAAATAAATAAATGTTAAAAAATTTAAAAAAAATAAATAAATTGCATATACCATAAATGTTCCATTTTCCTTCTACATATAAATGTTTTTCATGCTCACCCCCAGATGTGCTAGATAAAACCTTAACTAGGCACATTCTCACCTGTAGTTCTTTTGGAATAGATTGCCTTTACCCTAATAGATGGGGAAAGGAATCCAATGTTTTTCTTTTGTTTTTGACTGCATATTAGAATATCTGAAGACAAGGAAAACAATAATATAACTTTAAAAAGTGAAAAAGCAGTAAAAAAAATCAACTCTCTTAAGGCATCTTGTTTTTACTTTTCACAAAAAAATAGATGTATCCTCTGATCAGTCTAAAAATTCACAGAAATAATATAAATTGTACTCAGAACATTTTACCACATTTCCAAAAATTTCATTATTAAGGGAAATTTAGCAAGTTAAAGTGGTTTGCTCAAAGTCCCTTGGTGGCCTGTATGAAGAGAAAGAAGAAGAAAGAAAGAAAGAAAGAAAGAAAGAAAGAAAGAAAGAAAGAAAAGAAAAGAAAAGAAAAGAAAAGAAACAAAACACGGGGTGGTGGAGGGAGGGAGGGAGGAGGAAGGAAGGAAGGAAAGAAAGGAAAAGAAAAGAAAGAAAGAAAGAAAGAAAGAAAGAAAGAAAGAAAGAAAAAGAAAAAATCAAGACACCTAATTTCATAATCATTAAATCACTTCTCTGTTCATAACTAAGTATTGTCAAAGTGATTTACAGATATTAAAAAAATGTTACTGATTTGGACACTGATTGTTCTGCGGAGCTTTTATTCCTAAACTTGGACAATAATTTTTTCTCTCATTATAAAACATTTACCCATTTCTACATTCAAATCCTGAGTTTTTACGCTATTAATTTTCTATTGCATTGCTATTCCAGCAGTATATAAAAACCAAATTGTTTTGAAGGAGATACAACTGTTCCAAGTTACTACACTTGGAAAGTTTTTATTTTTTCTTTCAAAAATTAAATACTAATTACCTTTACATGCATTACATTACTAAACACTTCATGTTCCCGACCCTCTATCTTAACTAATCTTCATAATTTACTGGGATTTTTAAATTTTTTAAATGATTTGCATAGACTGTAGATAACAAGATAAAGGCTAGCCTTCCAATAAGTTGAATAGGAGTTTTGGCAAGATTTCTCTGTCTTCACCAAAAAGGGCTATTTGGAAAAACTGGAAAGAAAGGCTGCCCGAATTTTCCTACCCCTTCATTTTGACCAAAATAATTGAAAGTTTATAAATTAGAAATTTGCAGCCTCATGAATTAAAGAGACAACCCAAAATCTATTAAATTTTTCTCAGGATTTTGTCCATTGTACTTCAAAGCATAAGGAAATTATAATGTCCTAGGAATCTACATGCTTCAATGACTTTTAAATGATTCAACTATTTTTCTTAACACTAAAAAAAATTCATGATGAAATTCCAAAAACAACAAGTACAATTTAGTTATAGCACCACTAAAATTAGAGCTTCCAGCCAGTTTTGGTAGACAACAACAGAAATCGGATGTTTGTTAGGGAAGATAAGCATTTTAGGTATTTATGTTCTCTTTATCTGTACTTACTGCCCATCCTAGGCCCAAATTAGGAACTCTAAATACTTTGAACCTGAAAATTATTAGATATGATGGGCAGGTGTCAAGGTTACAATAAATAATAAGGCCCTTGAGGATCAAGAAGATAGCTATTATACAAAACCTATCAGAAAACTAAGGTGGTCTCAAAGGCAGCCTTAGACCAGTCTCAAACTCAGATGCCTCCAGCAGTCCAGCAGGTAAATAACCACACAAGTGCATTGTCAGAGTAGGGATACTTGAAATCAGGGCTGCAGAAGAACCCCCTGGGGCCCAGGGGGTTGGGGATTGGCTGTCCCTGAGCTCTAGCCAATTGTTCCTTTATCTTATGATTTCTCAAGACATGCCAGAAATGTGAAACCTTCCTATTAAAATGTTGGCAAAAAATGTTAAAAGCACTGCATGGGCCAAATAAAACAAGTCTGTGGGCAGATTCAGCCAGCTGGCTGCCAGTTTGAGATCTCAGGGAAACTATGGAGAATGGAAGAAGTAAAATATTTCCTTGACTCTCCCTTCGCCAACTTGGTAATGCAGTCTTGGAGATCACTGTGGGAGTCTAGTCAAAGGAGGATTAAAGATGCTTTGGAGACTTTAATTTGATCCTAAGGGAGACACTACTTTTCCACCATACTTTTTTTTAACCAATTTTCACACACAAACACACAATTTTTTTTTTTCACAGATCCAGGATTACAAATCCTTTCTGAAGCGCTTCTATCACTGAGTTAAAAGATAAACCATGCTTGAATGTACCCAAGAAAGTGGAAATCCATTAAAACACATTTATATCCCAAAAGATAGGCTGACCTTAATTACAGTTGTCTTTGCTCTTAACAAAAAGCAAAATGTATTTAACAGCTGCAAATTGTTCTCAGAGGTATGAAGTAACCCATTCAAAATCTAAAAAGCTCATCCTCACTGACAAGTAAAATGCTTGCTGCTCCCAGGTCGCCCTTGCTTTATTCATCATCCAGTCTGTGATGCTGTACAAGCAAAGTGTGGTAACAGGACAAGAATAAACCAGAAAAGTCCAAACTTTTGATTTGCACACATCTCTGATAATGAACAATGTTATTTCTCACTGTTTACAAGACAACATGGCACAGAGGAGAATAAAATTTTGCTTCTCAACCCAGAGAATAAAGTAATCTATGCAGTCATTTGAATAACATAGGCATCATTTTATTGCATTCCCAGAAACATAAGCACCTTTCATCTTTATTGCCATATACATAGATGTATTTTACAGGCTTGTTATATTTTCCAACTATTTACCTACTATCTCTAATAAACACACACACTGCTCACATTGGTTTAATCAATGGTTCTTAACTCTTTAAAGAACCTAATAAAAGTAGAGGACTCACCCTGCCCCTGGAAAAAATGCTTTGTTTTTTGTTTTTGTTTTTGTTTCTTATTTTATTTTAGAGAGAGAGCATGAATGTGGAGCCTAATGCGGAGCTGGATCCCATGACCCTGGGATCATGACCTGAGCCAAAATCAAGAATCAGATGCTCAACCTACTGAACCACCCAAGTGCCCCTGAAAAAAAATGCTTAGATTTACCACATTTTGCACGCAGTTTCAAGGAATTAAGGACTCCTTGAAGAAGTCTACCCGAGGGCCCTCATTTAAGAACTCTACTGCAAAACCACTATAATTTCATTTTTGTTTAATTTATGCTAGTCTCCCAAGAATATTTATTTCGGGATATGCTCTAAGAAATTAAGGCAGTATATTTGCAAGCACTTTCTCTGTTGTTTATATATATTTCATGTTTGAGAATGATAATCATTTTTAAAGCAGTCAGGCCTAAGCAGATAAATTAGACTATTGTTTTGGCTAAGAATAGGTTACCGTTCACTTGCTAAAATGTATACTTTTTTTATTGCAGACTCATGAATTAAAGAGACAACCCAAATCTATTAAATCATAAGTGCTTTTCCTTTCTATTATTAGGTTGTTACAAATATATAGGTGTTATGGGAAGGTGCAAAGTTTAAGAGTATCGCTGTCAAATGATAGTTCCCTCACCTACCATGTAAGATGGGCCAATATTTTCCATTTTACTTTTATTTTTAATGGCATAAACAATTTCAAAATCCATGAATAAACACAGAGCCCTCAAGAGTCTTTTGCTTTATCATCCTCCTCTCTCCCACCTGAACTTTCAATGCACTCCTACTAAAAAAGAGACAGGATTTAAGGAGTTACCTGTTTATTACCTAACTACTCTAGCAGTATAAATAAAATATTTTAGAGAGCCATCTTAGTTAATGGCATTAGAGATTTAAGGATATATCTATTGGGAAATGCAAAATAACACTTCTGAATAAAGGTTTTGATGCTATTGTATTCTCTTTCTGTAACTGAATCTCATTGCTGAGATTTGGTTAGGTCTGACCTCAGTTTACAAACAAGAGATCATGTACTAAACCTAATAAAAAGAATAAGATGATACAGACATCAGATCTGAAAAACAAAAATGTCAACCTTGGGAGAGTGCCTGTTTTGGCAATATGTTATATCCATGAGATTTTTTTCCTCTGGGAACTTTAAGCTCATTTAAATGCCTATAAATGAAATCTATGGCATAGCCTATTTTTAAAATTTATTACCATCAAAAGGCACTATGCAGCTTAACTGAATTTTTTTTGCAGTTGAATTTTGGTATGTATGATTTGATGGTATTAGAAATTGGCCTAAATAAAACATCTGAACAATAGTGAACCAAACAGCTCAGCACTTTAGATTTGCTGACAAATAAAGCAAATATGTTATAAAACTAAAGAAATTATTCCTACCAAAATTAGCTCCTCTCACAGAACACAGAGGATTTTTAGGGGAGTAAAATATATGATACTATAATGATGAATCCATGTCATTATATATTTGTACAAACCCATAGAATGTACAACACGAAGTGTGAACCTTAATGTTAACTATGAACTTTCGGAGATTATGATGTGTCAGTATAGGTTCATCAATTGTAAAAATTGTACTACTCTGGTGGGGGATTTTGATCACAAGGAAGGCTATGCAAGTGTTGGGAAAGTGGGTAAATGGGAAATCTCTGTAACTTCTCAGTTGTGCTGTGAATCTAAAACTGCTTTTAAAAATTGAGTCTTGGGGGTGCCTGGGTAGTTCAGTCTGTTAAGCATCTAACTCTTGATATTGGTTCAGGTCATAATCTCATAGTCATGAGATTGAGCTCCAAGTCAGGCTCTGCACTGACAGCATGGAAACTTCTTGAGATTCTCTCTCTCCCTCTCTTTCTGACCCTCCCCTGCTTTCACACACAGGAGTACTCTCTGTGTCTCTCAAAATAAATAAATAAACTTTAAAAAAAATTAAGTCTTTAAAAAACCAGCTCCACAATGACCTTAATGTTGTTGGATCCTATGGGAAAAACATAGTATTAACAAGAAGCTTACATTCCAGCTGCCATTTTTGAAAATTCCATCTGGGAGGTGCCCGGGTGGCTTAGTCAGTTAGGTGTCCAACTCTTGATTTCAGCTCAGGTCATGATCTCACAGTTCATGGGTTCAAGCCCAGCGTCACACTCTATGCTGATGGTGCAGAGCCTGCTTGGGATTCTCTGCCCCTCCCCTGCTCATCCTCTCTTTCTCTGTCTCTCTCACAATAAATACACTTTTTAAAAAAGTAATGATAATAAATGAAATTTCAATCTGGTATTTCTTTTTTTTTTTCAAATTCAGAAACATGTATGTTCTCTGAGAATCTAAAGCTTCCTAAAATCGGGAAATGGAAATATCACAAGGGAGAAACACAGGAAATCAAACTGATCTATCTAGTTTTAAAAACAACTTTATATACTTAAGATTAGATTCAAGCATCCCTTCCTTCATAAGACTTCCCAGATATTCTTTTCATATGAAGCTGGTCACTGGCCCTTCCTCTGTGGTCCTCCAAGTCCTGTGTAAACCTCCATCATTTCACTTATCACATTGTATTATGCTCATACCCCTGGGTCTGTTCCCCCCAGAAGTGGGCACAATATCCTATACTCAGAAATGTTTATTGAATCAAGAAGTACCTTTCCCACACTTGTTATGTGCTTGTTCATTATTCTTAGATACAAATGTAAATTTAATCTACAAAAATATTTTTATACTTCATGCCTGTACGTGCTCATGGAAATCTTTTTTCCCTGAGAGTCCAGGGTTTTGGGAAATTCTGAGATATCTATGACTGTAGCAGAACTCTATAATCAGACAGCACAGAGAAATGTCAAAAGAACTGCATTCCAACTCCAGGCTTGGCCAAACATTCATCCTCCCTGTGTCTACTCTCCTTATCTAAACAATGGAGACAGCAATGCCAGCCTCACACATCTGCTGTGCACAAAAATTAATAAAATTTATCAACTATCTAGAAAATATTTGAATAACTTGGAAATTGTATTGCAATAGAGAAAATACAAATGGTTGCATTTCTACTTTTTTTTTTTAACCCCAATGCATTCTGGAAACCATGAATGAATAACAGTAAAGTAGATCAATTTCCCTGAAGAAATGATATGACCATTGAATGTTACATAGCCAGCAAAGAGTAGACATCAAATAAATATGACTTCTTTAATAATTATTGATATTTTTATATTGAAGTATATCATACATACAGCAAAGTACACAAAATGTAAATGAAGCTCAATGAGTTATTTTTAAAAGTGAATACACCTATATAGGCACCACCCAGACCAACAAATGAATCATTTTGATGTCCCCCTCTGCCTTTCCCAATCACTAATCACTTCTACCCCCCAAAGTAACAACTATCCTGATTTCCTAACTATACTTGATTTCCTAACTATCCTGATAACCCCAACTGTAGGTTAGTTACATATTTTTTTGAACTTTACATAAATATAGTCACACAGGTCATGTATTATCTTGTGTCTGGATTCTTTCAGACAACATAATATTTGTGAGACTTATCCATGTTGTTCTGCATGGCTATAGTTTATTTACTTTCATTGCTGCATAGTATTTCATATAATAATGTAAGCCATTATTTATCTATTCTACTGTTAAAGACTGTTTGACTATTATAAATTTAAATTAATAAAATTATACTCCAAATCTTAGAAAGCAGGCACAAGTATACTATGTACTATAAACGCATAGGAAGCCTCAGCATATCGTATGCAAATTGTATTCCAACACAAAACTACGCTACATAACACAAAAATTTCATTATTGAATCATTAGCTTAATCTAAATCTAAGACAGCTATGTAAGAAATCTCTAATATTTATTTTGCTTTGCTTTTGATTTTAAATTCAGGTAAGATTTTTCTTAATTTTTTTAGTAGTTTGTAGGCCTCAGACCTGTTTTGAAAAATTTATCATGGTTAGTCTAAACAGATAGTCTCATTTTCTGTCAATATATTTTCTTGTAATAAATATAATTTCTAAAAAATCATTTCATTTTTAAAAACCAAGCATTAACAATGGTTTTCTCTGGGTGAAGAGATTCTTATCTTATTTTCTTCTCCTTGCTTATCTATATATTCTAAAAATTCTAAACTTTAACTATTATACCTTACTTTTTTTCTTTAATGTATTTTCATAAATTATCAGTCTTCAAATCACAATATTCAGAAATAATCTAGTTTCCTTTCCCCACTGAATAAAGTATAAATGTTTGGATAAATCAACAGATAAATGGTTTTCCCATTTATTTCTATCTTTGAAAGGGGCAAAAAAATTTACAAGTAAAATTTCAAAAGCTTGCTTTGAAATTATGCTTACATTTTGGTTACAGAACCAATCTAGATGCTATTAATAGTATCATCTTATTCATGTCAATGCTAGCACATATAAAAATTGTCTCCTGCAAGAAGAAAGTGTTATCAGTTAGCAATTGAGTATGACAATGAAATGAACTACACTGGGAGATCAATAAGAAACAAACAAACAAATAAGTAAACAACTAGAAATGCTAAGCCATTGAACTTCAAAGATTTGTTTTCATTTTTTCAGTCTAGTGAAGTTTTGTCCAGAATGTTTTGCATCACAATTTAAGCCCTGATTGTGGTGTGCCAACCATCTGGCAAAGATTGAAACACCAATTCAGGTCTTTTATTTATTTAATTTTTTAAGATTTTCCTATTCAAGAAAGGTGATCTGATACAGTGGTAAGGCTCAGAGGTAATGAAGACAGACTGCCTGAATCTGAATGCTCTACTCCCCAACCCCCAACCCTAGCTGTGTGGCATTGGAGACCATATGGATGCATGAGTTGTGACTCATAAGTCCCAGGGATAGCCACAAATAAGGGTTCCATTATTTGCATATGCGTAAAACTCACAGCCAGATGGGTGGGGGGTAGCAGAGCCCACATGCTTGCTACTTTGCAGAGGCCAATTATAGCCTGGCTATGAGCAGCAACAGCCCAGAAGAGCCTCTCCAAGCAAGGGAGTTCTCCACCACAAGGTTTAGGAACTTGACCCCCACAGTTTGATGGCACAGTCTCACTGCAGGGTCCTTGCTGCTCCTCCACTGGCCACTGGCACATGGAGGTCATGTTGGTTATGTGCCCTCAGCAGCCACCGGAGAGAAAAGATCACTCCATGCCTGTAGGCTCCCACCTAGAGGTTAGGATACTAAGGCTTTTTACCATCCCCAAAGGACATGTGTTTGTGATGTGTGTATTAATAGAAAAGTTTTTTGAATTTTTGTAGTGAACAATTTTTATTAAACAAACAAACTCCACATTGAACAATTCTATAGTAAAAACAAGTAATTTGGAAGTGCCCCCTCTATTATTCTGTTGATACCAGTGGAGTGACTGTAACCAGTGGAGTACAATGTAACATGGTACATTGTAGAAATTTTGAACAAGTTATTTGATCTCTCTGTGCTTGTTTCCTCCTCATGAAAAAGGAGCAATAGTAACAGTTCTTACCATGCTAGAATGATTAAATGAGCTCATACATGAGACACTCTGGAATGATGCTGACTTCTATTGAGAGCCTAATCAATGTTCATTGCTATCCAAATAATTATACTCTATCATCCTATGGTCACTGGCTTCTTTTCTAATGTGAGAAATATTTTTCAAATGCATCTTATATATATTTTAAACAGAGAAAGCAGAATTTAAACAATAGCACCAATGATAAAATAATAATTATTATAATAAATAGTTATCACAAAAATACCTAACACTTACTGAGAGCTTATTACGTGCCAACTACTTTATATGGATTACCTCATCTAATCTTCTGTCATCCTGTGAGGTAGGTATTAGTATTATCACCATCATTATCATTGTCCCTATTTCTCAGATGGGAAAACTGAAGCTTTGAGGTCAAATAACCTGCCCAAGGTCACAAGCTGGTAAATGGTAGAGCCAGAATCAAACCTGGATCTGTGCCATAGCCCTTAACCATGAGGGCATCATAGTTCCCAACAAGGGATGCAATCATATGTTTGGTGTACAGGTATGGCTGGCATTGATGTCTACCAACAGTTTTAAGTAAAACAGAGAGAGAATATAAATGCGGAGGGAGAGAGGAAGCAGGCAGGAAAAGAGATTCAAGACCCTAACTGCCTTCCAGACTTCGCATAAAGGAATTAATTAGGTGGTTGGTGTGATGTTAATTTTGCTGAATTTAACTCAAAGAACTTCCTCTGCTAGCACAGAGCAGGAAATCTGCTACCTAAACTAAACTAAGTTCACCAAAGAACCTGATAAACTAAGCAGAAAGCTCTTACATTAGGCCAGGGAAGAAAACCCAGCAAACTATTTCAGGTCAACTGACATTTTTTTAATTTTATGTCTTCCTGCATTGTAAATATTAGTCAAAGAGTTGTTCACAAAATGCTTTTAAGACAGACTGGAATTTAGTACTGACAGCAACAAAGCTGAGGCACAGCTGAGCAAACGGGAAGTCAGAGGATCTAAGTACTGGTCCCAGCTTCTCACCTACTGAAGGCAAGTGCTTGGAAAGGTCATAGGGTTGACCTGGCTAAAGAGCTTCTCAGGGCCTTGGTGGGGTGGTGGGTGATGTTGTACAGACGGGAGAGCACAGGTTTCCTTGTCAGACACATCTGCACTGTAGTTCCAGTTGTCAACTGAGTGGAGACAACCAGACTGATCAGAGACTTACACATGTAGAGCACTGGAGGAAGGGGCCACTAAGGACCTAACTTAATTTAGGTTGTAGATTTTGTTGTTTTTGTTTTATGTTGTTGGGGTGGGGGGTGAGGGGAGAGAGTGCAAAGGTTTCCTGAGGAGGTTATGCCTAAAATGAATGAAGTGTTTAGAGATTGCATAGCAAAATGATTCAGGGTTCTGGCTTAGCTATCAGAAAAAACTGGGTCCAAATCCTCACACTGTCACTTACTAAGTAAGTGGCTGGCAGTTCCTTAACCATTTGAAATGAGACCATAATATCTCTCTCAGAGTATTGTGAATATTAAACAAAATCATGTATATTAAAGCATTTAACAGCAGTTAATAATTGGGGGCTACTATCATAGAAAGCTCCAACAATGATTTGATTTTTCAATCATTTATGGTACAAAAGAATCCATCCTGGGAAGTCCCAGCAACTGACATGCCCATTCCACCATTTCTCAAAATGTTGTCCTAAAAGCATCAGTGTCAGAATCACTAGAAAATTTGTTTAAATTTTTTTTTTCAACGTTTTATTTATTTTTGGGACAGAGAGAGACAGAGCATGAACGGGCGAGGGGCAGAGAGAGAGGGAGACACAGAATCGGAAACAGGCTCCAGGCTCTGAGCCATCAGCCCAGAGCCTGACGCGGGGCTCGAACTCACGGACCGCGAGATCGTGACCTGGCTGAAGTCGGACGCTTAACCGACTGCGCCACCCAGGCACCCCTAGAAAATTTGTTTAAATGCAGGCCCCTAGATACTACCTGTAGTGGGCTGAATAATGACCCCCAAAAGACATGTCCACCCAGAAGATGTGAGTGTGATCTTAAATGGGAAAACGGTTTTTATAGATATAATTAATAAAGGATCTCAAAATGAGATTATCCTGGATTGGGAGGAGAGGGGAATATAATAAATCAATGACTTGTGGCCCTTAGACAAGAAGGGCAGAAGACACGCAGAGGAAAAGGGGATATGAAGTCAGAGGCAGAGATTGAAAAGGTGCATCTACAAGCCAAGGAACACAAAGGATTTCCAGGTGCCACCAGAAGCAAGGAGAGAGATATGGGGTGGATTCTCTCAGAGACTTCAGAAGGAACCAACCCTACTGAAACTTTGATTTCCACCTCCAAAACTGTAAAAGAATAAACTTCTGCCACCAAGTTTGTGGTTAATATGTCATGGCAGCCTTAGGAAATGAACACACCACCCTTAGGAGATCCAGGTTTGTGTCTGGGAATCCATTTTGCCAAGCTCCTCAGGTGATTCTGGTGCCCATAAGCACAGCAGAACTTCTGCCCTATGGCCTCAGGAGGCTACCCTTCTCTTTATGACCATCATTTAGAGAACGGGTCCAATAGACATCTGAAGCCAGGGCTATGGAGAAGGCCAGGGATTTCTTCCCAGCCTCAATACGAAATCTGCTTGGGGTCAAGCCAGTGAGTTTGCAGCTCCCTAGGCCCTTCACATACCTCAACTAAGTCTCCAGAAGAAGTCTAAATTAGGGCTCAGAAATTTGAATGTGTCTCCTTATTCTACTTGAGGGTAAGTGTCAAACCTCATTGTTTCACGGTAGATTCAGGAAAGTACTCCCGTCTCTAGCACCAGCCCAAATGTGGAATTTTATAAAAATACAATATGTTCATTCTTGGTCACACACTCCAATCTCTAGAAAAACAGCTCTACTAAGGATTGGATGTTCATGCTCCCCACAAATGCATACAATAAAACCCTACCCACCAATGTGATGGTATTAGAAGATGGGACCTTTGGGATATAAAGATTATATGAGATCATAAAGGTGAATCTTTCAGGAATGGGATTAGTGCCCTTATAAAAAGGACCCCAGAGAGCTCTCTTTCTTTCTATCTGTCATGTGAACGTACAGAGGGAAAATGGCCATCTGAACACCAGGAAAAGGGCTCTCAACAGACCTGGAATCTGCTAGCAACTTGATCTTGGGCTTCCCAGCCTCCAGAACTATGAGAAATAAATTTCTGTTGTTTATAAGCTACCCAGTCTAAGGCACTTTTTTATAGCAGCTCAAACAGACAAAGACATGCAAGACAGAGGCAAGAAATGAATCAGAATGCTCAGAATGAGAGAGGGGGAAAGGTACAGGGGCAGCTGGTCTTTTTCTTTTTTTAATATTGTTTAAGAATCTCTGCTCTAGGAAGAGTGTCATGCCCATCCACTCCACCTCAATCCCATACCTAAGGAGAAAGAACTCTATTATAACATAAGGAAATATGAATCTTAAAGAAACACAATTAGGCCAAGACAGTTGGGCTGGAAACGTTTGGAAATATTCTATCTGGAAATAAAATAAAGAGGTTCAAAGTGCCGTATGTTTCAGGTTGACACTTTTCTCTCATTCCTCCCTCCCAACAAATATAGTAACATTCTCAGAAGCATAAGAGTGCCACATATTGGGGCGCCTGGGTGGCTCAGTCGGTTGAGCGTCCGACTTCGACTCAGGTCATGATCTCGCAGTCCAAGGGTTCGAGCCCCGCATTGGGCTCTGTGCTGACAGCTCAGAGCCTGGAGCCTGTTTCAGATTCTGTGTCTCCCTCTCTCTCTGCCCCTCCCCCACTTGCACTCTGTCTCTGTCTCAAAAATAAATAAACATTAAAAAAAATTTTTTTTAAAAAGTGCCCCATATTGGGGAGGTGCTATCATACTCAAGAGGCCTATGCAGCAGTTCTCAAACATTCATGAGACTCACCTGGGGATTATATTTAAAATAGACATTTCAAAAGATTCTGATTCAACAGGTCAAAGGTGGGGCTGCAACTCCAGTAAAAGGAAATACAGAATAAATAAGTTAAATAGAACCCCAGCCTACATTTTATGCTAGACTTAAAATACAAGATCAATGTGGCTCATGATAGAGGTTTAGAGTCTACATGAGCTTGAGTGCTTCTTGCATAGTGTCCTTCTGGAATCAAATGGATTGATGGTAGTAAGTGACCACATCAAAAGTCACAACAGATCAAAGATCCTAAAAATAGGAAGTCATCCCTTTAAGGTTTACTCCAATTTCTTCATGCTTTCCTGATCCTAATTCTGGCATAAACCAACTCTAATTAGCTTTTTTTTTTTAACTCATTTTTAGCTGAAGTTCAGTAGAAGTACTAAAATCAGTTAACCCCAGAGAAAAACAAAACAAAAGCTCTATAGTGCTTCATGGTGTCCCAGCCACACTATAATTTTTATTATCTTTCATGTTTGACAAAGTTTGGTTCCTACCACTTATGATTTATGATAAATAATACCATGAAAAAAAATGTATGTTCCAAATCTTTTTACTAAATCAGATAAGAGCTAGAAAATAATGTGGTTTTCTTTCATGCGACCTCTGTAAGTCTCACCATGAAACTTGCTATTGCAGCACCTTGTACTATAGGTTGTCACCACCGGTTTCACATGATAGATAAAAATCAATAGTATTAAAAACTGAGGAGAGATTAAAACCAAACACTACAATAACATCAAAACTTCTATCAGTCACATCTGTCTTTGTTATTTTGCTCTCTGCCTCAGTGATGGCTCAGCAAAGAATCTACATTTACATAACTATTGGTTCTCTTTAATCACTCTACCACCTGTAGCCATTGCCACCATTATCTTGAAAAGAGTTCTGATGCTTTCCTGGAGGTCCCTTCCTTCACACAATCCCTTACCATATTCAAAGGGTGAGTATACACCTCCGTGAGTCAAAAAGCATCAGGTCTCAGGCCAGAAACAGTATTATTAGAGGTACGAATTGAATCTGCACAAACTGGGAAAGTTGTTTATACATACAGAAACCAAAGATTTCTATATATCCATTCAGGGGCAAAAAAGACAAGATATAAATTCAAGAGAGCCAGAGGGATTACCATTAAATCCCTCTAAAGAGTGTATTTCTCTTAAAAAAAATAATTCCATTAAATACAACAGTTGTTTCCATTTGGAAGCAACTTGGTATGACAGAAACAACAGAGAATTTTAAATCAGACAGTACTAGGTTTAATTCTGGTTCAGTCACTTACTACTTGGCTTTGAGCAAACCATTTCACTCAGGTGAGCCTCAGTTTTCTTATTTTCTAAAATTGCAATAACAATGTCTATCTCAAAGACAGAAGACATTAGGAAAGAGAGCATGGCATTGCTTGTCATGTTAACAGGTATTCGATAAATGGTCACTTTGAAGCCTTCCAACACAACTGTTACTGGTTTTACAATTATATTTGAATAAAATCCATTCTTCCACTAAACTTAATAATCTACTTTAAATATTAACAAAGTATAATCTCTTAGTGTTTTTTTTTTCTGGTTATCTATTCTCCTTCTTCACATTTGCTACTAACCAGAAAATCATATAACTAGACCACACCTGTTAAAATCATGTAAAATTAAAAAAAAAATAACACTTTCTTATACCATACACAGAAATAAACTCAAAATGGATCAAGGATCTAAATGTGAGACCTGAAAACAGATATCCTAGAAGAGAGCACATACAGTAATTTCTCTGGTATCAGCCATAAGAACATTTTTCTAGATATGTCTCCTGAGGTAAGAGAAACAAAAGCAAAAATAAACTAGTGGGACTACAGCAAAATAAAAAGCTTCTGCACAGAAAGCAAACAATCGATGAAACTAAAAGATAATAAACTGAATGGGAGAAGATATTTGCAAATGACATATCTGATAAAGGGTTAGTAATACAAAATATATAAAGAACTTCTAAAACTCAACACCAAAAAAACAAATAACCCAATTTAAAAACAGGCAGGGCTGTTTTTAATAAATAGGGCTCAAGTCCTATGTCAGGCTCTGTGCTTAGGGCCTGAAGCCTGCTTCGATTTCTGTTTCCCTCTCTCTGCCCCTCCCCTGCTCTCTCTCTCTCTCTCTCTCTCTCTCTCTCTCTCTCTGTCTCTCTCACTCTGTCAAAAATAATGTTTAAATAAACATTAAAAAACCTTTAAAAAAAATTCAGATGACCAACAGACACATGAAAAGTGGTCAACATCATTCATCATCATAAAAATGCAAATCAAAACCACAATGAGCTATACTTTAACACCTGTCAGCATGGCTAAAATCAAAAACACATGAAACAACAAGTGTTGGTGAGGATGTAGAGAAAAATGAACCATTACTTGCACTGTTGGTGGGAATGTAAACTGGTGCAACCACTGTGGAAAACAGTAGGGAGTTTCCTCAAAAAGTTAAAAATAGAACTAACCTATGATCCAGTAATTCCACTACAGGGTATTTGCCCAAAGAATATGAAAACACTAATTCAAAAAGATACATGCACCCCTGTGTTTATTGCAACATTATTTATAATAGCAAAATTATGAAAGTGATCCAAGTGTCCAGTGATAGGTAAATAGATAAAGAACATGTGTTGTAAACATACTATGGAATATTACTCAGGCATAAAAAATGAAATCTGCCATGTGCAACAACATGGATGGACCTAGAGGGTGTTAATGCTAAGTGAAATAAGTCAGTCAGAGAAAGACAAACACCATATGATTTCATTCATAGGTGGAATTTAAGAAACAAAACAAATGAACAAAGAAAAAGAAGACAAACCAAAAAAAAACAGACACTTAACTATCAAGAACAAATGGTTACCAGAGGGAGGGAGGTGGGGTTGTATGGGTGAAATAGGTGAAGGAGATTAAGAGTACACTTATCTTGATGAGTAATATACAGAAATGTTGAATCACTGTATTATACACCTCAAACTAATGTAACACTGAATTTTACCTCTTCTGGAATTAAAATTTAAAATTTTTAAATAAATAAAATAAAATACAAAAGAAAAGATTTTGCATGGAGGTCTTCAAAGGGCTCTTTAGTGAATAAAGTATGCAAGAATAGGTATTGCATAGACACTAGGATATCACATAGGTCATCTCACAAGATAAATTCAGCTTCTTACCTGTTTCTTGGCTAGGTTCCACCTAGTTGAGGTTACAGATAAGCAACAGCTGATAAGAAAGATGCTGCCATAATCAATTTACTTGCCAGTAAATGCCTTACAATGTATTTAAATGGAAAAAATATATAATGAACACTTCTTTCATTTGAAGCAATATTCAACAGCATATGCAGAGTATAGAGTTTTGACTAGACACAAAAGGTTCTCAGAACTTCCAGAAGGAGTTATAATAGCTAAGACAATACCCATTTCTAATGAATAATGCAGTGGTAATGGGACAGAGAGTCTTGTCATTTATAAAAATCCTTGTCCCTTGTTTTCAACTATCATTTGGTATTTTACCTATAGGATCAATCATTGTCATATTTAAAGTATACAGTATACTCATACACTAAAATGATTAAGAGCAGTTAAAGAGGTATGACTCCAAACTGAGAAAAGCAATTCATGGCATACAGCAATTCTCAAATATTTTATGAGCATTTCTGTGAGATCAGTGTGACAGTGACATCTCTAAGGAATCGGTGATAAGGACATCTGGTTGGGCATGGTGAGCCATGCTGGAAATCCTTGAGCAGAGCAGGGGAGAGGATGATAGGATGATAGCTTTCACCTAACTACTACCCTGGGCATTCCAGCAAACCACAGCCAGAACAGCGAGGTGCAGACTGGGGTGTGTCAGCAACAGCTGGCCAGACTGCTGCCACTGAAAGCTGGAATATCTCCTTAGCATGTAAAGGTTCCCACTCACAAGACTTTGCACAGAACTAATGAGAGTTCAAACAGAGGTCAGAAGTAGTACTTATTTCACTACTATTTTATCTCTGCTTTTCAAAAATAAATAATTAGAAGCTAATCTCAACAAGGACTCCTTGGAATATTTGACAATGTTCTATATGTAACAGCAACAAAGACCAGCAGCTTTATGGTCCAAAAGAGACCCACAGACTTTAAGAGTAACTGACATCACAAAATTTGATATAGTTCCTGACAGCACAATGTTCAGCACATAGCAGCCCATTAATCAACAAGTGTTCACTGTCTGTGTATATGGCACTGGATTTAGGAATAAATAATACGAAGAGATCATTACCAACATCAGTCAGGCAAGAGGGAAAGAAGCCATTGCAGAAATTTTCTTCTCCAGACTAGCTCCACAGCAAATCCAGAGCAATGCTGACATAGCATAAGGAAGGTTCATCACTAACTGGAGTCTTACTCTCCAGGCTCAGGTCAGAGGCTTCTTCTTGTGTTTGCTAATGCATCTCGGGCCAAGCTAGATAACTCCTCCAATCCATTAGTGCACACTATTGATCCTGCAAGGCCTTCTTTAGCTTTAAGAACAATGACTTTTATGAAAAACACTTGAGATCTCCTGAACCATGAACCCCACAGGGTTAATCTAGAAGGTGCTTGGAAGTATGATCATGGTAATGTGTAATGTTGTGATTTAGTTTGGGTTGTCTAGAAGCAGACACCAGGACAAGAATTCAAGTGCAAACTGTTTATTCGGGAGGTGTAGGGGACAATGATAGGGAAGTGGGGAAGAAAGAAAAAGAAGGGAAGGCACCTAATAAAGAGTGAGTGTTCAAATCAGCTATTAGGGTGGGTGCCTGGAGGTGAATTCCCCAAAGAAACCTTGGGAAATGGTGCAAAACAGTCTCAGGCTTATCTCATCTGAGAGTAAGGGAGCTGGGGTATTTTATATGCCAGCCCCAGAGAGTTATAGGATGAGGCCCACTGAGGAAGGAGGAATATTAATTCCCCAGAACCAACCTGCTGACCATGGATAAAATGGCCTTTAGGGGGCAACCCTCAGACACAGAGAAGCAGATGCTGACAGCTGGAAGCCCACTGGAGCAGAATGAAAGGTCCCAGGGATAAGGGTGGGTGCTGGCAGCATCTGCCACGACAACATTCCTGTAAATTAGCTATTTTTGTTTGTCCACTAGAATGAGTGATAAATTAATTCAATGTGAAAGTACTAAGAAATATTACGGATTCTTTTTTTTAAAAAATAATGAAAACTGACATTTTTTCAGAACATTTTCAGCCAACGCAAATGTTCAAGATATTTTTAGCATTGAGTCTAAGAAAAGCTATCATAAATTTCTGTTCAGCTATTCAATTTTGTCAGTGTTAATTTATAATAAATATTTAAAATATTAAAATATATCATTTGAAGTATGAAGTTTGGTTCTGTTGATATGTTTCTTTAGTGTTTTCCATCTATACTTGAGCTTCTTTTCGTGAAAATTGTTTTTAAAGATTTAAGTAGGGTAAACCCAAGAAATATTCACTGATGATAAACTTCGGTCTAGAATATCAAAAGATGTGTCCAATGCATTCCCAACACTATACCAAACATTTAAAGAGGGACACAAAAGAAGTGTTAGACTACCCTCCCTACTCTCAAAGGGATCACAGTTTAGCCAGTAGAGATAGGGCCGGGGAAAGCAGGGGGAAACCATACATAAAACTATGAATATGACCAAAAGAGCAACAGGAAATCCAAGAAAGAGACCAATTGGGCTATGTTCATTCAAAATGAGACCTAAGCCAGGCTTTTAAGAATGGACAGAATTTGGAAACACAGAAAGGAGAAAACATTTCAGTTAAACGGAAAACAGGAAGAGCAAAGGCCTCCTGGGGGCTTGACTGGGTAGAGACCAGCGAGAAGACTGTCTGAAAGGGGACTGGGATACAGATTGGGAAATTATATAATCTGGCCCCTATCTGTCTCTATGAGCCCATCGTCTATGTTTTTTTTTTCCATCACTCTCTCTGTTCCAGTCCTTCTGGTCTGATTTCTGTTCCTGCCTCAGTCCTTTGTGCCTCCTGTTCGCTCTGCCTGGACTACTCTTTCCTGGATCTTGGCGACGCTCCCCCTTCTCTTCATTCAGATCTTAGCTCAGATGTCGACCACTCCAAGCATAAAATCCTGTTTTGTCTTCCTGTGGTATTTAGCCCAGTTGGAAATATTCTTAATTAATTTAATCTATGCCCTAAAAGATAAATTCCACAAAGGCAGAGGTCCCCTTTGCCTTCTTTATCACTTCTTGCTAGACTCTAGAATGGTGCCTGGCACATGCCTGCCACATGGTAAGATGACATGCTGAATAAGCAATGGAAACAGAGTCATAGGCATAGAGGAAGGTCAGATTGATCGGCCCTTGTAAGCCAAACAGAAAAGGCAAAATGGAAACCCCTATAGGTGTCTGAGCACTCTCTTAGGAAAAGTAGTATAAGAATAGTATCTACACACTAAGCATTTAACAAAATTATCCATGATGTTCAGGCATCCTGCAAAGTAGACAGATACCTATTATTCCCGTTTTACAGGTGGGAACCTTGGGCCCCACTCATCAAAGGGACCTCTCTAAAGGACCTCTCTAAAACCCTCACTCTCCCCACTAACCATGCTGCAAAACAAGACTTCCTTTTCAAAATTGGGATAATAGGCAATTTTAGATAGTAGAAAAGTTGGGAAAATCAATGGAACTAAATGGAAACCTAGCAACAAGTAGTAGTACACTTACTATACATAAGAAATTGGGGCGCCTGGGTGGCTCAGCCGGTTAAGCGGCTGACTTCGGCTCAGGTCATGATCTTGCGGTCCGTGAGTTCCAGCCCCACGTCAGGCTCTGTGCTGACAGCTCAGAGCCTGGAGCCTGTTTCAGATTCTGTGTCTCCTTCTCTCTGACCCTCCCCCATTCATGCTTTGTCTCTCTCTGTCTCAAAAATAAATAAACGTTAAAAAAATTAAAAAAAAAAGAAATTAACATATGATGGAATTCACTTTTCAAATCAGAAGAGAAGGATGAATTTTTCATTATATAGCCTGTGGCTGACATTTACCTATTTGGAGGAAGGCTAATTTATATAACTAACTCATATTATACTCCTAAGTAAATTCCAGATGGATTCTAGAGATAAATGTAAAAAGTGTGTGTATGTGTGTGTGTGTGTGTGTGCATGTGTGTGTGTGTGTGTGTGTGTGTGTGTGCGCGCATTTAAAGCTAGAAAAAAATATAGGTAAGTGTGTATCTTTTTTTTTTTTAATTTTAGGGGTGCCTGGGTGGTTCAGTCTGTTAAACATTCAACTTTTGATTTCAGCCCGGGTCATGATCTCACAATTTCTGGTATCAAGCCCTGTGTTGGGCTCTGTGCTGGCTGCAAGGAGCCTGCTTGGGATTCTCTTTCTCCCTCTCTCTCTGCCCCTCCTCCACTCACCCTTTAGCTTTCTCTCAAAATAAATAAACAAGAAAAAAAAATTTTAAAGGCCTTTTTCAACATACATGTAAAAGCAGAATTTGTCATACAGAAACAGACTGACAGATTTGACTCCATAAAAATGTAAAACATTTGTTCATTATTTTAAAAAGATATCCTAAAGGAGAGCCTGGCTGGTTTAGTCAGTAGATCATGTGGCTCTTGATCCTGGAGTTGTAAGTTCAAGTTCCACATTGGCTGTAGAGATTACTTAAAAGTAAAATCTTTAGAGGCACCTGGGTGGCTTAGTTGGTTGAGCACCCAGCTGTTGATTTCAGCTCAGGTTATAATCTCACACTTCGTGAGATCAAGCCTCCCGTTGAGCTCTGTGCTGACAGCTCAGAGCTTGCTTGGGATTCTCTCTCTTCCTCTCTCTATGCCCCTTCCCCACTCACATTCTCTCTCAAAATAAACTTATCAAATAAATGGAGCACCTGGGTGGCTCAGTCGGTTAAGTGTCCGACTTCGGCTCAGGTCATGATCTCACGGTCCGTGAGTTCCAGCCCCGCGTCAGGCTCTGTGCTGACAGCTCAGAGCCTGGAGCCTGTTTCAGATTCTGTGTCTCCTCCTCTCTCTGACCCTCCCCCATTCATGCTCTGTCTCTCTCTGTCTCGAAAATAAATAAACATTGAAAAAAAAACTTACAAATAAATACTTTAAAAATATATATATATTATTTATTTATTTATTTTAAAGTATTTATTTATATATTTATATTTATATATTTAAATGTATATATTTATATTTATTTTTTAAGTATTTGTTTATTTATATATATATTTGTATTTATATATTTAAATATTTATATTTATGTTTTTTAAGTATTTATTTATTTATAAGTTTTTTTTTCAACGTTTATTTTTGAGACAGAGACAGAGCATGAATATATATATATATATAT
>NW_024412395.1:76841516-76894802 GCF_014898765.1 Herpailurus yagouaroundi | reverse complement strand
AACGTTTATTTTTGAGATAGAGACAGAGCATGAATATATATATATATATATATGTGTGTGTGTGTGTGTATATATATATATATATATATATATATATACCACAATTTCTTTATCCATTCATCCATCAATGAACAATTAGATTGTTTCCATAACTTAGGTTTAGAATTAATACTGTAGTGAACATGGAGCATATAATGAACAATGACCATATATCTTTTCAAATTAGTGTTTTCATTTTCTTCAGATAAATACCAGAAGTTGAATTGTTGAGTTGTGGGATCATACTGTAGTTGTGATTTTAATTTTTTGAGGAACCTACGTACTGTTTTCCATAGTGGCTGCACCAATGTACATTCTCATGAGCAATGTACAAGGTTTCCTTTTCTCCACATCCTTGCCAACACTGGTTATTTATCTTTTTGATAATAGCCACTCTAACAGGTGTGTGGTGATATCTCATTGTGGTTTTGATTTAATTTTTCCTAACTATTAATGATATACAACAGCTTTTCACATGCCTGTTGGCCAACTGTGTATCTTCCTCGGGAAAATGTCTATTCAGAGAGTCTGCCAATTCTTTAATAGGATTGTTTGGTATGAGTTCTTTATATATTCTGAATAGTAGCTTCTTATCAGATATATAATTTGCAAATATTTTCTCCCAATCAGTAGGTCACCTTTTCATTCTGTTGATGCCTTCTTTTGCCATGCTGAAGCTTTTTAGTTTGATATAGTGCCACTTGTTTATTTTTGCATTGGCTTTTCATATCAGATTCAAAAAGTCATCACCAAGACCTATGTCAAGGAGCATACCACCTATGCTTTCTTCTAGGAGTTTTATGGTTTCAGGTCTTACATTCAAGCCTTTCATCCATTTTGAGTTCATTTTTGTGTATGGCATAAGATTGTCCAGTTTCATTCTTTGCATGTTTCCCAGCATCACTTGTTAAAGAGATTGCCCTTTATCCTTTGTATATTCTTGGCTCCTTTGTCATAAATTAATTAACAACATACACCTAGGTTTATTTCTGGGCTCTCATTATGTTTCATTGATCTATGGGTCTGTTTTTATGCCAATACCACACTCTTTTAATTACCATATCTTTGTAATAGAGTTTGAAATCAGTAAGCATGATGCCTCCAGCTTTGTTCTTTTTCAAGATTGCTTTGGCTATTCAGGATCTTTTATGGTTCCAAACAAATTTTAGGGCTGTTTGTTCCATTTCTGTGAAAAACACAATTTTGATAGGTTTTGCATTGAATCCGTATATTGCTTTGGGTAGTATGGGAATTTTGAAAATATTTATTCTTCCAATCCATCAGCACAGAATATCTTTCCATGTATTTGTGTCTTCTTTAATCTCTTTCACTAATGTCTCATAGTTTTCAATATACAGGTCTTTCACCTCCTTGGTTAAATTTATTCCTAGGTATTTTATTCTTTTTGATGCAATTGTAAATGCAATTGTTTTCTTAATCTCTCTGAATGATAGTTCATTATTAGTGAATATAAATGCAACAAATTTGAAAAGTATTAATTTTGTATCCTGCCACTTTATTTATTAATTCTAAAAGTTTTCTGATGGAGTCTTCAGGGTTTTCTACCTATGATATCATGTCATCTGCAAATAGTGGCACTTTTACTTTTTCCTTTTATTTCTTTTTTTTATGTATTTATTTTGAGAGAGACAGAGACAGCACAAGTGGGGGAAAGCCTTCTTGTGGCTTCTTTGGTTTTGGTATCAGGGTAATGCTGACCTCAAAAAAATGAGTTTGGTAGAGTTCTTTATTCTTCTAATATTTAGAAGAGTTTGAGAAGGATTGGTGTTAACTCTTCTTTGAATGTTTGGTAGAATTCACCAGTGAAGTTATCTACTCCTGGACTTCTATTTGTTGAAACATTTTTGATTACTGGTTCAGTTTCCTTATTTAGTAATTGTTTGTTTGTTTATTATTTAGTAACTGATTGAGTAATTGGTCTGTTTGGGTTTTATATTTCATCATGATCTAGTCTTGGTAAGTTGTATGTTTCTGGGAATTTATCCATTTCCTCTAAGTTGTCCAGTTTGTTAGCATATAATTGTTCATAGTAGTCTCATGATCCTTTGTATTCTATAGTTGTAACATCTCCTTTTTTGAGGTTTTTTTTTTTAATCTAAGTCCTCTCTTTTTTTTTCGTGGTGAGTCTATTTAAAGGTTTATTTATATAGTTTTTTAAACAAAAAATAATTGTTTATCTTTTAAAAGAAACAGCTCTTACTTTCATTTATCTTTTCTATTACGTTTTTAGTCTCTATTTCATTTATTTCTTGTCTAATCTTTGTTATTTCCTTCCTTCTACTAACTTTGGGCTTTATTAATCTTCTTTTTTCTAGTTCTTGAGGTGTAAAGTTAGGTTGTTTATTTGAGACTTTTCTTGTTTCTTGAGGTAGGTATATATGCTATGAACTTCTATCTTAGAACTGCTTTTGCTGCATCCCATAAATTTTGGTATGCTACATTTCCATTTTCATTTTCTCAAGATATTTTTTTATTTCCCTCTTGATTTCTTCTTTGGCCCTTCGGTTGTTCAGTAGCACACTGCTTAATCCTTACATGTTTTGTGAATTTTCCAGGTTTTTTCATGTAATTAATTTCTAGTTTTATACCAGTGTGTCAGAAAAGATGCTTGATATAATTTCAATTATTTAAAATTTTGTTAAAATTTGTTTTGATGGCCTTGGAAAAAGGTTCCATGTGCACTTGAGAAGAATATGCCTTCTTTTGCTTTTGGTTTGAACATGCTATAAATATCTGTTAAGGCCATCTTGTGTAATGTGTCATTTAAGGCTGATGTTTCCTTATTGATTTTTCTGTATGAATGATCTATCCATTGATGTAAGTGGGATATTAAAGTCCCCTAGTATTGTATTGCTATCTCTTCCTTTAAATCTGTCAAAACTTGTTTTATATATTTAGGTGCTTCTATGTTGGATGCACAAATATTTATAAATGTTATATCCTCTTGTTGGATTGATCCCTTTATCATAATGTAATGATCTTCATTGTGTCTTATTACTGTTTTAAAATCTATTTTATCTGATGTAAGTATAGCTACTCCAATTTTCTTTTTGTCTCTATTTGCATAGAATATGTTTATCCATCCCTTCACTTTCACTCTGTGTGTGGACTTACATCTAAAGTGAGTCTTGTAGGCAGCATATAGATGAGTCTTGTTTTTTAATCCATTCAGCCACTCCATGTCTTTTGATTGGAGAATTTAGTCCATTTACATTTAAAGTAATTATTGATGGGTATGTGCTTATTGCCATTTTGTTAAAATTTTTAACTTTTTGTAGTTCCTCTCTGTTCGTTTCTTCTCTCACTTTCTTCCTTTGTGGTTCCATAAATTTCTTCAGTGGTAGGCTTATACTCCTTTCTCTTTATCTTTTGTATATTTACTATCAGTTTTTGCCTTGTGGTTACCGTAAGGCTTACATATAACAACTTATATCTATAGCAATTTATTTTAAGTTGATAACAACTTGTTTGATCCCACTGTAAAGTCAGCATTATTACTCTCTCCCTCTGTGTTTTATGTTTTTGATGTCATATTTTACATCTTTTCATCTTGTGTATCCCTTAACTCATTACTGTAATCATAGTTATTTTTACTACTTTGTCTTTCAACCTTCAAGCTAGTTTTATAAGTCATTAATCCACTACCTTTACTATATACTTACCTGTCCAATGATATTTATTCTTTCATATGTGTTCTTGTTTCTAATTACCACTCTTTCTTTTCAGCTTAAAAAAGTCCCTTTAACATTTTTAGTAAGACCAGTTTAGTGATGATGAACTCTTAGTTTTTGTTCATCTGGAATATTCTTTTTCTCTCCTTCATTTCTGAATGACAACCTTGTCAGGTAGAGTATTCTTGATTGGCTGTTTGTTTGTTTGTTTTTCCAGCACTTAGAACATATCATGCCACTCCTTTCTGGCATATAAAGTTTCTGCTAAAATATCTGCTGATAAGAGAGCCTGAGGGGCTCAGTCAGCTAAGTGTCCAACTCTTAGTTTCAACTCAGGTCATGATCTCCCATTTCATGAGTTCAAGCCCCGCATCGGGCTCCTCATTGATAGCACAGAGCCTGCTTGGGATTCTCTCCCCCTCTCTCTCCCTCTCTCCACCCCTCCCCTGCTCATGTGTCTCTCTCTCTCAAAATAGATAAATAAACTCAAAAAAAAGAAATTTAAGAAAAATCTGCTGATAGTTTTATTGGGGTTCCCTTGTATATAACAAGTTGTTTTCCTTTTCTGATTCTCATATATAGAATCCAATATTAAATTCACAGTTAATAAAAATTATACTGGTTATACATAAGGCAACTATAAGCCCTGGTTTGTCTAGATTACACTTGGTTTCCCAGTGTAATTTTCCCTGTTCATTCACATCAATGTCCTGGTTTAGGTGATTGACTATATATCACCTACTTACACTGTAATCTGTGACAATAGAAAAGGCAATTTCATGGTACATATGGTATAAAGCCCCTAAACTTCTTTAAAAAGCCAAGTTGGCAGGGGCACCTGGGTGGCTCAGTCAGTTGAGCAGCCAACTTCGGCTCAGTTCATGATCTCAGGGTTCATGGGTTCAAGCCCTGCGTTGGGCTCTGTGCTAATAACTCAGAGCCTAGAGCCTGCTTCCATTCTGTTTTCCTCTCTCTCTGCCCCTCCCCTGCTTGCACTCTGTCTCTCTCTAAAATAAAAAAACATTAAAAAAAATTTTAAAGCCAAGTTGGCAGAAGCAGATTCATGTCTGACTTGAATTTTACCAATAGCTAAAATAAATTAGAATCTATTCTAATCAATTGTGTCCAAATGTTCTATAAATTGTATATGACAAGCTTTCCAAAGGCATGGAATAATATATCCTACATAGCTATCTGGTATCAGACTAAACTGTCACAGACTATCTTTAAAAATTTATTTGAGTCAATATAATAAATATAGCTATCTATTTTGAGTACTTTTTAAACACAGTTTATAAAATTTCCTAATGGAGAAAACATTTTCTTCTAAATTTGTTCAACAATGGGGCACCTGGGTGGCTCAGCTGGTTAAGCCTCTGACTCTGGACTTAGGCTCAGGTCATGATCTCACAGTTCATGAGATTGAGCCCTGCATCAGGCTCTGTACAAACAGCATGGAGCCTGCTTGGAATTCTCTCTCTCCCTCTGTCTCTGCCCTTCCCCTGCTGTCTCCTTCCCTCTCTGTCTCTCAAAATAAATATTTTAAAAAGAAAATGTAAATGTGTCCAATACTGCATTTTATAAATAGCATCAAGCCTTTTCATCATATACAGTGTCTTCCATCTGTAAAATAGGAACACTATTATTGCTAAATAACCAGGTGGAAAGAATATAACCATTAGTAAATGCTTTGGGATAAAAGTGCAAATTCTTATCTGTATCTACTTTGCAGAGACATGAAAGCAAAATAGCTACACAGAAAAAGTACCTAAAATATTCTTTGCTTACAGCCATCTCTAATTCAAAACATATTATGGAGTTTCTACTATTTGCCAGGAATATGCACATTACATTTGTAATAGACTTTAGCTCTTGTTGGCTTGCCATCATAGCTTTATCTTGGTTCTAGCAAGCCCCCAGTTGTTTAGGATCTACTGTTTCTCAACCTCAGTCTGTGCTGCTGGAATGAGCTCCAAAAGAAAAGCATGTGAAGCATGAGAGAGGCCTGATATAATTAATGTATTCCATCCTCCTGGTCATACCAGTTTGTCTGGGGATGGACAAACATGTGACTCGTACCAAACCCAGTACAACTAATCAGAACTAATCTCTGAAGCTTTTCCTAAACAACCACTCTTTTCCACTATACTTAAACCTAAGAGGATACAGGGATTTAAACTACTACAGCCAAATTGTTCCCATATCAAGCCTGAGACTGACACCAACACAGATGAAAGAGACACAAATCATGTAGAGAGAAATACTGGGTCCTGATTTCCTATGAGGTCCCCTGCATCCAGCTGTACCTAAATGTCTTCCCCTTGACTCTCCCTTCACATGAACGAGTAATTTCCCATTTTTTGTTTTTTGCCCTTTGCAACTTAAGAAACTAAAGACAACTAATTAAAGCTTGTATTTCCTTTTCCTTTTATTTCTGTATATCTTTTAACTCTTTACTATCTCTTCAATAATCATAAAGTCAAGTTAGTCTTCATAAGAGAAACATTTATTGTTGCAACATTATTGTCAACTATATAAAAACCAAGTGTTTCAAACTCATTCTCCAAATGATTGTTTTTAGTCGTGATGATGATTATTATGATCATACATCCTCAGGAGGACTTAGTTGACTCTTACAACCATTTAATAGCCTTTTAAAAGTTATAGATGCTATTTAACCATTAAACACAGCATCTATCATTAGACTGATTAGTTTAATTACTCAATAAGCAGACAATTAACTACCACTTACAGAGGAATATCCTAGAATTTTGTTTTATTGGATTGTTCTAATGCCATGTGTACAACTCCACCAAACTAGAAGAGTGTCATAAGCTTTTATTAATAAACTGCTAAATATATCACTTTTCTGTATTTCAGTTATTAATACAATTACATTACAAAACTAAACTTTCTTTAGCAAATTCTTTGATATAAAGTGAATAAAAGCAAGACATTTAATGTCCCATATAAATATGTTATTAAAATACCATAAAAATTCAAAGGGGTGCCTGAGTAGCTCAGTTGGTTAAGCATCTGACTCCTGATTTTGCTCAGGTCACTATCTCATGGCTTTTGAGAGCTGACAGCATAAAGCCTCCTTGGAATTCTCTCTCTCCATCTCTCTCTGCCCCTTCCCAGCTCACATTCTTGCTTTCTCTCAAAATAAAAAAAGTTTTTTAAAACACCATAAAAATTCTAAGCATTTTATTTTTTAAAAGGCATGAATAGATTTAAAATTCTATCTAACTTAAATAACAGATTAAGAATTTACAGGAGGGGGAATTGAATGAAGATGGTCCTATATATATGATATACAGGAAAGTTTTAAGAAAATTAATTCTAAGAGTTCTCATCACAAGGGGAAAAATATATATATTATATTATTTTTCCCCTTGTGATGAGAACTATATTATAATATATATATTCCATCATATATATGTATTTCCTAGGAGATGGATGTTAACTAAACTTACTGTGGTATTCATTTTATGATATATATAAGTCAAACCATTACATTGTATACTCTACACTTACACAGTGCTACGTATCAATTATATCTCAATAAAACTGGGGAAAAATAGAATTTACAAAATTAAATCTCAGACACATTGGTAGAAGCCTCATTTATTTCTTCTCTTCTTCCCTGGAAGTCTCTCCTCAATTAATGCTTATTTACTTTAGCAGAAATGAGAAGCAAAGTTGGAAGTTGAAGAAGAAAAGAAAGCTAACATATATCAGCACCATCTATTTCAGGCACAGACTTTGCAGTAGATTAAAAATGGCCACGAATGCTTTGCAGCTCTTTCTATCAAGGAGTGGAGTCTATTTCTCCACCCCTTAAATCTGGGTGACGTTGTGACTTGCTTTCACAAGTAGAATGCCGCATAAGCAGCTCTGAGAGCTGTAGGCCTTGCAGCTTTCAATCTCGCCCTCTTGGAATGTTGTGACGCATGAACAGCTTTGAGCTAGAAGGGCCCCAGAGGAGAAACAAGGTAATCCAAGTGACAGCCAGACAACTGCCAGACATTTGAGTAAAGCCATCTTAGACCATCCAGTCCCTACCAAGCCACCAATGACTGCTACCATAGAATGGAGCCCAGGAGAGACCAACAGAAGAACCACCCAGTTGAAGCCAAGGCCAAAGTTCTGATCAACTGTTGTTGTTCTAAGCCACTAAATTGGGGTGGGGAGGGGCTTGCTTTCAGCAATAAATAACTGATACAGTACTTTACATGGTTATTTCACGTACTCTTAGTAAGAATCCTGTGAAGTGAACCAGGGCAAACCCAGGTTTTGTGAGGCATAAAGTTGATGCAATTTAGAGTGTTCTCCTTAAGAAAAATAGCACACATTATACAAAAATAAGAAAATACTACAAAATGATAAGCACAAAGGACATAAATATTTAGCACTATACCCAAAAATGTCCATAGCTACTCTAATGCCACCCCACACAAGGGGAAGTGTGATAGAAGAGAAATCAGAACAGAAAGAGGCTTAATAAAAACATGTGACAACCGGGGCGCCTGGGTGGCTCAGTCAGTTAAGCGTCCAACTTCAGCTCAGGTCATGATCTTGCGGTTTGTGAGTTCAAGCCCCGCATCAGGCTCCGTGCTGACGGCTCAGAGCCTGGAGCCTACTTCGGATTCTGCGTCTCCCTCTCTCTCTGCCCCTCCCATGTTCATGCTCTGTCTCCCTCTGTCTCTCAATAATAAAATAAAACGTTAAAAAAAAAATTTTTTTTAAAACATATGACAAGGGAACACATGGCAGGTGCCCTTCCCAGGTGGTTTCATTAACTAAGTTTCACTAATTTCACAGGAAATTCACTTCAACAGTTAACATTACTAATCCATCTTGCAAAGAGGAGCTACAACTCTGAGTGGCTGTCACTTGTCTCAGGTATGGTGGATGGTGGGCTGAAGAGCCAGCATCTGAGCTCAGATTCTTTTGTTTCCAAAACATGAGCTCTTTGCACTACTCTATGTTTTCATTTTTACCTTGTGATCTACTCCACACCAAGTTCTATATCAATTGAAAACACTTCTACTTCAGTATCCCCAAGTATGCCCATGGAAATGAAAGCTCTCCAAAAGAGCCCATCTAAGCATTTCTCATTCCATGAAGTATGCTCAACAGTCTTATGAAGCAGGGGCAGGAGGACCTGCCTTCTCTGATTAGATGAAGAAACTGCAGAGTGAATGCCCTAAACAATCGGGGACTCTTTCAGCTTCCTTTCTTTCAGGATCAATTACTAGATGTCAACTTCCTCATAGGCAAAGTTATAAAGTGCCAAAAACACTGAGTACAGCTATCTTGTTCCCCTACCAGGTATATGCCATTGCCACTGCACCTCTCTATTCATTTCCTAGAATGGTCTCCTCATGCCTGATCTATTTATATCAAGTCCCTACAAGAATATATCCAAACTTGCCTATGTAGAATAAGCCCTAAATGAAGCCAGATTTTAAAAATTTCTAATCCTTCTTTGTCCAGCTATATCTACCACTACTCCCTTTCCTTCCAAATGACCTCCACTAAAATTTGGTGAATCATTACTACAACCAGGAAACCAGATTTCTTCTCATTTAACATTTACATAGGCTGTTTGCATTGAATTCCTAGCTTTTCACCTCAGTAAACTAATCCAATCAGCTGACCATTTGTTTTGCACCTCAGTGTCAAGGTCAGAAGTCCTGATTGCCAGTTATGCAGTAGTTGTTCAATGTACCTATTCCTATCGGAGAACAAACTTTCTCTGTAAGGTTTAACCTTGGGAGAAAAATAAAGTTGCTGAGGAAAATAGCTGCAGCTCTCTGCAGAGGTTGCACTGGTGGTGATTTAAGAGCATGCCAGGCAGCCTGATGTAGCACAAAGAATGAAGGAAGGGGTCAGAGATTTCAACTAGCCACCTGCCATCTGAGTCTCCACCTGAGATAGTTGGTCCAGGTGACCTTTCTAGTCCCTTCAGCTGTAAAAGTCTATGAATCTACTACTGACTTTCTCCTTTATCCTTATAGAGTGATGTTTTTTTTTTTTAAATGTTCAATTTTCAATAAATACTTTTAAAGTATGGGAATGCTAAATATGCAACCTTCTCAAAGTTGGACCACTTTGAAAAAACTTCAAACAGCCTCGACAAAATGTATTTCGACAAATAGTTTAAAGAACAGTTTAATGTAAGTAATAAATGCTAAGTCATACTGCAAATAATGGTGAAATCTTTATCTCTAGGTTTGTTATAGAAACTTGGCAACAAATCAATGAAATGTCCTTTAAAGAGGTTTTCATATTTTATATGTTATATAAGCCACTGGGCTAGCTGTAATTCTTCAATGTCCAATTAAAATATTCCAGATCTAAACTTCAATAAAATTCCAAATGATTTAAATAAAACATCATCTTTGGTCCCTGGCCAAAAATTCATTTTTATGTCATTTGTAACTGCATATATACAATAAATGAAAAATGTTTTGACAATAACATTCTGTTCAAAATAAATGCTTTTCTTATTTTTTTACATTCCTTCCATGCATATGTAGCTTTTGAGAGATTGTTTTTAAAAAGTAACATTCATAAAACTATCACTGTAGTAACAATAAGCCAAATAGCATAAATCCAAGAACATATAATGCTAAGGAAATGTTAGCATCATTCTCCTCTAACATATTTCAACTTTCATCTTGTCTTTTTTCACCTGAGAGACCTTTAATCAAGAAAATCCATTTCCATCTCATTTATAGATTGCCTTTACATGGTTTATATGACCATCAAGAGAGTAAGGGAAAGTTGCATCACAGCATTACCATGGCCTATTGTGCTGGGCCTATTAACCTCTAAGGAGTCCATGAACTTCTAAATTTATATACAAAATACTGTGTATATATGCATTTTCTCCAGGATCAATACAATGAAAAGTACAATTAATCAACCAAATCCAAATTGCTTGCTGTGCTTTGAAAGGTTAGTTCATAATCACCTTAGAAGGTAAGGCTTATGCAATGGGAGATAATTGTTGGTGACTCTTGCTTAGATATGACTGAATTATCTTTTAGATCAAAAATAGACAGCTAGACTAAAACAGATACCCCTACTAAGTAACATTCTGAAATGATATTATTTTATTGTCAAATTGTGCCATTTGAACAACTGGTTGAGAAATAGAGGTTATCCAGGACGTTTATAGTTCAGTGATCAGAAGCAGAGCTGTTGATAAATTAGCCACTGAATTAGGCATTGGTTCTCCAAATCAGGACTCAGCTGAAGCAGTATGAGCCATATTGAGGAAGACTAAATAGACTGACCCAGTGGGAAGATATTTTGTCCTTGAGTGAAGAACATCAAGCAGACAAGTCTATGTAGGCAACCAGTAGCGTTAGATAAAGGTCTGAGTAACTAAACTCTTGGCATTAGCAGGATGTATTAGCAGATAAATTAAAACCCAACCAACTAGGCAGTTCCAGAGAAACCAAGTAGGAACCGAAGCCCAGAATAACTAGACTACCAGATAAGGTGGAAGGAGGGCAATAATAGAAAAGTTTTGGTCAGAAGGAACAAGAAAAAAGTCTATTATCAGAATCAGACAAAGCCATCGCAAAACCGATGGAAAATTGATTTCTTGTGAACAACCAGATTCAATCCCTGACTAAAAACAGTATTGTTACCAAAACCTAAAATATGGCAGAACTTACAGGTGTAGATTAAGTGGCTTCAGCTCTGAAAAAAAAAAATAGCAGTGTTGAGAAAGCTAAAGTGAAGAGAGGATTTAGTCAGATGGAGAAGAAGGGGTAAGCATTTCAAATGAGAGGAAATTAATGTCAGGTGCCAATCAGAAGCACTGATGCAAGGAAAGACCTTATTCTCCTAGTCCAATGCTTAGTTTATCAAAATTCTTTCCACATTTTCCTTAAACTAAATAAGGAAATCAGCTTAACTGACCTGAATAGTTCTGAGTTTTTATTAAGTTATTTGCTCCCAGGATATTAGCTGAAAGAGGGTCTCAGCTACCATAGAGATGTTTATCCTAGTGCCTGGCCAATTCCATTATCTAAAAGAATACTCACAGCCATAAGACTGGCTGCAAAAGTTGTGTCTTTATCTTAAACACAAGTAATTTTCAGAATGGTATTCAACTTAAGCTCTAAACCAAGAAACCTAAGAGGGAGGAAAGCATAGCATTTTATTAATACGAAAAAAAAGTGACATGGCATCCAATCGAGCCACTCCATAATTAACTCAAGTAGATCTTGACTGCTAGTAATTTCAGGCCTTTAAATAATTCATATCTACCCACCTTTTCTCCTTCACACTTATGTTCAAAAATAAACCTGTCTCTTCTACATTTCAGCAAAAAAGTATAGTCTACAAGTCCTACTATACAAGGGTCATCCCTGTATACAAGTTTTTATATTAGGTGCATATAAACAATTCCTGCATATATAAATTTCAACATAATTTGTGTCATCCAGACAACTTAATTTCAAATTCTTATAAGATACACCTTTTCAAGGACTGTAACTCTTAATAAAAGCTAATTTTAAAGGATTTTTTTTTCCTGGGAGCTAAAGCAGCATTAGCATTTAAAAGACTGACATGAATCTGAGGTAATTTAAGGTAAAAATGGCCCATCTCCTTCCTTTAGAAATCTAGAGACTAGGCTGAGGCAGAGAGAGGCCCCACTCCGCAAGAAATCAATAAATGTTTAGAACTCCTGGACTGACTTGGTGCTTCACTCGTTAGGAAAAGGTAGAGTTAATCCACACCCCACACTGTGGTTAGCCTAATGCATAAGAAGCCCATATTGTTCCAACCTCATTTCAGTTCAGAATACCCTATTTCTGCAACAAATATTTTCTGCATACCTACTTGTGCCAGGAATTGTGCTCAGAGCTAAAGATGAGCTGCTGGGGTGCCTGGGTGGCTCAGTTGGTTAAGCACCGACTCGGTTTAGACTCAGCTCATGATCCCATGGTTTGTGGGACTGAGCCTGGAGTAAGGCTCTGTGCTGACAGCATGGACTCTGCTTGGGATTCTCTGTCTTCTCTCTCTCTCTCTCTCTCTCTCTCTCTGCCCCTATCCCCACTCTCACATGGTCGCACGCTCTCTCTCTTACAATAAACATTTTTTTAATTAAAAAAAAAATGAGGTGCTGAACTGACAAAGGTCCTACCTTAATGGAATCTCCCAGCATTCACCCCCAGTGAACGTTAACATTTCAGATGCCAGGGCCCAGAGTAAGTCACCAAAATTTCCAAATGATTCTGCTGCAGGTGGTCTTTTCGACCACACCCTGAGATACTGGTCCAGATAGAGCTCCAATATAAGTCCAGAGAGATTCTATATATGTCCTTCACAGCTAAATCCCCAGCACCGAGCACATAGTAAATATTTTAGTATGTATTAAATGAATCTACAAGCAGGAGATGGAGGAATGAAGAGGCAATCCTTATACAATAAGGTAGGTAGCGTTTTATATTATTATAAACTATAAAAAGAATGAAAGGGAGCATGTAACACAGCTCAGGGAGAAACAGGGCAACTTCAGTCCCTGAGCTAGTCTTGTGAGTAAGTGGGAGGGAGCCTGCAAGAGAGGATATTATAGTGGGGCAGCAAGAACAAAGACAGGTGATAAACAACAAGGTTTGGGCAGAAAATACACTTATCACTGCTATAGTCTCTTGAGGCAAGAAATGATGCTTAAGTTTCACCTATATTGTCTCTAACCTTACCCCACTTCAGAGGAAGGATTATTATTCCTATTTTACGAATGAGAAAGTGAGGCTCAGGAAGATTAAACTCGTTTTAGGAAACAGTCTGCCAGTGTCATGGACTGAAAGCTTCTGTTCCCCCAAAATCCATATGTTGAAATTCTAACCCCCAATGTGATGGTGTTTGGAGGTGGGCCTTTGGGAAGTGATTAGGTCATGAAGTAGAAGCCTTATGCTTGAGAATAGTGTCCTTATAAAAGAGAGCACAAAGAGATAGCTCTCTCTCCCCATCCACCATGTGAGAACACTAAGATAGGAGTCTGCAGCCAGGAAGAGGGCCCTTACAAGAGTCCAACTGTCCGGCATTGTGATCTCAGACTCCCAACCTCCAGGATGGTGAGAAATAAATTTCTATTGTTTATAAGATACCCAGCCTCTAATATTCTGTAATAGCAGCCCAAACTAAGACAGGCAGTGCCTCAGAAAATTACACACTGAATTACCATATGATCCAGCAATTTCACTTCTGAATATATATATACATGTGTATATATGTATATACGTATATATATATACGTATATATATATATGCAAAATAATTGAGAGCAGAGATTTGAAAAGATACTGGTACACCATGAAAAGATATGGTACACCCATATATACGTATATATACGTATATATATACATATATATATATATATATGCAAAATAATTAAGAGCAGAGATTTGAAAAGATACTGGTACACCCATGTTCACAACAGCATTGTTGACAATAGCCAAAAGATGGAAACAATCCAAGTGTCCATCAACAGATGAATGGATAAACAAAATGTGATACATACCTAGAATGGAATTCATCATTCAGCCTTAAGAAAGAAGGAAATTCTGATATATGCTACAACATGGATGAACCCTGAAGATATTTTGCTAAGTGAAACGAGCCAGTCACGAAAGAACAAATAGTGTATGATTCCACTTAATGAGGTATTTAGAGTAGTTAAATTCATAAAGAAAGAAAACAGAATAGTGGTTGCCAGGGACTGGGGGAGGGAGGGAGGGAGGCTTGGGGACTCTGTGTTTAATGGGCACAGAGTTTCAGATAAAACAGTTTTGGAGATGGATGGTGTTGATGGTTATGCCACAGTATGAATGTACTTACTGTCACAGAACTATACACCTAAAAATAGTTAAAATTGTGAATTTTGTTATGCCTATTCTACCACACTTTTTTAAAAGGGTTTTTGGGGGGGCGCCTGGGTGGCTCAGTTGGTTAAGTGCCAGACTTCTGCTCAGGTCATGATCTCACAGTTTGTGGGTTCGAGCCCTGCATGAGGCTCTGTTCTGACAGCTCAGAGACTGGAGCCTGCTTCAGATACTGTGTCTCCCTCTCTGTCTGTCCCTCCCTTGCTTGTGCTCTGTCTCTTTCTCTCTCTCTCTCAAAAAATAAATAAGCATTAAAAAAAATTTTTTTTAAGGTTTTGTTGTGTTTTTTTGTTTGTTTGTTTGTTTTTTTAACGTTTGTCCTAGTGGCTGCACTGGGATTGAAGCACAGTTCTGTTTCCTAGACAGACTAACTAGTTTCATCCTCAGGGCCAAAATAAAAGAGGTTTTTAACGAGTTCGGCCAGAGCTACCAACAACCCCACTACCTTAGAATCATAATATTAATTATCAGTGACTTGCACTCACCAGCATCTCTGTATGTATCTGAATATTGAAGAAAAAAATCAGTCAATGCAATGATGAAATTTTTAAATGAAAAGAAGCAATGCAATGCATTAATCCTGAAAGCAAACTGATTTAAAAGGATGGTTACAGACTTTCATCTCCTCTTTTACTCTACCATCAATGCAGATGAGTGAGCCTATTAAGTGCCACCTACCCTTTAATCCCTACATATACAAAGACTTATTCAAAAGGCATAACAAGCAGATAACAATTACAAAGGTGGTAGAAGAGTATGTAGCCCCATGACACCCAGAGTCAGGACGGGCACTCTGCAGCTGATGTGTCGGTCTGGCAAGCAGGGCAGACTGCTGCACTCAGTGGTGCCATCCCCCGGCATCCTCCCTGCCCCCTCTCCTCCCCTTCCCTGCCACATGGCAGCTGTGCAGCTGGGGGGTGGGGGGGGTTGCGAGGAACTGAGAAGCACACTGCCTTGAACGACATTTTTGCCCTCATTCTACACGCTGTTATGTCTCTCCTACCTCCAACGAACACCACCCAGTACATCAAAAACACGGCCAAAGCCATCACTGAATTCATTCACTGCATTTGCTACAGCTTCCAAATACACAGCAAAATCAAATGCCAACTATCCTTATTTACACATGAGGGAAGTGTCATTTGGAAGTTGTTCTACATTCACCTTTCATTGCTAATGGCAAATCCAAATGCCAGGCCATGAGCGATTTTTCACGTGGCCTCACACTAGTGCAGAAACTCTCCTAATATATAATTGTCAGAACTTAGGGGAAAGGGAGTCAGGTGAATGGAGCCAGGTACCAGTTCTCCTTTTTCACCTTGTGTAGGTTTAAAGGCCCTTTGAACTTCATCCAAAGCTGTAACCCCTCCTACTCTCCTGGCCTCCCCTGACATGCCTTTTTTCGAACCAGGACCACCAGGTAAGGGGTGGGAGACGTGAAGTTGCTCCCCCTGGAGCCACTGTCTTTTCTTCCCTACTGCCTCTGCTGCTTTTCACCACTTTCCCTCATTCTTGTCTCTTCTGTCACCTCTCAGTCATACCCAGGTTTTAGATAGCACTGGAAAAGTCTTTCTTGTTATGACTTGGATCATGGAAAACATTTCCCAGAGCAAAGACATTAAACAGGGCACCACATTTTCTCATAAACACCAATTGTTTCATGTGTGTTTTCAAATAAAGACCCCTGCAGCAGGCACAACACTGTTTTCCACTGCAACTGGTTAAACAACAGTTCCATCAGTGTGCCATAGAAAAAAATGGCAGGTTGTAGGTTGGTTGTCACTTAATATTCATAAGCCACTTCACTACCAAAAACATCTGTGTTTTTTTTTAATTTCTGTATTTAGAAATGCTCTCAAAGTCTGAAGTTTCCAGAAACCCTATCTTCACATCACAAAAATTATATTCAAATAGAACACATGAGGAAGACCGTGAGTAGCTAGGTATAGCTGTTATATAGACAGTATGACGTATCTTCTTCAGGATCAGATGGGAGAGAAAAGTATAAGCAAAAAGTAACTCTACTGAGTTACTTTACTGTCAATATACATATGGCCTTCCGGTTTATTCTCTTTATAAGACCCATATTTTCATCAAGTACTGTACAATACTAATTTTTCTCGTTCCAAATACTACTAAAAATTGTCAGCTGGTTCATCAGTTCCCATCTTCTGTAAGTGTTCTCTATCTCACACAAACACACATATATGTATTAAGACAGTTTGGCAATCACATATTCTGGATTCCAGGCAGGATTTATACTTTCTCAAATCTTTCCTGCACTCCTTTAAGTTCATATGTTTGGAAAAGAACTTAGCTCACTGTCTGAACTGAGAAAAGTTTAATTACATTGAAGGCAAGGGAATGATGGGGTGAAACAGAGACAGAATGAGATCAATGCCCTAGAACAAAAGGGTTAGAGCTGAATGGAACCTTGGAGAAAATCTGATTCTATCTTGTCATGCTGCTGCTAATGAAGAAACTGCTAAACTTCAGAAAGGTTAAATTACTTGCCAAGGGAATGCCATTACCTGGTAAGTGGGCCAGGCTTCCTGGCAGCCAATATGTGCACACATGTTTGTGTCTAATGGAAGCAATGAAAATTCGGGTGAGAAGGTAATGTCAGATATGCATTACTTCAACAGTCAGTGGCACTTCAAAAGCAGTGAGAGAACTTGAACCAGCGTCTCAAATGATAATCTACTCTCATTTTAATGATCCCTCTGGAGAGGTCTTCCTTTGGCAGATTTTTCCACATTTGCTAGAATTGACTTAAGGCCAGTTCACACCCTAAAAGATGTGTCCAATCTTCTTTATTACTCTTTGAACCCTCTTGAATCCCGCCATGTGAAGTTTCTTCCCCTCTTCCCAGCCCACCCCACCCCACCATGGAATATTTTAAGAAAAAAATATTGTACTTTACAATGTCACCCTTCTAGTATTATGTTTTCCTAAATCTCTTGCATTAAGCCTGCATTACTCTTGAAATTGGAGAAAAAAAATACTGATATATTTTTTTTTTTTTGGGGGGGGACAGAGAGAGACAGAGCATGAACAGGGGAGGGGCAGAGAGAGAGGGAGACACAGAATCGGAAACAGGCTCCAGGCTCTGAGCCATCAGCCCAGAGCCCGACGCGGGGCTCGAACTCACGGACCGCGAGATCGTGACCTGGCTGAAGTCAGACGCTTAACCGACTGCACCACCCAGGCGCCCCAATACTGATATATTTTTAAACCTCTATTACTCTGTATCAACTGGACATCTCATAATTAGTCAGATGGAGATCAGCAAATATTTCTTTAAAATTCAAGGCAAAGTTTAAGAAAGACTCTCCCCACAAATAAAGCTATTTTCTTATCTATTATTGTTTTCTTGTAATTTTTAAATCACCTATATGGAAGAATGCCAACAGTACGGCAAACCTACCGGTCCCTGCATTTGCTTCTCTCTTGCCTGCTACCATCATCCAGGGATTAAAAGTGGCAGGGAGGAGGGTTATACTCTGTGGACTGTGACCTTGGGAACAGAGCCTGGCCTACCCTTCAATTCCCTCAATACCAAATCTTCAGCATCAACTCAGTGAAGCACCTATGGCATGAAGGATACCTTGTAAAATATATCAGAACACAGAGATACACAGACCTACGAGTATACTGTTTGACTGCAGGAGCCATTACCTCTAGTTTCACTAGTTTAACTAGTTAAGAAAGGAATTTTTCTTCTCTTGATTCCTGCTCTATCCCCAGGGCAGGCAGCATTTCTCACGTGTCCATGGCCTTCTATTTCTCCAGGTAAAGATCTGGCTTTCCAAACACCATCACAAGGATCAGGCCCAAACCAGCATGTCTGGTGTTAGCTGGTTTGACGGTCTGCTTGCCTTGAAAAGTCTTGACCTTGTCTGTTCCCATAGCCATTTGTTCTGGTTTATCTTCTCAATCCGCCCTTCTGCAGGATCTGCCCTGGATAACTTTCCACAAAGTGTTTGTTTATTTTCCTCCTCTGTTTCTTTTGTGAACACTGCTTTCCAACAGCAGTTTATTACAGTTTGTAACAAATGATTGTCCCCATTTACATCAAACATACCTCAGCTTAGTCCTTGTCAAATCAACAAGAAAAACCCTCAGAATGGGAAGGCTTCAACAAGCTCACTTTTTACCTCCTTTCACAAGAACCCATTTCTGAGATTCAAATCCTAAAATGTTCTCATTTTATTGGGTGACTTGGATTTCTACGTTTTCTTCTACTCTTTCTTTTCAGAAATCTTAGTCTCTCTCCGTGACTCTTCATCACAAACAGCATGTTCACGTGGAATTTCATGGTTAATGAGTGCCAAACCCTCACCTGGGCCAAGAGGTCTGTGTGCTCCAAACCCAGTGTTTTCCTTTCAATGAAACAGTTCAGAAATTTCAGAAATTCATCTGTTTACGCTGAGCCTACCTACTTTGATCTGACCTAAATTCCCTGGTATACTTTAATACATTTATGTGTGTTAGTAGAATTCATTCATTTCGTTCTATTGTGTGACTACTAAGTAGTTTGGTCAATTTTAACACTTTAGAAGTCTTATTATAGTTTCACTTCATTTAGCTCTCTTTAGAGTCTAGGATAGGAAAAATCATGTTAAGTTGCACAGCTGCACTCTCTGATTCAAGCTACCTAGCAACTGTCAAAATACAACCCAAACCACAAAGGTGTTTGAAGCTGCATGTGAAAGCTTATTCTAAGACAGATACTGCCAACTCTTCTACTGTCTTAAACGCAGCCTGTCATTTCAGCACAAGTACAATGGGGAGAGAGACCTGTGAGTGGGGAGAAGAATTCTGGTGGTCTAAAATGTTTATTTTAAAATGAAAAATGAAATTAAAAAAAAATAATCAGAGCCAAACCATTTAACTCCCATGTTTCAGCAGGAGGAGAAAAATGACTATTAATTGTAGTTCTTCCAAATGTCAGTATCAGTGGAGATGTGTCTTCACAGAAATTCACAGAAATTGAAATATCTATTTCTTTGGTCAGAGTGCTTAATCCCATTCCTGAAAACTCGTTTTTCAAAGTTGCCTTGGAAGGAAAAGTGAAAGATCATTTACTGACTGCATTTCTGGGGAACTATAGTTACATTATGTTGTCCAGAGGTAAAATAAAATTCATTCTCACTATAAAAATAAAAATATCTATTGTGGGACTCCTGGGTGGCTCAGTCATTTGAGAATCTGACTTTTGATTTCAGCCAGGTCATGAATCCAGGGTCGTGGGATCAAGCTCCATGTTAGGCATGGAAGCTGCTTAAGATTCTCTCTCTCTCCCCCTCTCCCTCTGCCCTTCTCCCCTGCTTATACTCTCTTTCTCTCTAAAATAAAAAATTTTTTAACTTGAAAATGTTTTACAAAACTATAAAATTATATATATATCCATTGTGTGAAAGACCACTAGAAACTGGTAACAGTAGTTGCCTCTGCAGTACTGGAGATCTGGGGCTTACTCATATTATATTATTATATTTATATTATATCATATTATTACATTATATCAAATTTTTTCATGTTCACTTGTTACTTTTGCAATATTAAAACAAGCATTAAGAAATAGACTGACTTGAATGTTGCACAGGTTTAATGAGATTATCCCCCTGGGCTCAGGAATGGAAGTATATTTATGTTGGTGCCTGCAGATAATCACAGGTTCCTACAGTAAACATTCCTCCCCAAGTACTTTCTGACCATACTTAAGAAATATAGCTTTTCTCACTGGGAGTACTGAGAAAATAAACTGGAGTTCTATTTTGAGAATTCAAAGTACATACCATTCATGCAAACCAAAGTACACACATTTGCTCAATGACCCAGCCCTCTACTTCATAGTTATAAAATGTGGAAAAAGAAGCCATAAGCCTCATACCAGCAGTACAACTGCACAATTCCGGAGATCTTTCCCTAAAGAACAGGATATACTTTTCATCATCAATATATTAAACCCATAAAACATCTCTGAGGGTCTAGCATCTATATATGGCTCTGCTTTGCCAACCTTTATCATCAAACCACTACATTTATGCAACTTTTCTTCTTTGCCTTAAATATTTGCACTAATTCTTTCTTATCAATGTAAAATTAAATTAGGAAATAATTATTTTGTAAATTGTGGAGCACTAAATGCATCACAAAATATCTTACCTTTAATCCCAATTATACTGAGCTCTTTACTGAATTTGTCAGCTTCTTAAGGTCTAGGGGGTGTTCTCTTATTCATGTTTGTCATTCTCCTGACTAAACTATATACTCTTCCTCAAAGGGAGGAATTAGAGCTCCTATGTCATTTTCTTTCCTTATATCTTGATTTTTTATCTTATGAAATTTTTACAAACATTAAATGATTCAAATCTGAAAACAAGGCAATACAAATTGACTGCTTTTTAATCGCTTATAGCCTATATATGCAGCACCTAAACATTCACCTATCTGCCTTGAGCTGAACAGAGTTATGAATCTATATCTATAGCTACATCTATGCATATATCTCTATCTCTATATCTATCTGTATATTCAGATCTATACATATAGCTACCTCTCTACCTATCTATACATGGTCTCTGGATCCAGACATACATATGAGCCTCTATCCTCTCCTTCCTTACTTTGCATACATTTTACAAGAGTTTCTTTATCGGGACTCTCCCTTTCATTGGAACTTGTTTGAAATAAAATTGAACAGCTTGAGCTGTGCCAGAATCTCTTACTCACCCATCCTCAGTCTTCCCATAATACACAAAGCAAAGTATCTTGAAAGAGTGGGCTTCAATTGACAAACAGAAGCGAATGAACAAGCCTACATTAAAATTCAGATTTGGGGGCGCCTGGGTGGCGCAGTCGGTTAAGCGTCCGACTTCAGCCAGGTCACGATCTCGCAGTCCGTGAGTTCGAGCCCCGCGTCAGGCTCTGGGCTGATGGCTCAGAGCCTGGAGCCTGTTTCCGATTCTGTGTCTCCCTCTCTCTCTGCCCCTCCCCCGTTCATGCTCTGTCTCTCTCTGTCCCAAAAATAAATAAAAACATTGAAAAAAAAATTTTTAAAAAAAAATTCAGATTTGAAAACATAAAACATATTTTATCTCACCGATGGTGTATGTGGAAAGATTTCTTAAGCTGACAAAATTGAAATTATTTTCTCACCAAAAGGTTGCTATTTGCATTTTAATCAGCCAATGAAGTTTTGCAAAATCTCTGAAGAGGAAATACCTTACTGATGTGATATGAGAAAAGTAAATTGGATGCAGAAAAGCTTCTGAAGAAGGTGAACCAAACTATCTTCAATTCATCCAGAAGTTTCAAGCTCTGTTTTCGAAATGCTGCCAAACTTCAGGGTGAAATAAGGAAATTTCCTTTCCCCTCTAGCCAACTACTTAATTTACCTTTCTTAAGATACATTCTTTCCGTAAAAATCTAGAGTCTTTTGTATTTAAAGATGACCTTGCATTTTTATTATAATATTTTGTAAACAGAGAATGGTCTTCTGCTGCCAGGCTTTAAACAGTTCTTGTAGAGAAGAAAAATAAATTCAGTGTTTCTGTTTATATTTATTTTCCTAGAATTCATCTCTAATAGTATTTCTAGCTGTACTCTACAAAAGCTAAACACACACACACACACACACAGGAAAAGAAAAAGAAAATGCAGCTTTGAAACATACTAATGCAATTCTGTAAAATAATATATGAGTAATTTTTCTGAATAGTCTAACTGGCTTAAAGGACTCCCTAGAGATATGAAATATAAAACTTGCTTCTTTAAACATTTTACTCCATAATGCACTGTATTCTTGAATATCATATTAAGGTAGCTTGTTAGAATTATTATTTAGAGCGTTAAGTCCGTTTGACATGAACTCTGTGACTGTACTATTTCTCATTGTTGTTTTCAAAGTTTTTCATAAAACTACCCTGTACACTATTGACAGGTAGATTATAAATAATAAGTCTGTGTTAGTGAAATGTTTTTCTTTTTAAGTATTTAGCGTAGTGTTGAAAAAGACTGTCTTCAAAAATAGATATAAGAAATAATGTGGTATTCAACATATCTTTTATAAAAGTTGACAACAGCATTAGGGATTCAAACTGAAGAGAATGGATATATAAGGCAATACTGAATGGTTTTCTATTTAAATGTATATGAACTAAAACAATGGATTGTTCCTTTTTACAATTTTACTAGTTGTCATATTTTGAAGATAAAGTAAGTTCCTAAGAGAATTCTTAGTGGCCTCTTCGGATGAATCAGGGAACAAATTATTCACAGATCAATTACAACTGAACCCTTGGTTCTACTGTGGGTCAGGATGTGGCCCACCTTTGGCTCAGGTTACTGACATATCCATATAGAACCAAGTCAGTTCCTGTACTGCCAATTCCATCCTCCCCTTTGAAACAGGAAGAGTACCCAGCAGAAGCTCCACTGCTACTCAGCCCTTTAAGTCAAATGTCAACCATTCTGTGATGCATATGTTTATATTTCCTTTGAACAGTGTCCCCAGACTTAGGTCCTAATGGTATAGAAGTACTTAGCATAAACAGAAGGCTTTTTAAGAGTTTTTCAGTTCATGAATTTTTTTCTAAAAGAAACTGAAAGCATACTTCTATTCTTTGTGACCAAATATGTCTCAAGTTAGAAAGTCATTCATCTGAAAATCTCAACATTATCCTTTCCCAAGGCTAAAATTGAGGAAATAACTGCTATCTAGATTTCTCTGCCTCTAAGAAGTAAAATTTAAATATTAACAATGAAAAACATTAGGACTCTCATGATTCATTAGTTGCTTAAGTGCATTTCTTTGGAGAAGCTAAAAGCTCTTCGAATGTAGAATTACATGGGCCTTTCCTTATCTAAGTGAAGAAAGCAAAAGGCAGTTTATCAAACTCCACCTTTTGAGAGAACCAACAGGAAACTAAAATCCTGAAAGATGACTGGCCAGCATTGCAAGTAACAATAGAATTAAAACATATTCACAGATCCTGGGGTGAGCTTCTGCAAAAACAACTGTCTCCTCTAAGACCAGTTTCCATACTAGGTATTTTCACCTTTAACTCAACCTACCAATTTAAGCCACTCAGAAAAGAAACCTTATGCATCACATACAAATTTAAGAATACAAGAATTACTAATTCCATGGCTGTATTCAATTCACTAATGACATTTTGTTCTTTAAAAAAGTCACAGATTATAACAACTTTTGAAAAATGTAATTTGAGTGAAGAAGCCCTCAATTTCCAACAGAAATATTGCTACTGTTTCCCTTCCCTGGTGATGCTAAATTGCATAACATTCTAACTAGGAGAGGAGCACCTGGCTGGCTCAGTCTGTAGAGCATGTGACTCTTGATCTCAGGGTCATGAGTTCAAGCCCCACATTGGATATAGACCCTACTTTAAAAAAATTTTTAATAATAAATAAATAAATAAATAAATAAATAAGATGCCTGTTTTCTTCCATTTTCAATATGGAGCAAATGTTCCTATGATAATTAAAGACTGACATAAGCTTTTGGAATAAAACCCCCAAAATTTTCCCACAATGTAATTTTAGCTAACCATGTTATCTTCTAACTTGTGTATTGAAATTCTCCACTTACTCAGTTGATTCAATGGTTCATCCCCTGGACACTACTGCAAGCCTTTTTTCGTCCACCCACCTCAATTCTATTTCTCCATCTCCCATCCTTACATTCCCCCCTTAATGCAGCCAAGTTAGATTTTTGGCATCCATCTGTCCAGAGGAAATGATGAAGATATGCAACCTGAAGTGCACTGAGCTTGGGGTGCAATCTTAATTATATTCCCGATGCCCTTCAAACAGATTCCTCTACCTTTAAGAAGCCAGTGATTTTGAGAAAATGGCTAAGCAAGTGGAGACCACAGGGAGAGGTAGAAACTAAAAACTATTAAACTTAATCAGTTTGTTGAACACTTTTAAAATACACTTACTACTTAGGGAGTGAGGTTTATAAATTGTGTCAACATTGTATTTTTTTTCATTAATGTGTATAAACCTTTTACATAGCTTCCTCTCCCATCTTTTGTCATGAGACCCAGAGCCTCATTTAAATTAGGATATCCTGTCTTCAACTCAGATACAACATGGGTAGAGGCTAAATTGTCATCTTTCTCTCAAAACCCATGCCCCTGAACTTACTGAACTAAAACCTTAAACCTTAATGCACCGGTGGGCCTCCCTTTCCAAGGAAATTGTACACCCTTTGAGGGAAGACACCATAATTTAAGCTTTTTAAAATCCTTCATAGAAACCATCTTTAATACTTTACCATAAAAAGGTGCTAAGTAACTATTTGTCAATACTTAAAAATAGTTAAGTATGTAACTTAACAATATAGGAATTTGTCTAGTGTGTACAACTTGATTATTTGGGCAGTTTAACATATTCTTTGATTCCTGTAATACAGAAGACCTGTTTTATAAATCTTTACCAGAACTAACAACATTTTGGCAAACTTAAGTTAAACTTCCTTTTATTTCTTCTATATGTTCTAAGATGGAAATGACAAATAGTAAACAAGACAAAAGAACATGGATTGTTTTCAAACAGGATAATTTGATTAGGAAAAATAGAGAATGATTTAAAAAAAAAAAAAAAAACACTGACCAAAAGTACCTAAATTAACTCACTATTTACTTTTCAACTGGCAATAGCTAAAAATTTTGTTTTTATAGATATATTAAAACACTTTTTAAAACTTCAATTTGAGGGGGTACGTGAATGGCTCAGTCAGTTAAGCTTCCCACTTTGGCTCAGGGCTCAGGTCATTATCTCATAGTTCGAGTTCTACCCCACATTTGGGCTCTGTGCTACAGCTCCGAGCCTGGAGCCTGCTTCAGATTCTGTCTCCCTCTCTCTCTGCCCCTCCCCCGCTCATGCTCCCCCCCTCTCAAAAATAAATAAACATTTAAAAAGTTTTTTAAAAATTTCTATTTGTGATATGCAATAATTTGCAATTTCTATTTTCCAAGGTAAAAAAAAAGTCATTTGTAACCTATTGAAACCAGATGGAAGTAAGTAGATCTGAATTCATAATACCTTAATATTAAACTATTTTTTACTAGCTCTTGCAGAAGTCACTGAAATGAATTAATATTTTAAGAACATTCTATATCTGTGATAATATTATTTATTAAATGCCTAAAATGAGCAGATGCTTTATATACATTATCTCATCTTTGCCCCCCCCCAAAAAAACAGCACAAAAATTACCAGTTCCATTTTAAATTTTTTTAAGTGTTTATTTAACCATGGGATCATGACCTGAGCCAAAGTTGGCAGCTTAACAGACTGAGCCACCCAGGTGCCCCTCTAGTTCCATTTTGAAGGTGAGGAAGCTGATACTCAGAGAAGTCAGACAATTTAATCCAGATGACAAACTGGAAAATGGCAGAAAGGGTATGACTACAGTCCCAGATTTTTCCCATTTTCTCATGCACCTCCTATTAATAGTGGGTATCAATTTTTAACACTATTAAGAATGACCTTCACAAAATCAGAGACAGAAAGTGCAAGGATGGTGGCCAGGGGCTGGGTGCAGGAGGGAATGAGGAGTTACCGTTAAATGGGTAAAGAGTTTCCATTTGGGATGATGCAAAAGTTCAGAAGATAGACAGTGGTGATGGTTGCACAATAATGTAAATGTACTTAATGTCACTGAACTGTGTATTTCAAAATGGTTAAAGTGGTGAATTTGTTATGTATATTTTACCACCATAAAAAATACAGCATTCAACATCATACCCATTTTGTTGATTTCCTACAAATCTATACTTTTAATACAGAGTTCAGAAGACTTTAAAATCATGGACATTTCATGGGACACCTGGGTGGCTCAGTCGGTTAATCTGCCCACTTTGGCTTAGGCCATGATCTGGAAGCTCATGAGTTCGAGCCCTGCGTGGGGCTCCATGCTGACAGCTCAAAGCCTGGAGCCTGCTTCAGATTCTGTGTCTCCCTCTCTCTCTGCCCCTCCTCCACTTGTGCTCTGTCTCTCCTTGTCTCTCAGAAATAAATAAAACCTAAAAAAAAAAAAAAAATCACGGATGTTTCAGTTAAATAATTGTCATGATGGGATATATAAAAATAATTTGAAGTGCAGGTTGAAATAATGATAAACATTTTTAAATGCAAATATTGTTATCACTGCAATTGATATTTTTATACTACTATTAGAATCTCATTAGATTCTTTCACAAGTTTTGTGTTTTTTTTGTTGTTTTTTGGGGTTTTTGGGGGGTTTTTTTGGTGTTTTTTTTTTTTAATTTTTTTTCAACGTTTATTTATTTTTGGGACAGAGAGAGACAGAGCATGAACGGGGGAGGGGCAGAGAGAGAGAGAGACACAGAATCGGAAACAGGCTCCAGGCTCTGAGCCATCAGCCCAGAGCCCGACGCGGGGCTCGAACTCACGGACCGCGAGATCGTGACCTGGCTGAAGTCGGATTCTTAACCGACTGCGCCACCCAGGCGCCCCGTTTTTTGGTTTTTTTTTAATGTTTATTTATTTTTGAGAGTGAAAGAGAAAGACAGAGTGTGAATGGGGGAGGGGCAGAGAGCAAGGGAGACAGAATCCTTAGCAGGCTCCAGGCTCTGCGCTTGTCAGCACAGTCTTGTGGGGCTCAAACTCACAAGAGGTGAGATGGTGACCTGGGCCAAAGTTGGACACTTAACCGACCAAGCCATCCAGGCGCCCCTCACAAGGTTTGTTTTTAAAATATAAAATATAAACTAGGAAAAAAAAACTCAGAAAAACATTAGTCCATTTACTGCTTAGCCCAATATCACTGTGTTCATATTAATTAGTTATTAAGCCCTTTATCATCTTTCTAAATAGTTCCTAGTCTGTTTTTCTATTATTTAATCAAATTATATCCTTCTCTACTCTTCAATATTCTAAATTGGCATTACTACTGATTATTCTTATGAAGAAAGTTTCCATTACAGCTTAAAAAAATGTTAAAAAATAAAAATCAAGCCTAAATCATTTCATTCAGAGATTATTTTTAATGAGTATAGCTTGCAATGTTTTCATCTTTGTATTTAAGAAGTTCAAGCTCTAAGTCTTTTATGACTATTAGATTTTATGCATTTATATTTATAAATGAATGAATGCAGATCATGAATTATTGCAAGATCTCATATGTGGTACATGCCTAATTATTAATGAGGGCTAAGTCATAAAAGGCAACCACTGTCACTCATGGGGGGGGGGGGGAGAAAATGTGTCCTAAAGCATGGAAAGAGCACTGGATGATTGATGGCTACAGCAGAAGAGACAGGCTAGCCAAGCTAAAGAAACAAGCAGAACAGTGTGCAGCATCAAATCATGGCTGCTTCCCAGTTGCTTGGTGCAAACACTGTAATCTGGTCTTAACAAGAAAATTAAAAGCAAAGCACCATTAATCATACAGAAAACAAAAACATTTGGTTAAACTAATGAACACCACTTAAAAGAGAACAGCAACAATCTACATTTTTCTTGAAAATTCTCAAGTCAAAAATACTTAACTTTAGAAAAGAAAATAATTCAATTTCTAACTAAATTAATTTCTTAATATAAAATAAATACGTGTTTAATGACCTTAATGATGCAAAACTTCGATATAATACAGAATGAAATAAAGTGGGACATCAGAATTACTTTTAATTTCACTAATAACAACACTAGTATATGAAAGACAGTGACAGAGCATGGTTCTTGAGGATAAGTCCCTGGGTTCAAATGCAAGCTCCAAATTGACTTGCCAGTTGGATGACCGAAATATTTTTTATTTGATTTTTGAGGAATTTTAAGGAAAAATTCTGTCCCATTAGAAAAATCTTTTCTTTACTATTACATATTTTACCCAATCACCTACAACTAGAATTGTCAGTTTTAGCAAATAAAAATATAGGATACCCAGTTAAATTTGAATTTCGGATAAATAAGGAATAATTTCTGAATAGAACACACTTATACTGGAAACTTACGTGTTGTTTATCTGAAACACAAATTTAACTGGGTGTCCTATACTTTGTCTGACAACCCTACTAGAGTACTTCTACTTATCCTCTACTTTCAATTTTTCATTCTTCTATTTAGTAAGCACACTATAACAATAGTATCATAAATCATGCTTTGTGCTATATGGCATGTAATTATACAATCAGCTGGCAGGCTATGTAAAGAACTGAAATGAATTCAATAGGATTACTAACTTTTGAAAGAAAGTGGTAACCATTTATAGTATTGTTTCAGGACAGTTAAAGACTGTTTCCATCTACTCTTGATATGTTTCTTAAGAGGGCATAACAGTTTTTACTCAAATAGCAATGATTGCAACATTCAATTATGGATTATGTACATAATTATAAAATTAATCACAGCAATCAATGTTCTGCCCATACAAGTGCATTTCACATCACGATGTGGATACTTTTACAAAGGCTCCCCTGACATTGCAAAGCGATGACGAGTTTTAAAAGACTTATTCTAACCTTCCAAATCACCATTACTAAATGTTTTACAAAAATCCGTACTCAAGTGATAATAATCTAGTGTTAAGAATTTTTAAATCCCATGCTAGATAAACAATTTTTTTTTTTAATTTTTTTTTTTCCAACGTTTATTTATTTTTGGGACAGAGAGAGACAGAGCATGAACGGGGGAGGGGCAGAGAGAGAGGGAGACACAGAATCTGAAACAGGCTCCAGGCTCTGAGCCATCAGCCCAGAGCCCGACGCGGGGCTCGAACCCACGGACTGCGAGATCGTGACCTGGCTGAAGTCGGCCGCTTAACCGACTGCGCCACCCAGGCGCCCCATAGATAAACAATTTTACCTAATCAAACATATACATGGAGTTAGAAAAAAAATAAAACTTTGAATCCAATTTAAAAATTCAAAGGTATAAAATAAAATGTTTTGTTTTGTTTTGTTTTGTTTTGTTTTACTGTCAGTTTTCTGACAGTAATTTTGATCATCAAAGGTAATTTTGATCATCAAAACATGTCAATAGTATAAGAAAATCCTTTATGTAGCATTTATATTATTCCAAAGATATTTGACAATAGTCATCAGATAAACCAACCAATCTCTTGCAAAAGGTGCCATTAAATCACCAAAATATTGATATTTTCAAAAGATCTATTTAAACTAATGAAAATGGATCTTTCAACCCAAAGTATAATAATACTACAGAAAAACAGTGGTGAAAAACTTGTCTTTGTCTCTAAATCATGACCTTAAATGATTCAACCTCAAGTTATTAATAACGTTTGTCATGCTAGACTCAAAGTGTTAGCTAAATTACATTTCATTTCCTCCCTTATACACCAACACATTTAGTAATCTGTGAGAGTAACAGAAACATAGACTTTTGACCACATAAAGATAAATATCAGTAAACTAAGACAGAAAACAGTTACATTCCTTGTGAGTCATCATATTCCATTGACTAAAAATCACAATTTAAGGAAATTCTGTAGCCAACTAAACACTTAACAACAGTGCCATAACCATTTGGGGACACTGGAAAACAATGTAAGTCTTGAAGAGTGAATACCTGGCAACTTTGCTAAACTAGATCATAATCTCAGGAAACAATAAATTTAAAATCCAGCAGAGTCCTTTTTATATGCTACATTAAATTATTTTTCAAAATAACCCCTAAAAAATAATTTTCAAAAGTTTAATGGATTAAACAATTTCTTAATCTCTATCATCGTATCCATTCCAATTTTAGTAGCCAGCACCTAGATTATTTTATTAAATCCTCTTGTCAACTCTGAGCTTTTCTCCCTTCCCTTTAACACTCCTAAAAACGTGTTTTCCAGTTGTTCCCCTTTCAGAGAAGGCACATTAAGAATAATTAGAATAGCTAATGTATACTGAGCAGCTATGGGCAGGGCACTATGCTATCTAACATAGTGTCATCTCATAGAAGAGAATGTGAGAGGTAGGATGTGGTAGGAGATAGAGCTGGAAAGATTAACAAGATCCACAATCTACCTGGCCTCCTGAACCATGTAAAGAGATTTGTATTTTATTCCTACGGCAGTGGGAAGTCATCAAAAAGTTTTAAGCAGGAATATGATACAATTAGATTTGCCTTTTAGAAATGAGACTCTAGCTACTATTATGGTGAATGGATTAGGAAAAACAAGATGGTTGGGACAAAAACCTAGCTAAGAAGACACTATGGTGATAGAAGCCAAGCATGGAGGTAGCTAAAACTTAGAGTAGATAGCAGGTTCAGGAGGTAAAACCAACAGAATGTGAGAAGAAACTGGGTATTAAAGGAAAGGGGAGAAGGAGACAAAGATGATGTCCAGATTGCTACAAGGGCAACTGGGGAGATGCGCAACACAGAAAAGGGCAAATCTAGGAATGTGGAAATATCCAGCAAACATATATACAGGCCCAGATTCATTTATTCATTTATTGAGCATTTTTAAGCCCCTATCTTAGAGCTCGGATCTATACATATTTTCTATATGAGATTATAGTTTTAATAAATTGGGTAAAAGTATGTCTCCATCATCTTCAAATTTCTATTTCAAAGCATATTCTTGTTACAAATAGCATAAGCATCAATGAACAGATGAATGAATCAATCATTAAAAATAACTCTGCCAAATGTATTATAGCATAAAAAAAAATTGATGAGCATTGCCAAAAAAGCCAGTTAGTAGAGTCAAATTTCAGTGGCCTTGGCACCCCAGCAGTGATATTAAGTATATGTTTAAAGATACAATAATATAAAACATTGAATAATGAGACACTAGGGCCACATTCCTCCCCACCCTGACATATAAGGTATTATATATCAAATTAATTTTCAATATTTGAATGAAAGAGACAAAATTTGTCACAACTAAGAAATTCCATTACATACAATTGCTGAAAAAGTTAATTTTATTTTTATTTTAGTTATAATTCACAAAATGAGGTATAGGTAGCAGGACTCATGCCACACATGCATGGCCCATGTTCACACATCTTAACTTAAATGACTGTGGGCAAAGCATCTTATAACAGAAGGATAATCTGACTGAATGAATGTCATACATGGCTTGATTAAGAGATGGTGGCAGCCCATAGGATTGTTTCTTTTGACCCTGGCACACTGCTGTTGTGAGGTTGGGTGAAAAGCCATTCAGAAAGAAATACTGACCAAGCTGCTGGGAAAGCATATAAACTGTGCTATAAAAATTTTTATAGAATTCTAGACTTCTCATTATTATCCAATGGTCAGTATTTTTATTAGAGGAGCTGCTAGTTAAATGTCTTGTCAAGTCCTTTCTTTTTTAGGCACAGCCTAAAATATATCTTAAATATATCTACATAGACGTGTTGTATTCCTTACCTCCAGGCCTTATAGCAAAGTTGAAGGACAGGCATCATAATTTCCATTTTACCAGGGAAGAAACTGAAGCTTAGAAAGTTTTAAAACTTGCTCATGATCACACAATCTTTAAGTAGCAAGGCTGAGGTTCCAAGATCCCAGATCAAATTCTCAAGTGTGTGTCCCCTTCTCTTTCCAAGCTGACTCCCAAAGATTTAAGTTCCTATTAAGTAAAGTGAACCTAGCAATAGTAGACTACATTAACTCAGGTGAAGACTTCTTTGAGGATAAAAAGAGAAAAGAATAAGTGATCTTGATTCAGTCTGGGAAGAGAAATCAAGACTGTGCCTAACACTTAGTAGGAGCTATAGAGGACATGAGAAAAATCTAAAATGTGGTCTCTCTTGTCAGAATTAGTGAGATGAACCTACTAAGAATAAACAAAGGATGCTGTTATTTCCCAGTTGTTTATAGGATAGGTTCTAATATATTTTTTTTTTTTTGCCAAAATCAAATTAATAGCTGATCAGCTTAAATAATACTGCCTGTATGTTCTACTAAAAGAGCTTACAGCCTTTAAACTTTCAGGAACACTGGCCCCTCAAGTAAGTTTACTGGTAGGTGTGCTAGAATTGGGCCCAAGGTCATTCAGCAGCGATACATTATCTTTATTTCTTATTACAACTTTTCAGATTAAATCCATTGGTTGGCACAAGAATTCTAGCCAAAATTCCAAATATTCAGGATGCCTTAATAATGGAAGATGTGGATACCAGCAAATCTGGGTATTTATCTAAAAGAAATGAAATACTAACTCAAAAAGACACGTGCACCCTATGTTCATTGAAGCATTATTTACATTAGCTAAGACATGGAAACAACCTAAGCATCCATTAATGAATGAATGGATAAAGAAAATGTGATACTCTGATACACACACACACACACACACACACACACACACACACACACACAGTGGAATATTATTCTGCCATAGAAAAGAAGGAAGCTATGCCATTTTAGACAACATGGATGGAGACCCCAAGGGCATTATGGGAAATGAAATGAGTCAGATAGAGAAAGACAAATATCTCACTTATATGTGCATTCTTAAAAAAGGTCAAAGTCATAAACACAGAAAACAGATTGGTAGTTGCCAGAGGTAGGGTAGTGGGGGTGGAGGGCGTGAAACGGGTAAAGGTGGTCAACAGGTGCAAACTTCCAGTTATAAAGTAAGTGAGTCCTAGTAATGTACTGTCCAGCATGGTGACTATAGTTAATAATCTGTATTATATATTTGAAGCTTGCTAAGAGAGTACATCGTAAAAGTTCTCATCACAAGAAAAAAAAATTGTTAACTATGTGTGGTGATGGATGTTAGCTAAACTTATTGTGGTGATCATTTTACAATATACAAATATTAAATCATTGTGTTGTACATGTGAAACTAATATATCATATGTCAATTATATGTCAATAAAACAAAAACATACCGAATAATAATAATAATAATAATAATAATAATAATAATAATAATAAAGGAAGCTGTGGTTTAAATCTAATAAATATAAGAAGGCAGAAAATGTTACATATCTTCTAACTACTGACTTGCACCTCACCCATAAGAAACCTGGCAAGTGGCCACACCTAAGACAGAAGACAAGGAGGAAGCTCCTTGGGTTCTCAGCAGCCTTGCTTGAAAAAGCCTGCAGAAAAAAAACAAACAGCATTGCCCCTTAACCATACTATTACTCACAATAAATTGAGTAATAGCTGCCAATGTTATGGTTCACTTCTCTCCTTAATTTTAAGGATTTATTTAAAGACTGGTCATTATTTATTTAAAGTCCCCATCTTTACAAAGCATTATACTCTCTCTCCTTTTGTGGTGCCTTCCAAGGACCACAAACCAAACAGTTTGAAAGAGTTCTTGTTTTTAAGGAATTCACAGTCTAACACAGAAAACAGAAGAGAAAACCAGAGTCTGAGTCAGACATGACTTTTTTAATACTTTCAAGTTTTCATTCACATTTTGTATATATTCACAAACTTTCCCAAGATGAGCCTCATTCCAGGAGAAAAAAAAAGACTCTGAAGTAATTAGCAGAGGTCTTTTGTTCAATAAAAAGCAGATTTAGTTGAATTGTAAGGTGAAACCGGTTCAGCTAAATTCATGAGGAAGCTATTTCTAATACCTACCTTTACCAAATTTCAGGTATTCCTTGGGCTGAGTTAGTGCCAAGATGGGGTTATAAGGGACTTCTTCTAAAATTTAAATCAACTTGGGGTGCCTGGGTGGCTCAGTCAGTTAAGCGTCCAACTTTGGCTCAGGTCATGATCTCACAGTGCATGAGCTGGAGCCCAACATCGGGCTCTGTGCTGACAGCTCAGAGCTGGAGCCTACTTCAGATTCTGTGTCTCCCTCTCTCTCTGCTCCTCACCCTGCTTGTGCTCAGTCTCTCAAAAATGAATAAACATTAAAAATAAATTTAATAAAAATAAAAAATAAATCAAATTTAAATCAACTTGAAGCAAAAAAAAAAGGAGCTCCATTATATACTTACTGTTCATTAAAATGAGATTTTAGACAAGAGAATGATCAAAACTGAGCACACAGCAGTGTATCGAATGCAATAGGTACTTAAAAAATCATTTGCTGAACTAAATGGAGCTACACTAAACTCACATGTAGTTCATTCTTTTCCTCTAGAATTTGAGGAAGTTTTAGTCATTCACACAAACTTAATCCTCTGCTGCAAAAAGTCAGAAAAATATCTACAACTCCAAACACATGAGCAGAGTCATTGAAGACCATCCCAACCCCAATTAGATTATACACAGTAGCTAGAAGAAAAGTTTTGCCCCTAAGTCAAAAATACCACTCTATTCAAAGACCTCCATGATCAAAATCTTTGGAATTATTTTTACTTATTGATTCCTTTATATCTCTGAAAAGTCCTAACAATTCCTACTTCAACACTAGTCTCAGATTTTCTTTTCCATTTCTAAATAATAATAACTAACATTTATTGACTATCTACCATGTGCCAACTACTTTGCTAAGCAATTTATGAATTCTCTCACTTAATCCTCCCAAACACCCTATGAGGTAGGATCTGCTACAATGGTGAAGCGGAGGGCTAAAGAAATTAGGTAACCTGCCTGACACCACATAGCTAAAAAAACACAGAATCAGGACTCCAATCCTGATTGTCTAATTCTAGGACATACCCTTGAATGGCACTGTTACATTACCTCCTGAACCTAGCACCTAATTGTAGAAGCTTCCAGCCATTCACTTAATCCATAATTCATCTCCATTGTTTCACATGGCTATTAAGGAAATGTTTCTTAACTTTTTTTTTTACCAGTTACTTCCCCATTAAAAAAAAAAAAAAGTACAAGGGCAATACATAGCATATTAAATTTAATGCAGCTGCCAACAAGCTCGTGTTCAGTCAACCCACCAGATCCTTTCAAAATCAGGAACATAGCCTCTAGAATACAAAGACAACTTGAGGGGTGCCTGGGTAGCTCAGGCAGTTGAGCGTCCAGCTCTTGGTTTCGGCTCAGGTCACGGTCTCGCAATTTGTGAGTTTGAGTCCCACATCGGGCTCCACGCTGACCGAACACAGCCTACTTGGAATTCTCTCTCTGTGTGACTCTCTGCCCCTCCTTCACTCTCTCTTTCTCTCTCTCTCTCTTTCTTTCAAAATAAATAAATAAACTTTTTAAAATGTTGAAGGATTAAAAAAATTAAAAACAAAAAACAAACAAAAACAAAGACAACTTGCTGACCTGCTGTCACGGAAATATATGGTTTTTGTTTTTTTTCCTCAGAAGGAAAATTCCCCTCGTGCTTACATTCATAGAAATATAGCATCCAGAAAAAGGGACATAGAAGTCTAATATAGTTAACCACAGTGAAACTAGCACAGCAACCAGTGTTGTGGTCTAAGAACAATGCTTTAAACAAAATACTTGTAAAGAAGAACATGCCACTTACTTGCTGGGTGAATCTGGGTGATTTAACCTTCCTGTGCCTCAATTTCCTCATCAATGAAATGTAAAATGCTTGGAACAGTAAGACTGTAAGCACTCAATAAGTGTCAGGAATTATTATTATGGTGGGAGTGTGGGAGGAAACAGCCACCTAAGTCCTTTCAAATATGTCAAAAGTTGTCACATGAGTAATTAAACTTATTCTTTCTAGTTCCTGAGATAAACTGACTAAGAAATGCATCAGAGAAAAGATTTATCTGGGCTCAACATACGAATATTTTCAAACAACAAAAGCAGCCTGATAATGCGATTGGCTCCCTTGCGGAGAGGGAGCTCCCTGCTGACTAGAGGCCAAGATCTATGCATGTACAGGGGCTCTAGCTCTAGTGTGATTAACTGTACATGATGACCTCCCAAGGCTCACTGAAGATACTCCATTAGATTCTTTCCCACAGTGTGTGGCACACAGTAGTTTTTCAAGATATACTATATTGTTCTTGTTTGGCGTTTCTCTATGATTCACATATCATATGCATTTGCAAGTCAAGATAAAAAGTTGAGACTCTGTGAGACATAATTTTGAAGTTAGATATTTCATACAACTAATGAACACATAGCTCATGTGTTCTCATTAGTTGCCCTAACCAAATCAAACAATGTGAATCCAAAAACATATTAGAGTAATGTTGAACTCCCTTATATCCCAAATATATATATTTTTTTTCTTTTGGTTGCTGACTAATATTCCATTATATGTATAAAATTATGTATTTTATATATAATTATATATAATTATATATTATATATTATATTATATATTGGAATGTTTTATTTATATATTTTATATATAATGGAAAATTATATGTTTTATATATATATATAATGGAATATTAGTCAGCAACCAAAAAGAATGAAATCTTGTCATTTGCAACAACATAGATGGAACTAGAGTATATTATGCTAAGTGAAAGAAGTCAGAGAAAGATAAATATCTTATGATTTCACTCATATGTGGAATTAAATAAACAAAACAGATGAACATAGGGGAAGGGAAGGAAAAATAAGATAAAAACAGTGAGAGAGGCAAACCATAAGAGATTCTTAAATACAGAGAACAAACTGAGGGTGGCTGGAGGGGAGGTGGGTGGGGGGATGGACTAAATGGGTGATGGGCATTAAGGAGGGCATTTTTGGGATAAGCACTAGGTATTATACGTAAGTGATGAATCGCTACATTCTCTGAAACTCCTGAAACCATTACAACATTATATGTTAACTAACCGGTATTTAAATAATAGTAATAATAATAATAATGGATCAATGGGATATGAGTAGAAGTGATATGTGCAACTTACAGGTCACTTCCTTTAAACAAGCTACTTGCCCTCCACTTGTGTTTTCCTCCTTCCTATAGGCTAGAAGGAGGGTGTGGTGGTGGTGCGTCAGTCTAATCAAAGGTACAAGAAAACAAACATGCTAGGGGATGGCTCCAAAAGAAGACAAAAGAACCTGGATCTCTGAATTACTTTATGGAGCAGAGCCAGTTACCTAACCTGCCTACTGGGTGGGATGTTCCTTATTAGAGAAAAAAAACTTCCACCTTCTTAAAGCCACTATATGTTTGCATCTCTTTGTTAGAGCAATTTAGCTTCCTAGCCTTGAAAAAGTATTTATAAATATGGAAAGTAAACTCCCTAATTTCAAAGGCTCAGATTTTTGTGTACAAATATTCTCAGCAAAATTCTACCTTTAATAAAGCTTAGAGTGAAATTTTAAATTCTAGTATAGAACAAACCAAACATCTAAAGCAAGCAATACTTTCGAGGGCTGGGTACCACCACCAATGGTACAGTCTGAAAGCTGGAGACAGAATAGTTTAGGAAGGAAAAGACCCAAATGATAGAAGATGAAAAACACTTGAAAAAAACTACAAAGACAATCCCTTGAGGGTCATAGCACCAAGATCCTTATAGGAATAAGACAAATAATCTATCTTAGTCATCTAGTTGATCTTTAAAATGTTCAAACCAGAGGCATCTGGGTGTCTCAGTCGGTTAAGCATCTGACTCTTGATCTAGACTCAGGTCATGATCTTGCGGTTCGTGGGCCCCAGCCCCTTGTCAGGCTCTGTGCTGACAGTGCAGAGCCTGCTTAAGATGCTCTCTCTCTTTCTCTCTCTGCCCTTCCCCTGTTCTCTCTCTCTCTCTCTCTCTCATTCTCTCTCTCTCTCTCTCTCTCAAAAATAAACATTAAAAAAAAGAAAGAGCAAATACTTTAAAATAAAATATTCAAATAATTTTCAACTGTAAAAACCGAAAATCAAAATCGAAACCATGAATAAGAATTCAGAAAGATTTAAGGCATAATCAGATAAACACAAAGTTAAGCTTTTATGTCCATAAGAAACCTCAGAGCAAAGTTTTGTACTTTGTAACAAAAAACAAATTTTTAAAAGATAGTAAGGTATTAGTCATAGTTGTTAAAGGATCTAAGTCACATTTTGGTTTCCTCCAGACTTTTCTTGAAGGAGTTCAGAACAACAAAAATATCCTGTGCAGTGTTTTCATTTTACATAAATAAATATTTAATATCCACATCCAGGAATTTTTAAAATTATAATGTCAGCTTTTTTTTATCTTGTTTAATGCCACTAAACCCACTACATAAAGATTTTATGTCCTCAGTTGATCCCAAAGTCACTGAAGAGTACTGTCTTTCTCTTCTGGCTTTTAACAGGCTTTATACAATAGAAAGCATTCCATAAGCCAGTCTTATTATCTATGAAACCAGACAGCAATTGGTTCTCTATGGTGTTAGTATGCATGGAAATTACACTTTAATATATGCAGCACTCAGGAGACTATGGACTTTATTCTTATTTTCACACCTTACATTGCCACACGGCTGGACTTACACTGACAATACATACACAGTAAGAAATGACCCAAGGCCCAGGTCAGTATGTATTTTGTATACGGGTTACAAACAGTGTCTACAATATGATTCTTCTAGTGAATCTTATTCACTAAAGTTGAAAAAGGTAAAATAAATAGTTGATTTTACAAACTAGCCACCAGGACTCATCAAAACACCTCTTTAGGAAAAAATTGAAACAAAGTCTCATTCTCTAACAAAACTACCCACATCTTCACCACAGATCTTCCTCTGTCTACAACATCGTCTCTTTTGTCCCAATTATGATTTGATAAATTTTATACTTTTAACAATGAGGGTAGAGGTGGATAGCTGCCCAAATATAGAGATAAGTGGAATCTATTTTCCTAGGGAGTCTCAGGTATATTCTACTCAGAATCAAATCAAACACACAAGAATGTTGTGACAACCTGAAAATCATCCTTCAATTGTTGTGAAGGATATATTAAAAATAAATCCAGAAACCTGAATCCTCTTCTTTTTAAATCTTGTAAGATCATAGGAAGCAGTTCTCCACCAATTTGCTTTATAATTTGAGGAAGTCTGTAACCTAAGTCTCAAAGAGGTAAATAACCAAATCTGCAAAGAGGTAAATTCAACTATTATGAAGTAAACTCTAAGGATTCTTTCAGTTCAATTTGCTATGAAAACTCTATTTTAAATTAAGCATAAAAAAGTAGACCATGTAAAACTGCAGATGCACTTAGAAAGGAAACATTCTTAAAATCCATAAATTAAGTGTTTTTCTTTAAAACCCAACGAACTATGCATATTTATTAACAAATTATCTTTTTGTTTAAAGAATCTAATAAAAGTAATCTGGAGTTGGATAAAATCATCACTATAGTCATTACCTTGTTTTGAAACTAGGATGGGATAGAATCTTCACTCCCAAATATGTTTATGTCCTATTCCCCAGAACCTGTGAATATATTCCAGGTGAATATATATCCATGGCAATGGGGAATTAAGCCTACACATGGAATTAAGGTTGCTCATCAACCAACGTCAAAATAGGAAGATTATCCTGGATTGTCTGGGTTAGCCTAATGTAATACCAAGGATCCTCTAATGTAAAGAAGGAGACATGAGAGTTAGAAGGGGACAACGTAGAAAATCAAAGACTCCACGGGCCACCGTTGGTTTTGAAAATGGAAGGATCTATGATCCAAAAATTAAAAAAAAACAGGGCAGGTTCTAGATGCTAAAGGGAGCAAGAAAACAGATTTTTCCCCAGAACTTCCAAAAAGGAACACAGCCCTGATAATACCTTGATTTTAGCCAAGGGAGGCAAATTTCAGACTGCAGACCTCTAGAACCATAAGATAATAAATCTGAGTTGCTTGAAGCCACTAAGCTTGTGGTAATTTGTTTCAGCACCAATATACTTAGGGCTTCTAAAATGTAGGTTTTAAATAGTAAGAAACCCAAACCCCCAATCTAGGAGGTGTGCCAAAACAATCACCTTTGATCTATTGCTGTTTCTTAGATCCCTCTGACTCCAACTTAAGTGAAAGAATGTGTGTGCACCTAGCTCAATAAATGGTGGTTGCTTTTATTGCAGAATGATGTGAGGTTGAACTAACTTTAACTTTGTTTTCTGCCTGGCCCCATTCCAATCAGATCAGTATGTTCTTATATCACTGGCTTTGGGAATTTGGAGTATTGGAGTTGCAGGTTTGGAGGATAAAAGAAAATAGGGAAGAAAAATTCTCCCCTCCCTCCACTTTAATAGCTGTGAGACCTAAAACAAGTTTCCACACCTCTCAGAGCCTCAACTTCCTCATCTCTAAGGTTGAAATGATAACAAGAGCTTGCCAAGCTATCATAAGAATTAAAGAGGGGCGCCTGGGTGGCTCAGTCGGTTAAGCATCTGACTTCGGCTCAGGTCATGATCTCACAGTTCATGAGTTCAAGCCCTGCATCGGGCTCTGTGCTGACAGCTCAGAGCCTGGAGCCTGCTTCACATTCTGTGTCTCCCTCTCTCTCTGCCCCTTCCCTGCTCATGCTCTGTCTCTCTCTGTCTCAAAAATAAATAAACATTAAAAAAAAAAACCATAGGATTTTGACTATATTAGTACCTGTAATTGTTCTACACGACGAAATCTTGAAAAATCCCCCATTCTCTATCCATGGTATCACAAACAGTTCTCTATAATGGTGCCCTGGATAAATGGAAGAGATGGTGGACAGCCATACTTAGTAAATGAAAGGGCAAAGTTAGAGAATGATCTCTAAGCTCGCCAATCCTATAATAATGTAATTGACAATTAAACAGTGTCAAATTGTTAGAATATGAACATGTGAGTTTCATTTTCCCCTCAACTGCTTCCTCCCAACTATACCATCTTGGATCCCCCTTTGTCCCTAGGTACTCTGGTTACTACTAATAGCTCACTCAGATTCCATAATGTTTCAATCTCTCCCACTTATTAGAAGGGTTCTTTCAAGTTCTTAAAAACTCAGTCCTGTTCATTTTACAACTTCAACCTCACGTTCAATTCCAAATCCTCTTCTCTGCCTCATTGCCCACATGGCAAGCTAGAATGGTGGCTATAGTGGTTGGAGCCGGGTGGGGGGGTGCGTCTACTCTACCCACTTCTCCCTTTCTCTTCCTCTTGACACTTCCCTACTAGAGCTTGGCTGGAGGACGGATAGGAGAGGCCAAGGTCTCCCCATAGATAGTCCCAGAGGGATGTTGCAGGCCCTACTGGGTTGGCTTTCTCTGCTCCTCAGGTTAACACTAAACTGACCCTTGGCTCTCTCTGTGGGGAGGCATACAAATGCAGACTCTCTGGAGTTGCTGCTTCTCCACAGTCTCCTTTCCCCCATATTCATCATCAGAGGTCTGACTTGGACACTGACCTCTACCTCTCACCTCACCCAGTCCCTGCCCCAGCATTTTGTTAGTCCCTCTACCCCAGATGGCTTCTTTGGGTAGGGCACCAGCAAGAGGCCTGGCCATTTTCCATCATGTCCCCTTTCTCCACACCTGGGACAGCATTAGGGGATCTGATGGTATAACTCAGTACCTTCCAGAGGGGAGATGAGCATCAGTCCCAACCTATAGGGAGACTTGGTAGAGAGGGGGACTGTTAGATGCCACCACCATTACACATTCTCTTGAGTCCTTTCTTTCTCAGCCTCAGAAAAAGGTCATGAGCTCTTCTTCCCAACAATGAGGAAAGTGGAAGGAACAGGCTTTCCAGGAACCATAACATCCCTCCAAGGCTACCTCCTCCCTCTCAGGCCTCTTCTTATTTAGCCTGGGGAAGAGGGGTGAGCAAGGGTAGTAGCAAAAACCACACTATAAGACCAAGCCTGGTGCCTGAACACAGCAGTTCACGGTCTCCTGAAGCTAGACCTTTGTTGGAATTTTATTTTAAGCTGTGATGGTTAATTCCAGTGCTCCCAGCTGTTTCCATCTTGTTACACTAATTTCTATACTAACTTGTTTGTCAGAACCATTTCTCTGTAGGTGAAACTGACATGCTGAGGATGCAACAATGAAGAATTTTCTTGGACTTTCCTGGGGCTAGGGCTAGAAAAGTAGACAAAACTCACCTTTAATGCCAAACGTTCTGCCCAACAACCCAGACCAATCCTTCCTAGATCCTTCTCAGGAATCTCTCAGCTCAAAGGGCTTTGTGCCCAGAAATTACTGGTAGGTGTTTAAGGTGTGAGGTGTTAGTTAAAAGCTCTCCAGAAAAAATTTTAAAAGCCTTCAAAATCAAAAAAAATCTGAATTTCCAAATATACAAGTTCTGGCAGAATGCTCCAGGTAAAAAGACACTTGCTAAGCTATTTACCCTGTCCATTTATAAATATGGTCCCATCTGACTCCATTCCCCTCTAACACACCTTGATCCTTCTCTTTCTCTTCTCTCTCAAACCCCCAGAAATCTCAATGTCTGGTCAAACTTAACTGCTAACACTTCTGAGTATGACTTCTCACAGTCCATGCAGCTACTTCTGTGACAAACATGTCTCTGTATAAAGACCATCACTCCTGATGTCTAGAACACAGACAGCTATAGGATCAAAAGGTCACCTGCTACTGAGGCTTCTGACTTCCAGTGTGTCTAGCACAAGTGTGTGTGCACATATACACACAATGTACACACCGCTGCATTTATCACAAAACTAGCTTGATCCCATACTATCTGAACATGAGGAAGTATTAGGAAAAATAATTATTTTAAGTTTCAGATGTTTGGGGAAAGCTTTCTTTTTTCCTTCAAACAAAAAAAATCCACTTTAAGAGAATGGGACCAAACAGCTCATAGTGCAAATGCTGCAACAGGAAAAGAGAGTGAAAGAGGAAGAAAAAGCCAAGGTCCAATGTCTTTTCAATGATTTAACATAACCGCAGATAGATAATAAAAACTAACATATGAGTGTTTCAACAAAAGAGCTGACTGTGCCTTTAATACCTAGCCAGTCTCCAAATGATGAGGACAAACCTCTGGGTATCATCTGGCCACCGTATATATCTCTGAACAGTGGAATAGACTCATTACCTTTAACACAATAAAGCAGCCATAAGCACAGTAATTTCTTGAAATAATTATGTATTTGAATTTCCCACATGTTAACTCCGGAATTTCTATCCCCCCTCAAAAAAAAAAAAAAAATGAAATGACTAGACAGACTTTAAGTTTAATGAAATTCCACAAATATTTGCCAGGTCCCTCCTATGGGTGAGGAACTACACTACCTCAAACGTAATTGGAAGGAAATCTCAATCATACAACATCATAGCCACTACCACTTAACAAAATTTCAACTTCCTTGGGTTAGAAAGTCAAATACTCCTTATTGATTTATTGATGCTGGAAGACAAACTATCAAACTATAAAATAAATCATATCAAGTTGCAAGTGATTAAGTAACAGTCCATCCTTAGTCTGTATAATTTATACCAAAGTTGGATCATAAACTCTTGTCTCACAGTAAAATATGCTAATTCTGTTCAAAGAGTAAAAATATGCTACTAGGAGCCCACTCCTCTAAAGGTAAAGTGGAATGAAATACTAACGTGAAGTTATAGGTATTTTACATAAAAAGTTATGAAACTTCAAAAATGTATTTTTGAAAATGTATTCAATCTTTAACAACTTCCCAAAATTGTTTTCAGAATCACTTTTTATAGATTTATCAGCTAAACTAGTTTCTAAGGTAAGCATAAAATGTCTGCCATTTCATCCAGTGGCTAAGGTTTAAATCAATATGATTTAAGAGGATGTATAACATAAAGATTAAAGCAACCTGTAGAGCTAGACTATTTGAGTCCATTTCCTGGCTCTGCCATTTACTAGCTATGTGACCTTGGGCAAGTCACTTACCTCTCCATCTATAAAAATGGAAATAATAATAATAAATACTTACTTAATGGTTACTGTAAGGGTTGACTGAATTAACACACATGAAGTGCTTGGAACAATGCTGGACTATAATACAGTATATAAGCTTTTGTTATTATTGTAAAGAAAATGTCTCAATAGGAAAATCTCTTCAAGATGTCACATCTATTCAAGATGTTTTATCTATTACATTAAATGTAAAAACAAACCTATTTAATTACTAATAACATTTCTAAATGTATAATATTTAATTATAGCATAGACTCAATCATTCCAAAATATTTCAAAATAGTTCATCAAATGCTGAAGATGTCTTTGTATCTTATATGTCAGCCTCTAGGGGGAGCACAAACTCTGTCCCTTACCGCCCCCCACCCCCCCACCACCCCTGCCTCTGCCCCAACCCCTACCTCCTCCTCCAAAAATTAGTCGCGATAATTAAGAAACTGCAAGTCCAAGGACAATAACGAGCTATGTTTTATGGGAAGTGAAATTTTTCAAAGGAGAAAAAAATCAGCGTGCACATAGCATGGTGTCCTGTCTCTCTCTGTCCTGAACCCAACAAGTGTTGACTTGAAGAAGAACAGAACACTGCCATTTGCACTTGCTCTTCCAACACAGGTGCCCTTTTCCAAGCCAGACCCTAACCCAGCCTGGGTCAAGGAAGCCTTAGGACATTCTGCTTCTGCTGCCACCTTACTCTTTGGCCCTGGGAGTTGTGCTCCTGAGCCTCCCATTCTCATCATTGGCTGTCAGATCTAGGATGGGGGGTGTGGGCTTTGAGCACACAGGCTATTTGGCCTGCTTTGGTCTGAAATCACTTGCATCTTAGGGAAAAGCCCTTACAACATGATCAGTTCCAACCTTCTAGAGTTCTGCTTTGAAATCTTAGTCCTAGCTAATAGTAGTGTTTCTTTTGCCTCTTTTTGCCTTCCTTGTGCATTTATCTCCCGCAATACTTCAGAAGGTATTCTGAATACAACCTCATGATCATTTCTAACCTTCACATTGTACCACACAATAATACAAGTTTGCCAATTTGTACATACTTCCTGTGCTTAGTCTAGTACAGACTTAGCATCTTTTAAAAGGCTCTTGAAAGAATTGAAAGGTCAGCATGAAACAATTAGCAAAGCAGAAATTATTTTTCAAAGGTGTTTTAATCTTTTGAATACAACATTGTATTGTTAAGGAAAAACACAATATCCTTGCCCATAATCACTACACACTTCATACACTTAGAGAAATTAAGACATCTTTGGAACCTAAGCACACTTTCTAAAATAGTTTAGTTTTCATGTTGTTTTGTTTCATTTTGGATGGATTGTTCTACTTTCAAATTTAACCTGCCTTTCTTCTTCCTACAGTGTTAATGATAATATAAGTAATGATTCCTTTTTGCGCACCATGTTCAAACCCACTTTTCTCAAAGTAATGCTAGTATTAGTGAGGTGAGTTAAAATGGTACAATTGAAAATGAACTAGACTATATCTCTCTTAAACACATCCATATAAGATGCTACAAACAAAAGGACAAATCCAATTTAATTTTAAATCCAAGGAACTACTCCAATATTTTCAAATACTATGATTTTATTGCCATCAAGTGTTAGCTCAAATGCATAGTACATTGGTGACAACTTAAAACAAAAAATTGTTGTTATAGAAGTTGACCGTTTGGTGCTAATTTTTATTATCACCTTTAGCATACTCAATAATCACAACAAATTTTGTCTATGTACCCTTTTATAGGAACCGGGATACAGAGATAAATAAAATTCAATGAAACTACAAATATATCCTCTTGACATTATTAAAACACTTACCAAAATATAAGATTTCATAGAACTGACAAGTTTTACTATAATAAGATTTACTAATTTATTACCTTAGATTTAGATAGAAAGTCCAATCAAATTTTTCTTTCTTCCCATCTAATAACCAATGGTTCATTTACTGGTGCTAAAATGGGAGACAAAAAATTGCTCCTCCCTCATACTGTTGTTAAGTCATTTTAAGTTTGACAATTGTTTTATTCTTTTTTAATGTTTATTTATTTAATTTTGAGAGAGAGAGAGCGAGGGAGGGGAAGAGAGAGAGGGAGACAGATAATCCCAAGCAGGCCCCCCATGCTGTCAGCACAGAGCCTGACGTGGGGCTTGAACTCACCAACCAGTGAGATCATAACCCAAGCCAAAATCAAAAGTCCACCACTCAACTGACTAAGTCACCCAGGAGCCCCAGTTGGGCAGCTGTTTTAAATGTACAATCTTATACATCTCAGGTTGGACATCGCTCCTGAAAATGGGATTCTATTTCATTATTATTCAAGCTGAACAAAAGTGATGGAGGAGCAGGGCAGCCTGACCAGTTGCTCTGGCATTACCTAGAAGCAATAATGGATCTTTGTTCAATCGCACTGAAGGTAAAGCTGGCTGTCTCCTAATGTCTCTTCAAGGCACCCTGCTGTGCCTCAGGTGTTATTTGGCAATATATGTTCAACTGACATTTTACAGTACAAAATTTAATTATTTGTTTTCTCTAGTATAAAAAGGAAAAGGCTGAGAAAAAAACTATTTAGTCTAAATTGCAATGTATATTTAACCTCTCAATGACTACATAGTTAACTTATACTTTTTGAACCTTAAAATATTTTCCAAGAAGGAAAACAAATAGTGTGAATTCACACAGCAATAGCAAACACTAATTCACAGGCACTTCTAAAACCTTTCCTCAAAATAGGACAAAGCTCTTTATCCAAATTTTATTCCTAATATTCTTAAGAGGCATTATAAGCAATCACATCAGAAAGGGACCACAGTGACAGGCAACCACTTCTAAGGTGAAATGTGTCCATGTTTCTATGGCAATTTCAGAGGAAGTAAACACTGTGACTGAAGTTGCTGGGATAATAAACCAGATCAACCTAAGAGGTTCAACACTATTAATATAGCTGAATCATACCTTAGGAGGGGCACCTCCGACTAAAGCCACCAGGGCATGCGCACAGCACCCCTTATAGTAAAGGCTGACCAGCTCCACTCTACAATCAGGTTGTTTTTCCAAAATGTACTCATAAGTTAGTTACTTGGAACTTTTAACACATACTTCTATGGGCAAAGAAAGAAATAAGTCTACAAATGCTGATTCATTCCCAAGCTCATCTACAGAAGCCTGTTTAGCTTATAGTGTGCCTAAAATTGTTATTTTTCAATCATATTTAGTTACCCTTCATAACTGTAATACAAAATGCTTTCAGAGCTCTAGCTTCAGAGCCCCTACTTCATCACTCTCCTAAAATAATGCATCTTCCTATGTCCAAGGTACTTGTTTCCTTTCTGTATCAGTCTAAAAGAGAATACAAGCCCTCACAACCTCACCTACATGTAGGGCACGGGAGAAGCAGCCTGGCGTAAAACAACAGATGTGTACTGGCAACATGGAGGACATCTGCCAAATTGCTATGCCTTTTAGAATACAGCACAGGCCGGGGCGCCTGGGTGGCGCAGTCGGTTAAGTGTCCGCCTTCAGCCAGGTCACGATCTTGCAGTCCGTGAGTTCGAGCCCCGCGTCAGGCTCTGGGCTGATGGCTCAGAGCCTGGAGCCTGTTTCCGATTCTGTGTCTCCCTCTCTCTCTGCTCCTCCCCCGTTCATGCTCTGTCTCTCTCTATCCCAAAAATAAATAAAACGTTGAAAAAAAAAATAAAAAAAAAAAAGAATACAGCACAGGCCTCACAAAATGACTAAAGACAGGAAGGTCTGCAATCCCTTTCTAGAGCCATCCATCTCTAGGTGTTCTGGGTTGGGAAGTGGGGGGAGCAGAGAAAGGGAAATTTCCCCCGCAAGCCATAGGGCCCAAGATTCAGACTCTTCTGCCACTCTCTTAATAGGTTCATGTCGTTTCGAACCTAGAAAGTATTCAGACTGTGGCCTTCCTGCCTCTGAGAGTCAGCATAAGAGCACAAGCCCTGGAGGTAACCAGACATGGGTATGAATCCTAACTCCACATCGTGAATCAGTAGTTTTCTGTGCCTCTGTTCTCTACTTTCATTTATTATTTCTGAGAAAGACATAGAGACTGTGCACAAGTGGTGGAGGGCAGAGAGAGAGGGAGACCAGACCCTAAAGAAGGCTCCAGGCTCTGAGCTGTCAACACAGAGCCCAACGTGGAGCTCGAACTCATGAACCATAAGATTATGACCTGAGCCAAAGTCAGATGCTTAACCTACTGAGCCACCCAGGCACCCTTCTTCTCTACTTGAGAGGGTTTGCTGTGAGGATCAAGTGACATAATGTATGAAAGCTCCTAGTTTATAGTACCTGACTCACAGTAGGCAATACTTCATAATAAAATAAAACTCCTTTTGCCCCACGGAAGAGAGCCATAATTTTGATATGTGTCAACAGGTACCCAAGGCACATCTTTGAGGCTACAGCTCAGAAACCCACCACACTAGCCCCAAAATGAACATGACAGAATAAGACTGGCCATGACATAAAATAATGAGACACAAAAAATACCAAAGCAATTACTTTCATGATTTCCGTTCAGGTATCAGCACGTCATTCCCATCTCCTATCTTCATCCAACACACCTACGTCCATGACATCCAAATGATGATTTCTTCTAAAGAATTTATATTTTAGTAGAATTGAAAAGAAAACATAGAACCCTTCAATATGTTACATACAATGGAAGAAAAAACAGCTATTTAGAAAACATGTATGTATTTCAGTTCCCATCATTACTGTAAGGAATGAGATATGCTGCTTTCTATTTCCAAATCGTTACAGAGTTAAAGAGATATAAACTATAATCGATAGTATTAAATATTTTAAACTCGTAAGTTTGATATCAAAAATTAGATAGAAAAATGGTCTAATATCTTAAGTAGAAATATATTCATATGCAGAATAGTATATAATTGTTTTATATAATCAAACTTGCATGTAAATAACTTGTCGTTTTAAACCCCAAGTCATCAAGAAGCAGTTAAGATGGAGTCTATTGCGATACTGGTATTCAACAATGCACTTAACAAAAACGTGAAGCATTTATCAATGTCAATGCTGTCGAAAATAATAATACAGAAAAACACGGGCAAAAAATGTATGGATTAAAGAAAACCAAGTTTAAGCCCCCCATTAAATTTTTTTAAACTTAGGACTTGGCATATAAGGGAGAAAACACAACTATAGTAGAAAAACAGCTATAATAGACGCTACAAAGATGTGTAAAGATAATTGTTGTTATTGTTTTCATCCGCTCAGAAGGAAACTGTTTTCTCAACTAAAATCATGTTTTCACAAATTAGAGAGGGCAAATTTACTGAAAACATTTCTTTTATTAATATACAAGACATTTCTTTTATTAATATACAAGACAGTCTGTTTCCTGGTATGATAGAGCAATGCACTATTCTGATTTGTCTAATATCCAAGTTAATAGAGAATATTCTAAGTTGAGCTGAAAATAATTTAATATTTGATGATTTACAAGCTTTCAGTGGCTCAGAGTTATGATCATGAATATCAATTATCACAATACTAAGGCTATTTGGAACCACATTTAATAGTTTGATTAACATAAAATGTACTACAGCCTTTATTTTTTATGTATGTTTTTTTGTTTTGTTTTTTTTTTTTTTAACGTCTATTTATTTTTGGGACAGAGAGAGACAGAGCATGAACGGGGGAGGGGCAGAGAGAGAGGGAGACACAGAATCGGAAACAGGCTCCAGGCTCTGAGCCATCAGCCCAGAGCCTGACGCGGGGCTTGAACTCACGGACCGCGAGATCGTGACCTGGCTGAAGTCAGACGCTTAACCGACTGCGCCACCCAGGCGCCCCTTATGTATGTTTTAATGCTAAATAAAAAGAACACTTGGCCAAACTCTGAAGAATGCGTTTTTCTCTCAATATAGGATATGTGCTACATATTTATTATATGATCTAGACCATTTTTAGAGACTCTCCTTTTTACTTTGCTAAAGTGAACAAACCATGGGGCAGCAGATTCAAGATGCCAACAGAAAGGTCCTTCCTTGATCTCAGAGATGGTGTGGAACAAACCCCACCACCTGCTTCTTTCCCCATTGGACGAGAATGAAGGCCTCTGGGAACAGACCCTAAGGACCCATGCTCACCAATGATCCACCAGGTTATTCTTGAAAATTAACTGACACATCAGAATGATTTTGGACAACCCACTAGGAATCAAAAGCACTTGAAGCAAATTTGAAAATATGAGGCCTATAAACTTCAGTTAAATTTTATTATATAAATCAAGAACGTCAATAGTTCACCACAGATATATACAGATACATATGCTTACATATGCATGGAATATTTCTGGAAGGATACTTAAGAAAGTGTTAACAGCTCTGGGGGCGGACTATGTAAGTGGGAGTGTGGAGTGGCTGGGAGTCTTCCCTTCATGCTCCTTTGCAACATTTGATTTTTTTTCTCATCTGCTTATATTTTCAATAAAACCTACTTTAAAATAATACCAATTTACTTCATTTTCTAGTACCTTTAATTATAAGAAACCATTTATTAAATGCTTATTTTACTATTAAATAGGGGAAAGATCAAGTTGATATTCTGTTGCCTCCTTCTTTTGCCACAAAAATAAACCTCAAAACCAAAAAGGCACAATTACTCAGCAAGGGTCCTTCTGAGAATATAAACCAGAACATAATACAATTTAGAAACTGCAAATTAGTTGCAAGCATTTATATATTCCTTACACTCTGTTACTTTTATTTTTTACAACACTATACAGGCACTTTTTGTGATGGTATATTTTAAACTATCTTGTGGTGTTTGTTTTCACACACAGGGAACACATGTAGTATCAATATCTTAGAATCCAAAATGTAATTGTTTCCTAATTGTGCTGTTTTTTAAGTTTCAGAATAATATGTTTTCTGACCTGTGGGTTAAAAGAAAAAAAAAGTGATCACTTCCTTTTTATCCAAATTCACACCCGGAATGGAACACTCCTTTTCAAATCATCTAAAAGGCACAGAATAACAGAAACTACTACAAGTCATTTGCAACTACCACCCACTCTTCTTTTTATATAGAAATCTTCCTGTTGGTTTTAAACTTCCATGTGTCAGTGTTGGGGAACAGCCCAGACAATACTAGGAGCAAGGTGGATGTACTGTGGGCACAGTCTCCCCACACTGGCAAGGGGAGCTGGGGCTTGGACATTAGGAGCTGGTTACACAGCTCAACCCTGAACAATGGTCTTGAATGTATTAGCACACCAAGTAAATTGAATAGTAAGTAGTTTCAAGTCCATCTTTCAGTCTCATCTTTGGCAACACACACACACAGTTTCATACTGACTACTCTACCAAAATCAATTTTGATCTCACATGCACATGATTACTCACGTTCGTTTATGCTGAGGCCCTTTTCCAAAGCCTAAGGGAGAGTTCTGACTTCCAGGATACGTAACCACATGTCATACACCCAAAAGATGAAATCTCCAGCAGGAGGCAAGCCCCGAGCGGAAGGAAGACAGAAAGAGATAAAGCAGGGAAAAGGCTTACAAATTTCTTGCCAAATAGATGAAGGAGAAATATTGTCTAGTGGTCGAGCGGTCAGGAAGCATTTTCCCTTCCTGCGGTGGTAACCACAAAGACCTGGGATGATGCTCGGGGTATTTATTGACTGCTTTCTGCTCGCGCTTTCTGCAGTGCAGAAACTCTGGGCTCCACCATCGCTCGCCACTTGGTCACAGGGTCCACTGAAAACTCTGCCTGTCTACCGGGAAAGTTCACGCTTCTTGGGATTTCAGGATCATTGGAATCTGGAGGGTTGTTCTTGGGGTGGGGAGGAAGCTGTTTGTTTTTTGTTTTTGTTTTTGTTTTTCTTTCACTTGAGGGTTAACTGTGCATTTCCTTTACTGGGGGGGGGGCGGGGGGATTAAGCTAACCTTTCTCTGGAGAGCAGTGCACAACCATCCTGTGGTTTGCATTTATATTGAATCCTCCCTTCCTCCTTCCATCAACGGTTTAGTGAAGCTTTCAGAGAAAATGAGGGAAAGCATCCATCAAAACGCAAAGACGCAGAGTGGAACTTTTCCTCTGCTGTCAGGGGGGAAAAAAAAGTCACTTCTGCTTCTCACGGCCAAGAGCTGAGTCTGGGAACCTCCGGACGAGGAAGGAAGGTTTGGTAATGAGGGAGGTGGGAGAAAACAATGCCGAGCCTGCGATGCCTCCGGACACACCGTACGTACATCCTGCCTGGATCCCCGACCCACACGCCACCCACACCCACGCTCCCCGGGCGGCGCGGCCTCGCTCACCTTGATGATGCTGCTGCGCCGGGGGGTCGCCCGCGCCGCCTCCAGGAGGCCAGCCTCGCTGTCAGCCGGGGCCCCTGCAGAGCCCGTCAGCGCGACCCCGCTGCGACGATCCCTCCACCGGCCCCCAGGGGCCACAGCTGCTCCGTCCCCGGAGGGGGCGTCCGGGCCCACTCGGGGGTCGTCTTCGCACCCGGCCGCGTCCGGCTGCGCGGGACCCTCCCTGCCCGCCGCGCCCTCGGCCATGGCCGGCGAATCGGGCTCTCGGGGGGAGACGGCACGCCCGGCAGCGGAGTCCAGCCTCTGGGCACGAGTGCGCTCCTGCACCCGGAGGCGGCCCCGCCACACTTTGTTTCACCGCCCGGGGGCGGCGGCGGCGGCGGCGGCAACTTTCTGGAGAGGAGACATCGCTTGGGTAGAGACGTCCGCGGGCTTTGGTCCAGGAGGCCGGCAGTCCGCTGGGGTAGGGCGGCGGGAATGGGGAAGGAGATGCGAGCGGGAGGGAGAAGGAGAGGCGAAAAGGAGAGGGAGGTGTCCGAAATGTGATGCGAACGCCTGCTCTGCGCCAGACAAAAGGCCCCCCGGCGGCTGGCCGGGCGGCCTCCGAGGCCGGGACGCGCGCGGCCTGAGGGGGCCGGAGCCAGACGACCGCGGCCCGGCGC
>NW_024412395.1:76808791-76841116 GCF_014898765.1 Herpailurus yagouaroundi | reverse complement strand
CCGGAGCCAGACGACCGCGGCCCGGCGCACCCGCCACCTGCCCGCGGACCGCGGCGCAGCTGCCCCAGGAAGTGCGGCGGCGGCGGCGGCGGCGGCCTCCACTCCGCTCTGTTGTGACAGGGAGGGAAGACTTGTTTTGACAGCCCGTGGGGATTGGCAGGCGCCTGGGCCTCTGAGGAGCCTAGCGTCGCCGAGGAGGGGTCGGCCCGACCAATCCCCACTGCGAAGGGGTGTGCCCGAGCGCGAAGAATGGAAGAATGTGTTCTATGAACTGGGAGCCGGCCCAGCCGAGCTCGTGTACTCGAGCGAAGGTGTGAGCGCGCGCGCGTGTGCGCACCCTCAGGCGCTCCGTGTACATTTTAGGAAGTTTAGATGTTCGAAATGAGCCTGCAGATGCAACAAAATCCGGGGCTGGGGGAGGGGGCGGGGGAAGGAAACCTTTGGCAAAACAAAGCAATTTGGAGAAAAGGAGGTGTTGAGCCCTAATGTCAAAGTGTTTGAGGTGACAGAGCGCAGCTTCGCACCATCAGGGGTTTACACCAACCCTTTGAAGTCAAATCCATGCAGACATAAACTAGGGTTTACTGAGATTTTGGAGTTGGATAATTTGCTTCAGGTTCCATAAAATGATCTTCAGTTCACTCTCCAATGTGAAAAAACACAACAAGGAAAGGGAATCAGATAAAAAGAGGTGAGGGTAATGGGAATAGAAGAGGTGAGGGTAATAGGAAACTGAACCAACTAAATCCCTTTGGAGAGCGACCCCTGGCAAAGCCACAGTTATGATATGATGGAAGTTGGCCAAGTACAAGATGAGATGGGGGATTTCATCTCTGTCCTGAAACATCCCTATTTGATTATGGTTCAACCTTCTCTCTCTAGATAATCCTATATAAACATATTTTGCTCCTTTCCAGCAAGTTAGCAACCAAGAAGAGAGACACCTATGGATGATGCATCGTCACTGAAATTTACCACAGAATGCTCAGGTAGATGTAAAAGATGGCTCTGAGCTTCCTGAAAGGACGGAAGATGACAAGTTGATTTAAAGGCTTTTCCGTGTTAAACCTCATGTATAACATTAAATTATATTTTAATTATTAATAATTTGATAATTTGAGATACTTGTTCCTTTGTCTGGCCAAGGACATGAGAAATTCTTCAGGCTTTTAGACCCAGAATTTATTAGAATTTCAGAATTTTAGAGATGCAAGGAGATTAAGGGATCATCTAGGGCAGACTTTTCATTTTACAGATGAGACGAAGGCCCAGGAAGCTTTAGTTTCTTGTCTACTACTTAGTGCAGGAGCTGAAATTAGAATCTGCCACTTAACTCCTCCTGTAATCTCAGCTACTTTATCTGGCTCCTCTGGGGCTGCAAGCAGCCAGAACTGGATAAGGCCCCTGGGAGGTTTCAGACTTGACATCTGTCAACTTTTAGGTAACACTGAGAAAGCCCCAGTTTACCTTTTCTTTAAATATAAATGCAGCCCAGTAATGAATGTACTGTAGATCGGCAACCTCTGGTTTTAGAACCAACACCACCCTCTAGTGAGATTCTAAGAACTGCATCTGTAATGGCAAATGCTTTTTTCTTTCTTACATGTAAAAGACGGGAAGGGAAACTCAAAGTTTCCTTTTCAAGTGACCTGCCTTTATTACTCAGAAAGTAAAAGGGTCCCCCAGACTTAAAACAACCATACTTTTCCTTCATCTCCGTTAGTTCAGGGAATTCTTACCTTTCTTGTGCAGGAAATATTTTTACTTGCTATCCTTACAAATATAACCTATTTTAGGCTATCATTTTTTTCTTTGATATTCAACTATTACTATCTTTTATTTTTATCTTATAAAGTTACTTTCAGAGCTTAATTTTTCCTTGTTACCCTAATAAAAATTCCATTATTGGATTGTCCTCCAAGAAATGTAAACAGCAGTTATCTTACTCATTATCTTGTTTTACAATATCAGTATCATTTACAAAGATTTCCCACCCTAAAGATTTGTATATTATTCTGATAAGAATTTGGTTTTTTTTAATTTTTTAATGTTTATTTTTGAGAGAGAGAGAGAGAGAAAGAAAGAGAACAAGTGGGGGAGGGGGAGAAAGAGAGAGAGAGACACAGAGAGAGAGACACAGAATCGGAAGCAGGCTCCAGGCTCTGAGCTGTCAGCACAGAGCCTGACATGGAGCTTGAACTCACAAGCCGTGAGATCATGACCTGAGCCGAAGTCAGATGCCCAACCTACTGAGCCATCCAGGTGCCCCAAGATTTTGTTTTTTAAGGTATTAAAATTAGTGTCACCTTACTAACATTTAAGGTCAGCAGTCTTCAAAGAAGGAAAAGGAGGAGGTGGAGGAGGAGGAGGAGCAGAAGCAGCTGCCAGAAAGTGTAGCGTGTAAGAATACAAAATTTTTTGTTTCAACTAGATGCTTCGCAGACTTCTCTGTCACCCTCATGTGAAGGCAAACACACACACACACACACACACACACACACACACACACACACACGTCTCAGCCCTTTCTCCTTCTCTCTCTCTCTCTCTCTCTCTCTCTCTCTCTCTCACACACACACACATATACACACACACCTCGTACTAAATATTTTGCTCTGAGCATCTGTTCATAAAGGCTGTTATGTAATTTATTCTGCTTTGAGAAACTAGTTGAACCCTAGTCTAACAAGTCTTTCATACTATTGTCTTCTTTTTTTTATTTTTTAAAGTTTTTTTTAATGTTTATTTTTGAGAGAGACAGTGACAAAATGCGAGTGGGTTAGGGGCAGAGAGGGAGACACAGAATCTGAAGCAGGCTCCACACTTTGAGCTGTCAGCACAGAGCCCAACGCAGGGCTCGAACTCGTGAGCTATGAGATCATGACCTGAGCTGAAGTCAGACGCTCAACCGACTGAGCCACCTAGGCATCCCCATACTATTGTCTTCTATCATAAGCTCAATAGGTTTTTCCTGATACTCATATTTGCAGTTTAAAAAAAAAAAAAAAGAACTCCACTGAATCTGTTCCTACCTGGCAACAGATTCTACTCTGTGGCCCCACTCCCAAAACTGAGAGAAAGGTTAAGCCAGATTTGGTTAAGTCAGTAGCCATGGGCACATTCCTCCCTCACCATTAATAACCACCCTTAGCCAAATTAATATCACCCACAATTCTTGCCTCTCAACCTTTTACCAAATAAGGCAGCAATCACTTGACTGGCAAATTGGAAGCTGGAGTCGGGGTGGGGATGTGGATGGGGGAAGGGATGTGAATAAGAATAATTCATTAGCAATTCAAAAGTCACCACCTCAGAAAGGTGTTCTCTGATCACAAATCTCAAGTTGCTCCCTCAACCCCACATACATATCATCCTACTCATATTATTCTGTTTTGCTTTCTGATAGCATTTTATCACTGTGAATAAACTGTCCTGTCCATGGAATAGTTTACTTATATATTCTGTCATACTGACCTCCTATCTCTGCCCCACTAAAATGGAGAGAGAATGTAATCTCTAGGTGCAAAAGACCTTGTTCATTGTTTTATCTCCAGCTCCCAGAACCATGCCTGGCACAGAAGAGGTGCTCAATAAATATTTATGGACAGAATCTTCATCTTTGCAATCCTCTGACTAAATAAAAAAAAATCTTATTTTTTTTTAATTTTTTAATTTTTTTAAAGTTTATTTATTTTGATAGAGACAGACACAATGCCAGTGGGGAAGGGGCAGAGAGTGGAAGAGAGAGAGAGAATCCCAAGCAGGCTCCACACTGTCAGCACAGAGCCCTGTCAGCACAGTTTGAGTTTGGGGCTCAAACTCACAAACCATGAGATCATGACCTAAACCAAAACCTAGACAAACCAACACTTAACTAACTGAACCACCCAGAAACACCTGATTCTTTTTTTAAAGGCTCTGTCACTGCCCATACTATAGGACTTCTCATCCTCTGGGATCCTAGAATTCCATCCTAGGGCAGAAATCAGAGCATACCCAAAGCAAGCAGTTGCAAAAGTCAAAGGATGCTTATAAATCAGAATAACTTGAAATCTAGAATTAGACTGAAAGACAATTGATAGGAACCTAACCAACTAGCCCAGAATCAATGACCAGATATGTCAATGTAGTTCTTCCAGCCCAGAGAAGTCACCGCAGAGCCCTGGGCCTAAGAAAAATCCTGTGAGAATATTAAGACTTTCCATACACTACCAGGAAATCACAGTGGCGGAAGAGAACTGACACCTGCTTTCTATATACTTGATAATCCTCTATGAAGTATTTTGATCTCCACTTTACAGATAAGAATCAAAAGGGTCAATTAGCTTGCTCAGTATCAGAGCCAACAGGAAGTGGAACCAGGATTTAAGTCCTAGTCAATGACTTCGAAGCTTGTGCTCTTCCTGCTGTATGAGGCTCTCATAGGGTGCAAGTTCAGTGAAGTCCTGCAGACTTCACTTATTCTGATGAGCCACTCCTGCAGATCACATTAGACATGACAACCTTTCCTCATAACTTCAGCATTACCTCTATGTCATCTTGACAGAGGGTGAGGCTTACTGATTCATCAGTGTGTGAGGAAACACATTTATTCTCTTGTTCACATATGTGTAAAAAAAAATATTTTTCATTAAGAGCCAATTCTCCTGATAAGTTCAAAGATGCACTAAACATGAGTAGGGGGATTTTCAACTGAGTTACATATATCTTTATATTCAGTCATAACACTCTCCAATACACACTGTAATCACTTCAATTTGCTGGTTCAAGAAAACAACTTGCAGGGTAATTTGTAATATAAATATTATAGTGGAGTAAATATATACAGAGTCAATATGCCCTCTTAAAATTCTTGGTTTATTTTTTTCTTCAAAGGTATATCTTTTCTCCCTTATGTTAGCAAGTAAGTAGGAAATTTCTGTAACTAAAATGTAAAAGTCAACTAATTTCATTTAAAAGTACAAGTAATCCATGTCATGATAATGGCCCTACAAAAATGAGAAGTTACAAATTATTTAGAATAAATCTAGATTCCCCACGTTAGTAAATCTTCAAAGTACTGAAAAGCAATACATTTAAGAAATCTTGAATTACAGCCAATGTTCTTCAATGTCTGATGGCTGCTGCTTCTTTCCTATGTTGGGAAACCTCTACTACCTTCATGAAAGCAGGAGGCCTGGATGTCTGTCCATTAACACTGCCCTCTCTGGAATCATGCAGACAATGAGGCTAAGATACAGTATTAGGAGCCCCAGACCAATCATCTGGGAAAGTCTGTATGTGCAAGGCAAATGTCTTTTTAAAATAGGCAGTGTTGAACAAATAATAAATAAAATGAGATAGGCAGTGTTGATTTATTTTCTATGTATTAACTGACTTTGACATAGATCCTGGAGATGGAACTCGTGTCATCATTATGTTCCCCACTAATGCAGAAACCACGGAGGTATTTATGAAAACTACCACTGGAATGGCACCAACGAGGCCCACATGAAAACTTGTTTCTCTTCTTTTTCTATCTTATTTGACAACTTGGATCTTTTCCAGGTGTGAAGTTATACTAGAAACCTCTTCAAATGAAACATACTCACAATGCCTAACACTTGGGATTCAGGAGTAAATACAGGTTTGGTTCCTCCTCCTCTCCCCATCCAGGTACATACCCCAAATCTACTTCATCTGCATATAGTAGGGGTTTTTTCTCCAATTTATGCCAAGATATAAATGTTTTGGGTTTTTTTACTAATTTTTTTTTTTTTAGCATCTTAAGACCCTTTGGAGGAGAATGAAGAATCATATTTCTTTCCCTAACCACTCCTTTTGGTCATGATGTATCATCAGCCTTATACCTATTGGGTTAACCCTATTGATATGCCTTTGTGGCATTCTACCTCAAATCTTTTAAGAGGAAGAAGCAGAGTGGAATATTTAAATAAACAAAATTTTAATGCATGCTCTAAATTAAAATAGAAGACAGGAATAAAGTACAGTCTCTTCTGTAAGTTTTAGTTCCCAGTAAGTTTTCAGGTGCATAGTTCTTTCATTAAGCATAATGTAAGTTTATCTGCTTTACAAAATGAAAAGTTATAGAATGTGAGTCCCTAAAAAAAAATTCCATTTGAGGCCAAATGTCTAGTGAAAGCTGGATTGCTAACATTTGCTCGGTCATTAACCCCTGTGAGAATCCCCCAGTTCCCACCCTCACTGACTCATATAGGTCACCATGGATACAACTGCTTCCTCCCTTACCCACAGAGGAGGAACAACAGCTGCTGAACTACACTTGGGATGTTTACCATTCTCTGTTCTATATAAAATGTACTGGTGAAAATGTTCAGATGATATCACAATTGTTTTTGAAAGATGGGGGGAAGCATGTTGCAGGAATCATCTAACATATTAAGCAGCAGCAAAGAACTCAAATTTAACTTAAACTGTAAAGTGGGATAATAAGCAACATTGGACAATACTACATTTAGTGTAATGAGAGGTTATAGAGCTTTCTTTAAATTTTCACCTAACTAAAATGGGATTTTAGTAACTAAACCGATAGCTGCAGACAGAATTCATTTGGAAGATTCCTTATGAGCAATACTTAAACTCCAGAGGAAAAGCATTAAACATCATTATTTTTAGACTTATTTCTAAAGGAAAGGATATTTTTCTGATTTTGATAGATTTTATATTTCTCATCAACATACTGCTATAAATTCTGAACTTCAGAAAAATAAAATATATGGATAAAATAGAATCTTACTCCTTCTATCTATGTTAATTTTTCTTGTCTTCAACGTACAGATTAAACGGGTTTTTGTTTGTTTGTTTCCTGAAAATGTAAAGAATGGTGTGTGATCTGTGACTGGAACTAAAGTCAAAAGGAGTACTTCTACCTGTACACCCAGTAGATGAAAAAAATAGCATTTATTTAATTAGAAAAAAAGTATTTTCTCTTACTTCTCATCTTAATTCTCCTTACTCACCAATCATTAATGACATCCATTAGGTATGATTCACATGGAAATACTTCATTAACACTATTTGTTTTAAAGATAATCTTCAGGGTGCCTGGGAGGCTCAGTCAGTTGAACTTCTGACTTGGCTCAGGTCATGATCTCACGGCTCCTGAGTTCCAGCACCCCCCCCCACCCCTCCCATCAGCCCCACATCAGGCTCTGATGCTGACAGCTCAGAGCCTGGAGCCTCCTTCAGATTCTGTGTCTCCCTCTCTCTCTGCCCTCCCCCAACTCGCACTCTGTCTTTCTCTCTCTCTCTCAAAATATAAATAAACATTAAAAAAAATTTAAAGACAATCTTCAAACTCAGAGGGATGTTCACTAATCTCCCTGTGGAAGAGTTTATGCCTCCTCGTACCATTGACAGCAGGCTCAGCCATGTGATTTGCTTTAGCCAATGAAAGATGAGTGAAAAAGCCCCTTCTGAACAGAAGCTTCAAGAACCAGTGTATGCTTAACCATGATCTTATTTTCCTCTACCAAAGATTAGTCAGATCCTAAGTGAAAATGGCATGAGCTCAAGCCAATCTACGATGGATGTGTAACACGAACAAGAAGACAACCTCTGTGGCAAGCCACTCAGATTTTGGGATGCTCTTTTACTGTAGTATTACTGAGTTTCTCCTGACTGATACAGATACATAAGTTCACTGAAAGCCCTATGTTTTCTACAACAATGCTTTGGTTCATATGACTGGATACTATTTGATTTATACAGCAAATAAACATTCCTGGCATCTACTAAACTAGTAAAAACTAAAAAACTTCGGATTTCCAAAAATTGTGTATAGTTTGTTCTATTTCTATGACATATTTTTCTATTTATTTCTTTCCTATAAATTATGTAAGCCCCTGATTCTGCCTTTCTTATTAGATTTAGAAATGACAGCATAAATGTGAGCATATGCATATTCTTTTGGTATAATTTTTTTCTTTTACCTGTCTTGAACACTTCTCTCCTCCTCCACCCACATCAACTCTTCCACTCCTTGAAGGTAACTCAAATTAACAACTTGAGTTGCCAAGTTAACGCATCTTTTCAGCTTTAGTGTACATTTGTGTGTGTGTGTGTGTGTGTGTGTGTGCGTGCGCGCGTATGTGTGTAGAGGGAGAGATAGAAAGCATGTGTGTTTGTCATCGTTAGATTTACTAAAAAGAGAAGAGGTGGGAAGACATATTTTATACATACTTTTCTGCATCTTCCTTTTCTCATTCAACAATACCTGGTAAGAATCCCATCACCTCATCTGCAACATCTACTCATTCATTCTTCTAAATAAATGCAAATATTCCATGGTATAGATATATCATAATTTGGTTAGTCATTGCTCTATTTGGTGTATTCAGCTTATTTCTAGTTTTTCACCACTACTAGTGACATTGTAATTATCATTTCTGTACACATTTTTATGAACCAATTGTTTAATTTCCATCAGATAAATTCCCAAAAGTAGCATTTTTGGGTCTAAGGATGTATGTATTTTTAATTTTAATAGATAATGTTAGATTGATTTCCCAAAGAATCAAAATACTTTACATTTCCTCTTAATACGTATTGTAGTTCTTTTTAATTTCTGCCTATCTTATAGGCATAAAATTAGATTCCATTGTTATTTTAATTTTACTTTCCAGATTACCAAGCATCATTTCGAACGTTTTTTGGTCATTTGGACTCAGTCTTCAGTAAACCATCTGCACGTGTGCTTTGCCTAATTTTCCATTGGACTGAATGCCTTTTTCTTCTTAGTTTGTAAGAGTTCTATAGCAAACACAGAGATGCCACACTGAGACCCTGCTTCAGTAAAGGGCTCACTCTCCAGCTTCAAGGCATATAGTTCACTGACAGCCTTCAGCTGTTCAAATACTCAGGGTTCACCTCAACTTTTGAACCAAGGTCATGTTCTTCTTGGGGTGGCCCCTTGCCAGTGAATTGGTTAGGTGTTGATAGTTAAGAGCAAACTCTTCTATTCTCTGGGCAATCTCCAGCCAGTGGACCCTAGCCATTTCCAACATGGCAGGACTCCTCCAACAGGCAATCATTGTTCCAGCTGCCCCTTGGGCTGTTTGAGATTTTGTCATGTCTGTATCTGAACTCCTCCTGCCCAATCCTGCTCCTCCATTGTCCCTCCACATGTGTCACTTTCCAATTAATTTTTCACCTCTAACTCCTAATGCTTCTCAGAGAACCCAACCAGTATGTTATAGATGTTATCCTTATTATGTCATCTGCTTTAGTATTTTTCCAGAACTATTGTTTATTACTTTGTTTATGGTATCTACATTATATTAATTTTCATATAATCCAATATGTCTCTCTTCTTTTCAGCATTAAGAAGCACTTTCCAACCCCTAGGTTGTATGTGTAATCTCCTACATTTTCTTAGGAGAATTTTATTTTTTTTTTAACATGTTTGGTCTTTCTATACTGCATTTTTTAATTTATCTTATATGTATATACAAGAATTTACATAAATTTTTTTAAATAAGATGCTGGGCTGCTTTTATTTTCTTCATTAAATAATCTATTCTTTTCTCAATGAATTGAATTATTCCTCTTGTCATAGGTTAAATTCTCACATGTACTTCAATCTGCTTCCAGGTTATCTATTCTGATTCCCATTCAATACCATATTAATTTGATTATAGTGACCTTGTAGCACGTTCAAATATCCATACTCCCTCCACATTGTAGCTAGAGGAATTTACCTAAACTACAAGTCTGACTCCCCATTACAAAGCTTTATTGGCCTCCCAGTACCAGCAGAATAGGATGCAGGCTTTTTGGCACATGTGGCCATGGCTCTTGTCTACTTCCCTGGTTTCCTTTCTGGCTACTCCACTTCTCTTCCTACTCCAGATGTTTAAATAATAGCTTTGAATTTTAGTTGCTTCTAAAATGTTTCAGTGCTTCGGGAAGACCCAACCTTAAAGAGATCCAGATATATAATGTAAGAGCAAATACAGATTAAAAATAAAAGGCTTGGGGTACCTGGCTGGCTCAATTGGTAGAGCGTGAAACTCGTGATCTGGGGGCTGTGCGTTTGAGCTCCATGTTGGGTGTAGAGATTCTTTAAAAAAAAAATAGGCTTAATTATCCCAGTAGAAATAAGGAAAAAGACTTCCCCATCTCTCCCCCCCATTTTTTTTTCTAGAATTTCTTTCTCTTTTTTACACGTATGTAAACCTTTATAATGGCTAACTAGGCATCTTGCCAGTATCACAACTCAAGAATGTTCCCTCAAAAACCATCTTTTTGAAATGCAAACATTAAGAAAGATAGTTCTATTTCCCAGTTCCAGTAAGAAGAAGAGCCTAACTTCGGTGTTTGCCTTGCTCCAGTTCACAAAACTACCTCCTGTTATAAAGATATGAGAAGTTTGTTTTTCCTCTGGTTAAAGCCAATAAGATGGTGACCCCAATCACTAGGTAAGGTTACGGTGAACTATGTGTGATGCAATGGGTTATGTCTGCCTGGCAATATAAATGGGTGAGATTCTTTTCTTTGTTGTGTCTTTGCAATGTCTTAGTCAATTGCCTGAGGTGTGCACCACAGATTTCATGCTTATTTAACGATGAAACTGATTTCTGTCTCTATATCTTTGTGGAGAGGTTTTCTGAATTGGGAAATGACTTTGTGTTTTAATTATATTTCCCCAATGATGACCAATACGGATATTTTCTTGAGCACAGAACCAACAGAAGGCAAATTCATAGAAAGTTGTTTTTTAGCCTGCAATCATTAAACACAATTGCAACCTAAACTTTCAATGTCACAGTCTTGGGTTACCAGATCTATGCTCCTGGTATTTGTCCCACGTGCAATCTCTGAGGTACCCTCTCTAAGAAAAAACAAGTTTAAATTTTTCCTGGAGTTATTCTGTTTTTGTCATGCTTTCCTTCAACCAAAAGAAGGTGTTAAAAACCTGCTTAACCCTATTGTAGAGAAAAAGTCATTCGATGGTTATGAACTCACTTTTGTATATGCTGTCATTTGCCCAAATTCCCCTTGAGGACCGAGCCATTGTTCCACCAGATGCTGGGAGTGTGGGCTGTCCTCAGCTGAGTCCCTCTCCAGAAACTGCCCTCAGCCAAAGAGAATCTTGTCTAAAGTCCTGACTCCTCTCTGAGAGCAGCCTGCATCCAACGTCTATGGATGGGTACCTGGGGATATGGGATGTAGTGGGGAGGGGAACCCTGGTCTCTAGGGACAACTCTGAAGGTCATCCTAGGATTGCTGGGACTCTGTTGCAAAAATCACAATTCAACTTCTTCTGCCCAGCCCTGCTTCCCTCCTTCTTCTCAGGTATTGTTCCCAAACTCAAGATTCCCCAAAACCACTGCATGCAAATCTCAGAGTCTGCTTCCTGAGGAAGCCACTTGCAGCATTTACCAAGATGAAAGGTTTTTCCAAATGTCAAGGAGTCACTGATGTCTAAGAATATGATAGTAAAACACGATGAACATAAACCAGTGTTTCTTGATACCATCTTATGGTGCAGGAGCTATAATTAGGTAGGACTGCCACCAGTACATTCAGCATCTTTTTATGAACTGGAAAAAGGCACTCCCATTGAATGGAGGGGCCTGTGGCTACATGGTTCTGTGAGTGGAGCAGCAAGAGCTGGATCTTAGCCTGCTAGTCCTTTGGCCAGATACCCTTATGTACTGAGTAACCAATGCAACGGTACATGGTGGCCTTTCTTAGATTTAAAAGATAAGAGTGGACCAAGGCAACAATTGCTCACTACTCAAAAACAACATAGTTGCTGGAGGAGTGGACAAGTGACAATTAAAGAAATGTTTACACAAAGATGTTTGAGGGGCGCCTGGGTGGCGCAGTCGGTTAAGCGTCTGACTTCAGCCAGGTCACGATCTCGCGGTCCGTGAGTTCGAGCCCCGCGTCAGGCTCTGGGCTGATGGCTCAGAGCCTGGAGCCTGTTTCCGATTCTGTGTCTCCCTCTCTCTCTGCCCCTCCCCCGTTCATGCTCTGTCTCTCTCTGTCCCAAAAATAAATAAACGTTGAAAAAAAAAATTTTTTTTAAAAAGATGTTTGAAACGTCATGAATAGGAGGACATTAGGGACATGAAGTATTGCCAAGACACCTATGGGTAGGAGAAACATGAATTAAGAGATGTCATGATAGTACCTGTGAAAACACCTCATGTATATGAAGTAAACCAGAATATGTCACCCCAAAACATGCCTCTTTGACATACTAATTATTTGGGGTTGAAAGCAATTAAGAAGCAGTAAACACAGAAAAAGTTCCCCCTTTTCTGCCTAAAGGCAGGAAATAAATTCTTTTACTGGAGACAGACTCTTATCAGCCCAGAGACAGGGCACCAGAGGAATCTTCAGACTAACCTTGATAAACTAACCTTTATCTTTCTAGTTATTTCTTCACCATTTACTATCTCTAGCCTAAACCCTTTTGTCTTGTCAATTACTCATAAATTTATTGTTTCTTTGTCCAAAAGATGCAAAAGCTTCCTACTCTGGCCAGTTCTTAGGTCTTCCTTCCCTCATGAAGACCCCCATGTACATGTAAAAATTCAGTAAAATTTGTATGCTTTTGTCCTGTTAATCACTGTCAGTTTAATTTTCAGACCCAGCCAGGGACCCTAGAAGGGTTGATGAAAATGTTTTCCTCCCAGAAAGATAAAATCTAAGGATGAAATAACAATGGAAAGAGGTTAAAAAAAAACAGCAGTTGGTGGTCAGAAGGTGAGAGCAAGTAAAGGTAAAATAAAGGGGCAAGCCAAGGCAAAGGCCTGAATCTACAAGTGGACAGTAAGTTCAGGACAATCATTCTTACACTGAAGTCTTACTTCATAGGTCTTATTTTTGTAAATGGTGTATCATTTGCTCTTAAGGATTATCTGTGAATATTCAAAGGACTTTGCAGGTGGGATGTTCCAAACACAAGGTCCTCCCCTAAAAAGCAACCGAAAACGTGCAGAATTATTAAACCATACTTGTGTAAGTAGATCAAGAAAAAGATTCTCTGACAATGATTGCTTTTTACTCTTATTTCAGAAGTAAGAGTAAAATGGTAAGGGGTGGGGATAAAATGGAAAGTGGAGAGAGGGTTGCCTATTGATTTAGTCTCTTATTTTATAACTATTTACTGAGCTCCTACCTTATCTTGAACAGTCAATTCTATATTGTATACTCTTGTGTCTAAATAGTTGCTCAAAGTAAACAGCATAACCAAATAAAAGAATTTTATAAGGAATTTTTCAATAAATCAGTTACTGTTTCAGTCTAGACTAGCTCTGTAACACCCTCTCTAAATGTAAGTATTACACTCTGTAAAGGAAAAGAAGATCTGCACTGGACTCTTTGCTTCCTTAAGGCAGATTTTTAAAAATTCTATCCCTAAAAAATAATAATAGTAAAATAAAATAAAAAATAAATAAATAAATAAACATCCTATCCCTCACCTCTCCCATTTCAAATATCCAATCATCACAGAGAAAAAGAAAGCATCTGATCATCTTCCAAAACACAACAACAGGTTAATAGACTTGGGAACTAGAAAGAAATAAAATGGAAGTAGAGACATCTTCTAAACATGACTTTTCATGTTTTTCTACCAAGTCACTCCTGGTCTGGGCTATCTCTGCTCTTGGCAACTCTTCTACTGCTACATTGAATGTATGAACTTTCTATTTACTTAGCTCCTTCTGGCACTAGACCACAGGCTGTTGGAGAGCAAGAACCACATCTTCATCGTAGCCATAGACCCTGCCTTAGGGTAAAGCCTGGTCCACAGGAGGCCCACAAATGGTTATCTAGGCCTATAAGCTAGAGCACACATCCAAAGGGTTATTGAGAAAAGGACTGCCTAAAATAGATATTAGGAGTTAGAATGTGTGGCTAGAAGACTCAAGAGGCAGTAATGGGAAAACTGCCAGTAATGGAAGGCAAGCAAGAGGGAAGGCAGCTTTGGGTAAATCTCTGAAACAGGAACTATACTTTTAGCAGACTGTGTGAAAGAAAAAGATGAGAGATGTTGGGATGCTGGCCGGAAATATAAGCAAATGGGATATTAGGTTTGCAATTTGTTATGTGTTGCACTTTTATATTTATCTTTGTCAATGACATCTCCAGGATTTGAAACTTGAAACTTCTGAACCATCCTCACCAACCCCTCCCCATCATCACCACGTCCAAGTTTCAGTTCTTCTCTGGTTTCTCCTTAACCCTTTGCCAGTATTTTATTCTCAGAGCTGCTACTTTTGTTTAGGTCCCCATTATTTTTCACTAGAGTAGTATGCACCTGACTCAATTCTGTTTCCAGTCTTTTAAAAACTGTTCCTCTAATCTGAGAATATAAATTTTGGCTCTGATTTTGTAACTTCCTGATTCAACAACCTTCAATGGCCCTTTATTTGCAAAGTCTCCAGAATAAAATTCTAAGTCATTACCACGGTATAAATAACATGGCAGAGTACACTATGCATGGGCAAATGGAGTCAAATAGAACCAAGTTTTGAAAACTGTATCTACCAGTTACTAACAATGTAACTACCTGAGTCACTTTTACCTTTCCAAGGCTTCGATTTCCAAAGAGAAAGAGAGAAAGCAAGCAAGAATGGTAACTAAAAAGACTAAAAAAGAATGTGCCTAGCCTAGCCTAATGCTGAATAGATGACAGGGATTCAGTATCTTTCCTTTCACCTTCCCACCCAGACCAGAATATCAGTTCTGATGGAGCTTTTACCCAGCCCTGGACATTGTGCTCCACTATATGGTCCTCTATGCTCCCATAGATCTTTGATCACAGTTCATATATCACTTATCCTGTTCTGCTTATGTCTTATTAATTATAAGCACATTTAGGTGTCATTACTATTTTTGAGCAACTAGTCTTTTCTCCCCTTCTAGATTGAAAAACACACAAGATGAGGATTTGATCTTGTTCATCCTCCTATCTCCCATAACATACAGCCTAATATTAGGTCCTACACACAATAGGAACTCTATAATGTCTACTAGTTGAATTGTATACTTTTACATGATTTATCCAAATTTTAAAACCAAAAATTCCTTTTGCTTTAACAATGAAAAGAGAAGCAGAATAATTATCTACTGTAAATACAGTATATCCCCCTAGTACCTAACAGGGGCCTTGAAATACAGTTAATATCCCCTAAATTGTGTTGATTAATTTGTGTATTACACACTGAACACCTTTTATGGTGAAGACAGTCTTCAAAAGGAAGGGTTTTCAGCCAATTAAAGTCTTGGGCAAAAGAGGGGATAGTAATAACTACTCACACCCATCATTACTATTGAAAAAAAAAACGCAAAATTAGTTCTGTTAGTGAACAGCAAAACTATTTTGCTCTAGAATATGAGTATTAATTTGAATAGGTTTGTCTTTTCTTTTTTTTTTAATTTTTTTTTCAACGTTTATTTATTTTTGGGACAGAGAGAGACAGAGCATGAACGGGGGAGGGGCAGAGAGAGAGGGAGACACAGAATCGGAAACAGGCTCCAGGCTCTGAGCCATCAGCCCAGAGCCTGACGCGGGGCTCGAACTCACGGACCGCGAGATCGTGACCTGGTTGAAGTCGGACGCTTAACTGACTGCGCCACCCAGGCGCCCCTAGGTTTGTCCTTTCTGTTTCCACAGAAACTAAAACCTAAAATGAGCTTAAATTGCATGCAAAACTAATGACTGAATAACTGTATTCAGTGAAAAAATTATGCTTCCCATTTTATTTTTGGTAAATAATATGAAGAGCTAATCTCTGTACAGATTACAAATTAAGTCATACTGCATATTTTTCAACGTTTATCTTTAAAGTCAAATAACACAAACTTTTATAACAGAGAGTACAAAAGTTATTATTAATGTCATTTTTAATAGTTGTTATGGCTAACTTTGTAAAAGCACATGTCAAAATGGTTAAGCTCATGGGGCACCTGGGTGGCTCAGTCAGTCGACCATCAGACTCCGGCTCAGGTCAAGATCTCACTGCTCATGAGCTGAAGCCCGGAGTTGGGTTCTGTGCTGACAGCTCAGAGCGTTGGAGCCTGCTTCAGATTCTGGGTCTCCCTCCTCTGCTCGCTCTCTCTCTCCTTCAAGAATAAATAAATATTAAAAAAAAAAAATTTTTAGTGGCGCCTGGGTGGCTCAGTCGGTTGAGCATCCGACTTCGGTTCAGGTCACGATCTTATGGTTCGTGAGTTCGAGCCCCGCGTCGGGCTCTGTGCTGACAGCTCAGAGCCTGGAGCCCGCTTCGGATTCTGTGTCTCCCTCCCTCTCTGATCCTCCCCCTTTCATGCTCTGTCTCTCTCTGTCTCAAAAATAAATAAAACATTAAAAAAATTTTTTTTCATTGTTTTAATGGTTAAGCTCATGAATCGTCAGAGAGATCCCAGTTAAATCTCTTATAGCTTTAGCTCTTAAGAGCTTTAGCTCTTTAGCTCTTATAGTTAAATCTCTTATAGCTTTAGCTCTGTATCTATAGATACAGTAGTATCTATTTGAAGGGTTTCTGTGAGAACAATGAAATGATATTGATTATAAAGCACTGTGACTGGCACAAAATGAATTCTTGATAAATGGTAGGTGCAATAATCATCAGCATTATTACATGTTTACTTAGTTGTAATTATTTACAACTTGATTATATATTATATACCGCTTATATATTATATATTTATATACCATATATGTGTGTATAATATTACATTATGTATTATAGCGGCGATATACAGAACTCTCAGCTACCTTTCACAGATATTTTTTACAAAGTACTCTTTTCAAAGGCTATCCCAAGGCCGCCGGAGCCGCTCCAGTCAAGCCGCACAGTGCTCACCCCCTCTGGCGAGCGGGTGGCCTCGTGGCAGACCGGCTCTCAAGGCTGTTGCTGCGGCCGGCCGGGCGGTGCTCAGCCGCGAGGGGCCCGCGGGAGCTGCTCCGGGCGCCAGCCTGTGACGGGCGCCGAGGCCCAGACTGGGCTGCGCGGCGGGTCCCGGCCAAGCCGCCCGCGCCGCCCCGCCCGCTAGCGGGGATGAGTGACGGCGACAACAGGTGCAGCGCGGAGTCCCAGGCTTCTCGGGAGTCCCCGAGTTTGGCGCGTCAGGCCCGGGGGGGTCAGAGTTTGACTCTGGAAACCGTCCTCCTGGCCCTGCACCAGCCTTCCGAAGTCACCCCTCAACCGGCCTCTTGCTGCTTAGTAAAGCCTGAGGTCACGTCAACCTCTCGAAACCCACCAGTCCCAGACGCCGACTTTCCTCCAAAGGGGAGAAGAGAGGAAAGTGTGCGGTGCATGGTGCTTTGCATAACCGTTCGCTCTCTCCTCCCCAGCCGTCCGAAAGCAGGCGACAGTGGCCCCAGAGCCGAGCCCTCGTCTGCACACCACACGTCCGCCCCGACTTGCTGCACGCTCTTCCCTCCCCAGACGGCCCAGCTCCGCGACCACGGGCCACAGCCGAAACCGCCCGCCCGCGCCGCTCGCCGGCTTGCTGCGCCCGCCCGCCCCGCCGCCCGAGGCGACGTCGCCTGCTCCTCCCCACCCCCCCCTACCGGGTGGCAGGTTCAGGTCCCGGGTCCGAGCCTGCGCCCCTGCAGCTGCCACTGCCGCCGTCGCCGCCAGGGGGAGTGTCCGTCGGGAAACGTGGTGTTGCTTCCTTGGTGTGAAGGTGCTTTCAAACTTCAGGTTTCTGATCCTTTCCCCTGGGTTCTGAAGAGCGTAGAGGAAGATGGAGACCGAGTCCGGGGCGGTGAGTACGGCAGTCAGGGCCTCCGGCCCCGGGATAGCAAGGGGAAGGAGCAACGTGGACTCCGTTCCTGAGGGGCTGGAATTGTGAAGTCTAGGGCCCAAATGCCCTCTATTTTTTCGGGAAGAAACGTGGACAGGATGCCCCATCGACCACCGTGAAGAGCGGCCTCCCTCCAGGCCCCGTCGGGTCGGGTCGTGGGGTCGGGAAGGTGGGACCACCAGGCCAGGACCGGGTGTAGGCTGGCTGGGGGACTTCGGAAATGGCCGGAAGGTTTCAGGAGGCAGCGGGTGGCCGGGTCCTGTACAACAGGCGGGGCTGGGCTAGAAAAACAGCTTTCCCGCCGAAACCGGGCTCGGCACCGTCTTTGACGCCTGCTCAGGCCGGACTCCGCCCAGACGCCCACCGCAAGGGATTGCCAGGGCGGCTGACACCGCCTTTCCCAGGCTAGTCAGTGGGGACCGGTAGGCCGGAGAGACCTGGAGGGAGGGGTGGGGCACCGTGGCCCTGGACGGACCCGGACACTTTAATACCGGGTGTGCGCCCGAGACGCTGAGGGCCGGGTGGGGGAGGGGCGGGAGACGAAGCAGGCCTGAGGAGCTGAGGCGCTGAGGCGAGGTGCCACTGTGCCCCGCCCCCGCCCCTCTGGCAGCCAATCAGTGCGCACCACGTGAGTGCCGAGTTGTTGCCGACGCTCGAGGCCCCCGTCGCGTCGGTGCAGTTGAGGGTTCCAGCCACTGCTTCTGGCGGGTTTGCGGGTCAAAATTTCTCGCTGGCTAGCCTTCTTTTCCCTCCCGCACTTTGGTGGGGAGGGGTTGGATCCTCGTGTCAGTGCCCAAGTTCACGATGACCCGAGAGAACCCGAGGAAATTGTCGCAGCGGCCATATCCTCCAGCGCCTCAGCTTGCTGGCCTCGGAGGGGAAGGAGCTTCGAGGACTTGACTGCGACGGTTAGCCTGCCCTCTTCCCGTTGTCTTCGCTGGCAAAGTGGATGATAGATTTCGAGGTTAATTCTCAAGGGATGGAGGCAGTGAGGGCACATTACTCTGAAGGAAATTTTTAATAAACTCTTTAGTGCTAGAAGTTTTGCTAAACTAAGAACCCTTACTTCTAATCTAACAACACCTGCCTAAGTGCTTTTCATACATTTGCAAAATTATTACCGGTGGAATCTGAGGCTTTATTAGCTCAGTGCATCGCCAACCTTCTCTGAGGAATTGAGATATTTCTGCTTAAGCCTTGTCACTACTAACATTAAGATATTTTCTAGGTTCTTTTCATATTGTATTCTTAAACCCTCTGCCTAATGGTTGGGATATCATGAGCAGGGAGAAGTGATTCATTCGTTTGTTCAACAAATTATTTATTGAACACCTGCTATGTACCATCTCCACTTTAAATGATCAGTGAACAAAATAGGCAAAATCCCTTCCCATATGAACATTGCACTACATTGGAAAGTGGTAAGCAATAAACATATGTAAACTATATAGTATGTTGGAAAGTGATAAGTGGTAAGAAGAAAAATAAGGCAGTAGGAACCCACAGTACAGCAGGAGCCTTAGAAATGAGAATGAAATGAACAGGATATAAAAAGTTGATGTTTTTCCTTTCTCGGTATCATCTAACTAGTTTCTCAAGATTGGAAATAAAGCACCTGTTCACTTTTGTTCATGTCCTTTCTCTGTGAAAAATAATGGAATGACTTTTATTTAAACAAATTGGAGAACAAATGAATTCATCTGTCGAACTTGTTTTTCAGAAGAAAATTTCATGAAGACTGATTTTTAAAATTTTACAATCTGTAAACAGACAAGATTGTATCTACTAGAGCTATGCTATTATCTCTAGCAATGCAAATCCACAGTTGAAAAATAAAACTAAGCATCCCAAAATCATCATTCTCTGCACTACATCCTAGAAGTAAAGTGACTGAAGTTACAAATAACCTCCAAATGCCCGGAGAGAATGCTTTTAAGATTGGTTCCCCAATTTCTTTAATTGGAAACTACAACATAGCAGTTATTAAATGTGATTATTTTTCTGTGGGTTAATAGGTGTTTTTATGAACTCCTTTTTAGGAATTTGTGTTGTTCCTCCTTAACACTAGATGCAGAATGGAACGCAATGAGGTCCAGCCTGTAGCCCTGTAGTCACTACTGGCCTAGTCATTTCTCTGTATATCTTGAAGGATTGACTTAGGGATCATGGTTTTATTGGCCAATTAAGTGAGACAGGAGAGCAACTATGAAAAAGAACAACTCCATTTGTTCTTTTCATGTATTTGTTTCTCAGAGAATTGAAATTCTGAAACCAAGATTTTTGAAGCATACTCATTTAGTACATTAGACTGTCTGAGAAGCCTGTTTAATGTTCCCAGAACGAAAATAATTAGCAAGTGCTTAAGTTGGTTTCTCTTCAAAATTCTATTCTCAAGTCTTGTTTTTTTCAGATGTAGGTTAAGAGCTTACCATCTTGCCATTATGCAAAGGCATATATGTTAATATATGTTTATTAGAATCTAAATTAGGCCCCCAACTTAGAATTATGAACATGTATGTACTGAGTTCAATCTTTAGTATAAAAATTTATGCCTATGAGATATAGGTATGTACATTTCTTTTTTCTTTACAAAACCAGTTCAATCTTCAAATTGACAAGTGCATTTAAAACTTTGACTTTAGAGTTAAAAAACAGTGAACTTGAATGTCAGAATTTATGTCAGTGCCCTTTAGCCAAAGACTACCAGGAACATACTGTAGTTCACTAAAGTTGGGTGTATTGAATTGTTGCCACAAGGAAGAGCATGCACCATGGAGCCTTTTGGTAAGAGGGTGCTAGAAAAGAAATTACTATGGGATTTAGACTTGTGTTAAGCTCTTTTTAGATAGGGTTTAAGGAAGAACGGCTTTACTGTGAGATGCATGTTGTCAGAAAGTGGGAGTAATTCTGCTAATTCTTATCTAGAAGGCAAGAAAAATAGATTGAAGCCAAAGCTGTGATTGATAAAGATGGAGCAGTTATACATATCAGCCAGAATAGAGGGCTGTTTGGTCATTCTTATGGTTTGGACAATGCTTTTGTTTTTGTCAGAGTTCAGACATGGTTATGGAATGGTCTTGTTTTTGTTGTGATCCATCACAATCACAGAGTAACTTTGCCTAATGCCTGTTAACAAGAGAACAACCATAGCCTAGCTGTGAGTTCGAGGCCAACTCCTAACAACACCAGAACAAAGCCAGTTCCCAGCTGTCAGGGCTGCTTTTCTCTTTCTGTTTTTTGAGTTTAATATTCCTCAATATTTATAATATTTAAATTGTATATTTAATAATAATTCACAGAAATATTTTAAGTAATTAAGATTTTCTCTGTAGTGGAGTAGATTCTACATTTCCCATATTTTTATTGCTCCAAAAAAAGTATTAGTTCTAATTATAATCTTCATAATATTAAACTAAAATTAAAGTCTAAAACATTACATTTTGTCTAAATGACTCATCTTTTTGAAAGATATTGTTTTCAGCCTGCATCAAACTTCTACCCAATGCTAAAAGTTTAATAGAATTTTATTTTACAGCAAACATCAAATCAGACGCAAACAGATTCATTATCTCCATCCCCTAATCCTGTGTCACCTGTGCCTTTGAATAACCCAACAAGTGCCCCAAGATATGGAACAGTGATCCCTAATCGCATCTTTGTAGGAGGAATTGACTTTAAGGTACCTATTTATGCATGTAACATAGTGTATTTTTTGCATTAGAAATTATTTTATTTCTCAGAAAATTTTTGTACAACTGCAAAAATAACAATTGCTATTTCCATAATGATTAGTAGGTTTCACATTATCTTACTATAAAGAATCTTTCAATACCAGTGTTGGTTAAAAAGAATATGTGTAATTTCCCATACAAGGAAATTGAGGCTCACTGATATATCTGTAGGCTCCTAGCTGCTTCGTGACAGAGTGAAGACTAGAATCCCACTGTTTTGACTCATAGTTCCATATTCCTTATTTCACCATACCACACTAATTATACTTTATTATGTCATACTCCAAAAAAAAAGTAATGCATGGTAATAATTTCGAAAAAAAATGCAATTTTTTAAAAAAACACAAAATTTAGTCCTATGAATTTGTTTCTTTATCCCAACTTTATTCTCAAGTTCCTATTGAATAACCTCCTAAACTTGCATCAAAATTGCTTTCCACCATCTAATTTAGAATCTGATCACAAAAAAAAATGTCAGAATAAAACATCATAACATTAATACACTTTAATAATGTAATCAGTCATTCTACTCTTTCAGAGAAGCTTAGTTTGTGAGATGTTTTAGCACCCCCATTTGGGAGGTAGTAGTAAACACCTATAGGAAAGGTCTGCATGCTATTTTAAGTGGAATATCCTTACTTCTAAGTGGATATGTAGAAAGATTTCCAAGTTTCCATATTATATATTGAAAATTACAGGGATAGTTGTCTTTCTTAATTAAAAAAAATCTTTGTGCCAAAGATGTGTCAAATAAATTTGACATTTATTACTCACTATTTCCCTATAATCAGTCTTTTGCAATTTGGATGAAAATACTTTTTTTCTTCTCAAGAGAAATGATACACATACTGTATTTGTGTATTTGTCAAAATAATGATTTTTAAGCAAGTATGTCATTGGTTCACTAAACATGAATAAAAATGATTTATAATGAAATGCTAATTTTTAAAAAGATTTTCTGTTTCTATGAAAAATATTAACGGCTGAGCATAAATATTCGAGTTGAGTATTTTTGTTCAGAATTAATTTATATCATAAACACTTAGTATATTTTTAAATAAATTATCAATAAATGGAAATATTCATATGGTTAGGCTATTCTAGGTTATTGAATTTTATCAGCTACGTTATGAACTTAAGAGGCCATTGTTAGAACACAGTTGTACCTTTAAGGTAATGGCTAGGGTTCCCTCCCTGATACTTATACCGTTTCCAAAACCATAGACAAATGACAACAAGGAAATGAACATCCAGAGATGGGTTCCTGGATGGGTTTCTGTAGTAGCAAACAGTGTCAAACTTTTTAAAACTCTTCTTTTTGGAAGCTTATAGCCCATCCCTCTTGATACTTAATCTTTGACTTTGTCTCCATATTTTTCAACTAGGAAGTAGAGCTGCAAAATTGAACTAGTGATTCTTCTATCAGAGAATAGTTTGAATTGTTTTCAAATCTCTAACAGAAATTCTTCTGGCATTGGTTCCATTTGAGTTTATTGAAATAAGAGGCATTTAGTTATTCTTAAGATTATCTCAGTATTTGTCATCATCCAATTTACCAGGCTGTAGGCTACCAACTAAAACCTGATAATGTATATAAGAGGCATAGCACTGCTGTTGGGCATGCCTTTTTCTGTGTATATAAAGAAATTCTTTTCTAAAGATATTTAAAGTTTCCATGGGGTAGTTATACCTGAACCAGAAAATGAAATTACAATGAATTTAGTGTGAATATTGTAGGAAAAGATAAAATGACTGTATTATGAGACTACTGCAGTTAAAACCATCTTTGTAGATATCTTGTGTATTATAGTCCAATGATGATTCAGATTTTTATTTTGAATATTATGATGTCATTATTTAGCTGAAATGTATGTTGAGTACAGATAAACTATCTAAAAACTCTAAATCTTGTAGCTACTTCATTGACATCACAAATTGAGTTCAAGTACTTTTAGAAATGTATTCCTTTCCTAAGACCTTACTGTTCCTGGAGACTGCTGATTAAAATAGAGGGACTGGTATACACCAACAACTTAGTTCCACTGCCATGACCATGGGCCTCTCTGAGCCACAAAAAAACAATAGTAATATGCCCTTACTATAGTTATAGCCGTGCCTAATTCGTTATTTTTTTAACTGGCCAACAAGAATTCCTTTAAATATGAGTGAACTTTCTTTTTGTTTTTAAAGCAATTCAGCTTAAATTTTTTTCATTGATTATAATAGTTTAACATCATAGTCACTGCATAAAGCAATGTATTTACATTGGTTTTAATAATTTAGTGGTTTTATATACTGTTTTTATGCTGAGAGGCATTCTTACATTTATATTACTGTTTGTTTACAATCTTTTCTGTCTCCAAAACAAGCATAAGACTTGTTTCATTTTTTAGCAATTAGAGGATATTTTAAAAGCCATTAAATGCTATTAAAAGCAATTTTTTGTGTTTTCATTTTCCTTTAGACAAATGAAAATGATTTAAGAAAATTTTTTTCCCAGTATGGGTCTGTGAAAGAAGTGAAGATTGTAAATGACAGAGCTGGAGTGTCCAAAGGGTTAGTATTGCTATAGATAGTACATAGAATTAACTATTGTATTTTTATTGGCTTACTAGATTTGGTATGCTAACTTATTTTGATTCCATTTTTTAAAAAGAGAATTTCATGCTCTCTTCTTTCTTCTTGCCTTTAATCTGCATTGTGTGTGTGTGTGTGTGTGTGTGTATTTTGGCATGGGGGAGGACACTATAATATTCCTTAATTTGTTAGGAAGCTATTCTTGCATTGGCTGAGGAACTATTCAATGTTATGTAGCAAGCATTTAATGTTGGGTAACTAATGTCCAGTAGCTAAGGAACCAGAAGCTAAAGGAATCAGATGCTCTTGGAATTGTGTGCCTGCTTTAGACACAGAGATAAGGAACTAACCTGAGAAATATAACTCTAAAGAGAATGATTTTTAATTGCCAAATCAAAGAGAATAAAAATTGGGAAGAAATCAGGAGGATTTGTCTAGAAATGGCTAACGACCTTAGAGCTATTGCAGTGGACTGGTTTATACAAAAGCCAAATCTCAGAGAAGACGTAGTTTACATAGTGTACTTACTTAAGAAGTTTGATAGCAAAGTTAAAATGGGTAAGACAGAACTTGGTTGTAAATTTTTAAAAATAAAAAATAAAATTTAAAAAAATAAAATAAAATATCCATGGGAAAAAAATGGGTAAGACAGTGGAGATCAGTGAAGGATTATGTCCATTTTCTTGAAAGAGAGGCAGGACATACATAAGAGAAAGGACTAACAACGTAGATAGAAAATTCTACTAGAGGGAAGCAACTTGTAAGAATGTCAAGTGAGCACTTTGGAAGAGATGGGTTCCTGGAGAGATGTTATTTTTAAACAAATGAGATACTTCTCAGACTGACAAATAGTATTAGGAAGAAGTGAGATTGTAGCTCTTGTATTTGGTTAATAGAATTTGCAATATTTTGGTAATATCCACTTTTTACCACTAAAAACATAGATATGTAAACTGTATTTTATGCCTTTTCCACTGGGTGGTGTATGTGTTCTATCAAAAATTTATTGTAAAAGTATTTCCTTAATCCTTGTTTAATGTTTGGGCAAATAGAAAAAGAGAAATTCTTTGTTAGAGGAAGAAACTTTTTATATAATACAGTAACTATGAATTGAAGAAAACAGTCAAGATATTTAGCACTACTCTAGTTTCCTTAAGTTACCTAAGTAGAAATTATGCTTGGCAGGGGGATATACTGTTTTATCTCTTTCATATCATTTTGTCTATCTGTTTTGGCTTTTTGGACATTGCATTCAAAATATATTTGTATCTTGAATATTATATGAATTGTACTCTGGAGGTAACAATTATCCATGCAAACAGCAGGTAGAAAGTCTGGGATGTACATATTTTTTATTTGTCTTTGGGAAATACTAGTAATTGCATTATCAGTTTAGATATGCTAATAATAATACATCCATATAAATAAACATTTACCAATTTAAAAAAATTTTGTGTTGAAATTTTTTTCCCTACTCTGATTCCTATTTAAGCCAAACATCTATTATTTTAAAAGGTGATTATGTCTCTGTACCAAAATTTATTGCATCCTAATTTGTAAGCCAGAACTTGAATCTTTCATGCTTTCCTGATTTATATACAAGTCAGATATGAAACTGTTTGAAGATCCTGGTTTGTTGTTTGTGTGTGTGTGTGTGTGTGTGTCCTGAGTCTATGAGGAGGTGACAGTGTTAAGCTGTGAATGATTCTCTTAAATTTTGCATGCTGGGCACCTTAGAAAACTGCTCACTACTACAGTGACCCATGCTTAAAAGAAAAAAAATTAATCTTAGTATAACTCTAATGTTCTAAAGAAAATAATTAATGCATTTTTTTAGGTATGGTTTCATCACTTTTGAAACACAAGAAGATGCACAAAAAATTTTACAAGAGGTAAGATCTCTTACTGTATTCAACTTCCTTTTTTGAAACTAATCCTTTAGGATATTTGTTTTAGTATTAACATTCCAGTACAATGATCAATTGCTAGAAAAAATTTTTAACTTATTTGCATCTTAAGACTAACATTGGTCTCCAAAAAAATTGAATTAAAAAAAGATTAAGGGCACCTAGGTGGCTCAGTCAGTTGAGTGGTCAACTCTCGATTTTGGCTCAGGTCATAATCCCAGGGTCATGGGATCAAGCCCTGTGTCAGGCTCCACACTGAGCGTGAAGGCTGCTCGCCATTCTCTCTCTCTCCTTCTGGCCACTACCCTGCTCACACACTCTTGCTCTCTCTCTCTCTCTCTCTCTCTCTCTCTCTCTCTCTTTCTAAAATTTAAAAAAAAAAAGTTGTTGGCTTTTTTTTTTTAAGATTAAACGGGGGTGCCTGGCTGGCTGAGTCAGTGGAGCATGTATTTCTTGATCTCAGGTCTATAGGTCTGAGCCCCAGGTTGGGTGTAGAGATTACTTTTAAAAACATATTTTTAAAAATCTTTTTAAAAAAGATTAAGCATAGATTTTTATCAATAGAAAAATTCTAAATCATTGCATGCGTTTGTTTGTCAAGCTGTAATATAATTTTTTACTTTATTTGCTTAAACTAAGAACTTGGGGATATATCTTTTCTCAAGTGTTAGTTGATAGCACTTTGAATTCCTACAAACACTACAACACTAGAGTGAAATTATCTGAGATTACTTCCCTCTTGTGAAAAACGTTATATAAACTAAGAACATTCATAGAAAAAGTCTATAGCCTGCAGTTCAGTGTAATAACTAAATTTGGTAAATGTTAGTTAATTTTTAAGGAAAAAAATAGTTTGAATTATATATTAAATCACATGCAGCTGATCCCCACTATTCATACTAGTTATGTTCTTTAAAGTCACCATGAACACTGAATTGGCAAATATTGGACTGCTGTTCCTAGAAGAAATACAAGACTAGGTTCCCACAAGTTTCTGGTTACATTATTTTCTTCTTTGTTTTTTTTTTTTTTTTTAATGTTTATTTATTTCTGAGAGAGCACAAGCAGGGGAAGGGCAGAAAGAGAGCGAGACAGTGAATCTAAAGCAGGCTCTGAGCTGTCAGTGCGGGGCTTAAACTCACGAACTTGTGAGATCTGACCTGAGCTGAAGTTGGACACCTCACCAACTGAGTCACCCAGATGCCCATACGTTATTTGCATTAAGCAATGAATACATAACTTTGTTTTATGTGTGTTTCTGTTTAAAGACTTCATGTTAAATATATATTGTTGATTCATTAACATGGAACTCCTGTTCAACAGCATTATGTAACACGTGCCTGAATTAGATTCATGTAACACATATTTTCTCCATAAGGCAAATGACATTCTTCTTGTGCTTGGGAATACTAGCCAGTACCTCAGCACCACACTTGAGGGCTATTTTAAATAGCAAAATAAAAAAGATAGCAAAATCACCAACATAAAATACAAAAATGCAAAAAACATGGCACTAAACAGAACATGAAACGGACTCTTGTTTTCACCGTAAGAGCTGAAACAAGAATGGACAGAGTATTCCCTTGTTTGACCTTAGCTGGGACCATATATGTCAGGCAATTAAAAATTTTCACCTCTCTGCTCATGTCCACTAGTAATCACTAAATTGCTACAAGTATTGATTTGGGGGTTACAAATAATTTTAACGAATAGGTGAATTCCCAAATATGGGATCTATGAGTAGAGGCTTGACTGTATTCCCATTAAAGAACTAGGGTCAAAGCATTGGAACCAAGATTCAAACCCATATCTTTAATATTCAAAGACTTTGTCCTTTCCAGTATTCCTTGCTGCTTTCAAAACTATTATAGTCTGAATTTTAAAAATGTTTCTCACTAGTTTTTCACTATTGATTTTATAAAACAGTAGTGCCAAAATAATAAAAAAAATTTTTTTATTCTAGGCTGAAAAACTTAATTATAAAGATAAGAAACTGAACATTGGTCCAGCAATAAGAAAACAACAAGTAGGAATTCCTCGTATGTATTGAGAACTAATGCATTTTCCAGTATTTTTACATGGTTCTTTTTTGAAATATTGGACTTTTTCTAGAATTTAATTAGAAGGTCAGACTTCTTTAATTTAATAAAGTTATTTCAACAAAGTTGGTGATCAAATGAATATTTCTTACAAATTAATGTATGTTAGATTTTCAGGGGGTAGGGAAAATTTTACATAAATAATGGTGCTTACATATATTACATATAATTACATCTTTAAAGGAAAACTCTTCTAAAATAAAAATATAATTTAAAATTACAAAGGTAATTAGAAGTAATTTGGCATTATGAATTGGAAATTTTTATAATTAGAAAAGTAATTTAAAATTAGAAATTTAAATTTAAAATACTGAACATAAAAATAAAGAACCAATATCAGAAACTTTAGTTGCATGGTAGGTACTATAACCCAACTAGATGTGTCATAATTATCAGAGGGAACAATTCCTAAAGCTTTAATAATTGGCTATATTATGTGCCTTTCTCAAATTTCTGCAAGGTTTTCAACTCTACTCTTCTTTTTTTCTCAATCTTCCTATTTATTGTATTAGGCATCTTTACAGTTTGCTTTTTACCTAAATATTTATTAAACTCTATAACAGTCTTTGGCTAGAAAATTCACAACTGAATTTTCTTATTCTTCCTTAGCTGTGTCCTAATGTCCACTGGGATGTGTAAAACATTAGGTGTTTATTGTACATCTGTTAACAAATTAATAGTTGTACTCATTTGGGTGGTCTATTTTAATTTAGAAGTTAATCAGGTTTAATTTTGACTTAGTTATTTGTTAATTTAGAAGATAACTGAAGTGTCCTCAGTAGATTAATACTTCTTTCTTGTTCCAAGAATTAAGCTGTTGACACGTAGTAACCATTTTTTATCACCAGCAGTAGGTATAAGTAGTAATGTTCACATTATGACCCACAAGTTGCTAAAAAAAAAAAAAAAAAAAAAAAAAAACCATGAATCACTAAGCTGAATACTTTCAATCAGGTGGTGAATTTGAAAAGTATAGGGTTAAGTAACTATATAACCAAATAGTAGCATTAGCCTTCAAATCCAGGACAGGTTGACTCCAAAGCTCATTATACTTTTCTGCAAATAAATATTAAGTATAAAAGTAGATTCTCAAGATACAGGGGATTCTTATCTCAATTTTTTCTCAGATCTGTTGCTTTTTTTTCCATCTCCATTACCAACATTCTAGTCTGAGCTACCCACTTTCCTTGCCTTGATTACTGGAAAAGCCTCCTAACTGGTCTTTCTGAATCCAGTCTTGGTACCTTCCAACCTATCATACACAAGGAAGCCGGAGTAATCTTTCAAAAGTGCACATCTTAAGTTATTTCCTGCTTATTTTTGAACTGTCCTTTATTTTTCTTCCCATGCTTTAGCCATCTAGCCTCATCTCAGTTCCAGAACATACCGTACTCCTAATATACACTATTTACCTAGAATGCTCTTTGCCATTCCATTAAAATCCCATTCATTCTTTAAAGCTCAGCCCAAACATCATTTCCTCACAAATTAAATACAATTGGAACATTCATACTACCTAGTATAATAGACTATACTACGTCTTAATGTATTTATCAAAATTGTCTTAATTGATTAATTGTCTAGTTACCTAATAACTATCTTTCCCACAAGAGCCTAACTTCAATACGGTATGTCCAATTTTTTTCTTTTTTCTTGTTGGCTGTATCACCAGCCAAGTTCAATGCCCTGGAACTGTACTGACTTAAAATTCATTCATTCATTCATTCATTCATTCATTCATTCATTTAGCAGATAAACCTGTGGTTCCTTGATTATCTTTGGAGGCAAATCCATGAACTTCATGAATTGTGTGCAAAATTTTGTTTCAGTATATATCTCTGAGAAAAGACTCCATGACTTTAATCAGATTCTCAAAAGGATGGGATTAAGAATCACTAAAGTAAGCAGTAACAACTCTAGATGAAATACAGTGAAAATATAAAGGCTGAGAAGCAGTAGTGCTGCTTAAAATGGTAGGCCAGTGCTACTCACAGTGTGGTTTGCAGCCAGTAACAGTTCACTTGGGATCTGTCAAAATGCAAATCCTCAGGCCCTATCCCAGACTTACTGAATCTAAATCTCTGCAAACGTGGCCCTGGATAATAAGCTATCTAGGTGATTCTAATGTATGTTAAGTTTTGAGAATCACTGATATACTGGAAGAAGGATTGCCAGTTCCAATAACTTACATAAATTTGCTGGTCAAGTACTTAATCTAACTTGGCTTATATAAATTTTCCAAGTGTTCTCCTGACAAAAACATACATATTTTTTAATTTGGGGGGAGGAGTGTAATAACTTGATCTGAGAAAAGAGATGGGGACCCAGAACTAGCCACATGGAAGATTTGTGGTTATGTTTGCAACAGCAGCAGTTACAGCAAAGGGAAGCTAGAGAATAAGAGTTACAGTGTCAATGAATTCTTGTGAGAGTAGATCCAAAGAATTTGTGGGGTAGAACAAAAATCCCTTCAGGAAAGTATGGAATCTTTTCCAACCTCACTGATTTCATCATCTTTGGCCTTTTACAAATAAAAGGTCTTACTAAGGTCTTAGGAAATTTATTATAGTGTCTATAGTCTTCAGTTAACTTTATAATTTATATTTATAAAAATAATGGCCTTTCTGATAATAATTTAAATTGTTAAGCTTTGTTTCGTTACATTGGTACTAAAATCTAAGTTAATGAATTTTTAGTATTCTTTTTTGAACTTGTTTCTTTTTCTCTTATTCACCTTAAAGTAATAAAAGCTCTAAGATAGTAAGTTGGAAAACATATATTTCAAAGATACTTTAACGTATGGATTTTTTTTTAATTTGCAACATTCAATTTTTACCATAAGTACATAGGTGTGTTAAGATAAACATTTTCAAATGTTCAGAAATTACCATTTTAAAAGAAAATTGAACATTTTAGTTATTGTTATTATTTAATCTTTGCTTTAGGTTCCAGTATAATGCCTGCAGCTGGAACAATGTATCTAACAACTTCAACTGGATATCCTTACACTTATCATAATGGTGTTGCTTATTTTCATACTCCAGAGGTAACTTCTGTTCCACCACCTTGGCCTGTAAGTAATTTTCATCTTAGAAGGTTTTCCATCTATTCTATTGATTTTGTAAAATATTTATTTCTGAGATATTTCAACCACAGACAAGCACAAATAATAATATAATCACCATGTAGCTACCACTTAAATTTAACAGATGTTAACATTTTGCCATATTTACTTAAGTTCATTTAATAGGGGGAAATAAAATATGAGAAATTCAGGTAAAGTCTCCTTGCCCCCACATTCTTACTCTCTTTTTCTCCTCAGATATATCCAGAATATATAACCAGAATGTCTTTCCTATCATTTTATGGTTTTTCTACACATGTAGATGTCCTTAAACAATAGGTAGTATTACTTTGGGTGGTTTTTAAACACTATGTAAATAATCTAGTTTTTCTATTCAACATTATTTTTTTGGAGATTAAACCATGCTGATGCTAGTATATCTAATTCACTTTTAATATTTTATAATATTCCATTATATCAGTGTATATTCCCCTATTGATGGACATTTTAAGTTTTTTTCTGTAATCAAGAGTGCAGTGAACATCTAGCTCTTGTATGTATTGTGTGAGAGTTTGTCTAGGAAAGTGGTCTTCAAAGTTTTTTCTTCTACAGCCTCTAAAAATTTTCTGAAAAATTATAAATAGTCTCACTCATTTTTAAGTTGACACCTTAAATTTGTCATAATTTTATTTTTTTAATTTTTTAATGTTTGCTTATTTTTGACAGAAAGAGAGACAGAGTGTGAGTAAGGGATGGGCAGAGAGAGAGGGAGACACAGAATCTGAAGCAGGCTGTAGGCTCTGAGTTGTCAGCACAGAGCCTGACACAGGACTCAAACTCACAAACTGTGGGATCATGACCTGAGCCAAAGTCAGACACTTAACCAACTGAACCACCCAGGAGCCCCTGAAATTTTAAATAATGTAGGAATATTATATATTGTGGAGTATTGTAGATTTGTTTTAGATACATTTTTATAAAACTTTGTAGCTGTATATTTCGTTTAAGAAGAAGTGTTGTGGGGTGCTTGGGTGACTCAGTCGAGGGGCTGACTCTTGATTTTGGCTCAGGTCATGATCCCACGGTCATGGGATCAAGCCTTACTTCTCTCTCTCTCTCTCTCTCTCTCTCTCTCTCTCTCTCTCTCTCTCTCT
>NW_024412395.1:76537289-76808781 GCF_014898765.1 Herpailurus yagouaroundi | reverse complement strand
TCTCTCTCTCTCTCTCTCTCTCTCTCTCTCTCTCTCTCTCTCTCTCTTGCTCTGCCCCAGTGAGCCCCAGACTGCTCACAGTCTGTGAGTTTGAGCCCCACGTGAGTCTCTGTGCTGACAGCTCAGAGCCTGGCGCCTCCTTCAGATTCTGTGTCTCCCTCTCCCTCTGCCACCCACCCCCACTCACGCTCTGTCTCTCTCTCTCTCTCTCTCTCACGCTCTGTCTCGCTCTCTCTCTCTCTCTCAAAAATAAATAAACTTAAAAAAAATCTTTTTTAAAAAAAGGATGGAAAATGTCTGCTCTAGAACTCAGTTAACAAAATTAGTCAGCCAAATAAAATTTTGTTTCTATTAGAAAATTCTGACCTTTAGTATTTTTATAATGTTTAAGTTCAAATGAATGAGTTAGTATGTATTCCTGTGACGATCATGTAACTTATTTTGTTCCCTCTATGAAATAAGGGACCATCTCCCCTTTAATATTTCTTTTTTTTTTTTAAGTTTATTTATTTTGAGAGAGACAACAGGGGAGGAGCAGAGAGACAGGAGAGCAAGAATCCCAAGCAGGCTCCGAGCTGTCAGCACAGAGCCTGCCACAGGGCTCAGTCCCACAATCTTGAGATTATGACCCGAGTGAAAATCAAGAGTCGGTTACTTAACCGACCGAGCCACCCAGGCACTCCTCCTCTTTAATATTTCTTATATAAACTCTTTTTGCTTTGCTATCTCCTATTTTTTAAGGGCATTGCCTTCTTGAATTGTTTCATGCCCTGTTGGTATTTATATTCCCGAACAAAGCACTATAACAGATCCAGGATGATTGAGAAGTGTGTCTTTCATTGTGAAGGAGAAGGGTAATTGTGAAAGGAGAGTTATGAAAAGAAGACAGACACATAGTATGCAGACACATTCACAAATCAAATCAGGAAGGAGTACATGTGTTAGAATCTAAAAATTAATACTCTTGGAGCACCTGGATGGCTCAGTTGGTTAAGCATCTGACTCTTGATTTGAGGTCAGATCATAATCTCACAGTTTGTAAGTACAAGCCCCACGTAGGGCTCTGTGTTGACAGTGCGAAGCCTGCTTGGGATTTCTCTCACCCTCTCTCTCTCTCCTCCCCTGCTCACGCACTCACATTCTCTCTCCCTCTCTCTCCAAATAAATAAATAAACTTATAAGAAAAAAAATTAATACTCTTAAACTTATTCATGCCTATGTACCACTGGAAAAATTTTGTATTCTCCTGCTGTAGCAGGATTCTCACACAGAGAGTCCATGGCACCGAGGCTTTTTAATTTCCAGAAAGCAACTTTATTCATGCCGGCACCACTCAGTTGGGTTCATACCCAAAAAACTGAGCACTAAACATGTAGCATAGGTTTTTTTATGCATTTTCTATTTCTTTGTCTCCCATATATGGTAACATACACACACATGTAGTCTGATTAAGTGTTCTCAGTTTACAACGTCATGAGGGATGTTGTCACATAGGCACATAGCCAGGTTACCTTGTTTTTTGTGGGTTTTTTTTTTTTCCTTTTCTCTCTCTCTCTCTTTTTTTTTTTCTCTCCTTAGGGAGGGGTCCCTACCACACTAACTTGGTCTAGGCTACAATATATGCATAGAAGTAAAATTTCACATTATAAAGTATAGACATCTTTGACTAAATGTTGCCAAATGGCTTTCCAAATATACACTTTAGCTACAGTTTATGAAAGCTGCAATTTCTCCATAATCTGCCAACCCTTTAATTTTACATTTTTGCCAATGTTATTATGAAATAGTATGTTGTTTTTTTTATTTAATCATTGGTAAGATTTAACATTTCATGTATTTATTTGCCATTCTACTTTCTTCTCTGAGGTGCCTCTTCATATCCTTTGTCCAGTGGGGTTACTTATTTTTTTCCATTGGGGATTATTGTCTTTTTCTTGAGTTCATGTATGAATTTTGTGAGTTCTAGTTTGTGGCTTGTCCATTAACTTTATAAGTTTTGTCTTTGTCACATGCTAGTTCTTTTAATGTTAAAAAATATATTAATGTTTTCCTTTATGGCTTCATCTTTTAGTATCTAGTTTAAAAAAAAAAAAAAACACTTCCTGGGGCACCTGGATAGCTCAGTCGGTTGGGCATCTGACTTCAGCTCAGGTCATGATCTCACGGTCTGTGAGTTCGAGCCCCACGTCAGGCTCTGTGCTGACAGCTTCAGAGCCTGGAGCCTGCTTAGATTCTGTGTCTTCCCCTCTCTCTGCCCCTCCTCTGCTCATTCTCTTCTCTCTCTCTCTGTTTTTCTCTCTCTCTCTTAAAAATAAACATTAACAAAAATTTTTTAATTAAAAAAAAACACTTCCTTATTACTCAAATATAGATATTTTATATTTTATTTGTAAAATACTATAGTGTTGCTGTTTTTCACATCTAGATCTTAAATCTGGAGTTCATATATTGACTAATTCATCATCTTCCATTGTTTTGAAATGAATCCTCTGTGAAATGCCACACATCTGGGGTGTGGGTGGAGTGGGGTCTTCTTCTGGGCTCTCAGTTCTATTCCACTGGTGTATTTGTTTGCCCTGCCCAATTCTCTTTTAGGTCCTGTTGCTTTAGAACTAGTTAAAATCTGGTAGGGCAACCCTATCACTTTTTTCTTCAGGAGTCTCTCATCTATCTTTAAGTCTTTATTTTTATAAATATAAATGTTATAATCCAGCTTGTTCAATTCTGTGAAAAGCCTTTGTTGGGTGTTTATTATAATTGCATTAAATATGTAGATTAATTTGTGTATAATACTGAATTTATTTTTTTTTTAATTTTTTTAATGTTTATTTATTTTTGAGACAGAGAGAGACAGAGCATGAACAGGGGAGGGTCAGAAAGAGAGGGAGACACAGAATCTGAAACAGGCTCCAGGCTCTGAGCAGTCAGCACAGAGCCCGATGCGAGGCTCGAACTCACAGACTGCGAGATCATGACCTGAGCCAAAGTCGGCCGCTCAACCGACTGAGCCACCCAGGCGCCCCTATAATACTGAATTTTAACGTCCACAAACATTTCGTTAGGTTTTTTATTTCCATCTATCCATAAAATTTTCTTTCTCCAGGAAATAGTTTAGTACATCTTTTGTTGGATTTATTCTTAAGTACTTTATAGTTTTTGTTAATTTTAAGAATGACATTTTTTAAATCACATTTCCTAATAGGTTGAGACTCATAGGTAGTAATGCTTTTGATTTTTAAGTGTTCATATTCTATCAGTAATCCTTCAAAACTCTTATATAGACAATAATTTATTATTCAGTATATTTTTTTCTGCTCTTTTCTCATTTTTTTTCCCATTGAGTTATTGCACTGGCATTGTCTCTGCTACAGTATTTATATAACAACATGCCCTTGTCCTTGAAAAAAGAAACAAGTTTAGTGATTCACCATTAAGTTTTGTATACATATACTGTAGATTTTGGAAGATAATCTTAGATTTAACGAAGGTTTCTCAACCTCAGCACCAGGCATTTGGGGCCAGATGATTCTCTGTTGTTGGAGGCTCTCATGTACATTGGATGTTTAGCGGTGTCCTAGCCTCCTCACATCTATAAAAACCAAAAGTATTGTCAAATGTTCCCTAGAGGGGCAAAGTCACCCTGATCAATTAAGAAAGGTGTTTTACATTCTGTTTGCTAAGAAAGAAAGAGTATTAAATTTATCATGAAAAAGTATTGAATATTTTTCCTTAAACATATCTATTTTTTTTTTATTTTTTTAATGTTTATGTATTTTTGACAGAGAGAGAGAGAGGGAGAGAGAGAGCATGAGTGGGGGAGGGGCAGAGAGCGAGGGAGACACAGAATGCCAAGCAGGCTCCAGGCTCCAAGCTGTCAGCACAGAGCCCGACGAGGGGCTTGAACTCACACACTGCAAGATCATGACCTGAGCTGAAGTCGGACGCTCAACCGACTGAGCCACCCAGGCACCCCAGACATATTTATTTTTTAATTAATTATTTATTTTTTAATTTATATCCAAGTTAGTTAGCATATAGTGCAATAATGATTTCAAGAGTAGGTTTCTTAATGCCTCTGACCCATTTAGCCCATCCCCCCTCCCACCACCCCTCCAGCAACCCTCTGTTTGTTCTCTATATTTAAGAGTCTCTTATGTTGTATCCTCCTTCCTGTTTTTATATTCCTTTATGCTTTCCTTACGTTGATCTGTTTTGTATCTTAAATTCCCCATATGAGTGAAGTCATATGTTATTTGTCTTTCTCTAATTTCGCTTAGCATAAGGGGTATTGAATTTTAACAAATGCTTTTTCTATGTCTGCTGAGATTTTTCCCCCTTTGTTATTAGAAATTAAATAAATTAATATAGTAAATTACATTATTATTCTAATGTTAATCTCTTTACAATTTTATTAACATATGATAGTCTGAAAATTGTACAATGATACTTTTTTCATTTTGTGGGTGGGATGGTACGGTGAGAATTAAAATAAAACAACATAAGTTAGATCCCATATTGGAAACTGAATTTTAACTGCTATCGTTAAAGCTTATTTTAACTATCTTGTAATACAATTTGCCTGTTTTATTAGTCTGATTTTAAATAACCTAATTTGGGGTTTACTCTATTACTTTGAATAATTAAGTGTTATGTGTACTTTTTCAAACATAGAGAAATCACTTAAGTTTATTGGATGATTAACTCATTTATTTTTTTTTAATGTTTATTAATTGAGAGAGAGAGAGAGAGAGAGAGAAAGAGAGCACATGTGCACGTGAAAGCAAGCAGGGAAGGGGCAGAGAGAGAGCGAGAGAGAGAATCCCAAGCAGGCTCCACACTGTCAGCATACAGCTGGACATGGGGCTTGATCCCACGAACTAGGAAATTATAACCTGAGCCAAAATCAAGAGTCGGCCGCTTAACCAACTGAGCTACCTAGGCACCCCGGATGATTAACTCATTTAAGTGTCAAATTAATAAAACAGAATTTGATAAATGCTTCAATAAAAAATGTATTTGCCTTAATTAAATGTATAGCAAAGGAATAGGATTTAATTATTTGTAAGTAGTGGGAAATCAGTGGCAAAATTAGATGTGATTATTCATTCAGTTCTGTATGTTAACATTATCTATTGCTGGTCTCATGATGGAAATAGGCATCATCACCTTAAGTCCAGCTGCCATTTTCTTTTAAAAAATTCTCTTAGAACTATATTTTCATAGTCTGGACTAAACAACTTTTCTGGTGGTGGTTTTAGCATTACCATGGAAATGAAACCAAATAAAAGTGGGACTACTGTGATGATTTTAGTAGACTTAAGTGGGGTTGGTAATTCTATCAATAACAGGTGGAAAAATGACATTTCCAATCATAGACCACAGGTTGACTGGGTTTAGGTAACAATTCGAGATAAATTTTGTAAAAACTATTTTAAAGAATTTTGCTTAGGCCTAAAATAATTTTTCACTTTTTTTTTCCTCTTATAGTCACGTTCTGTATCTAGTTCCCCTGTGATGGTAGCTCAGCCAGTTTATCAGCAACCTGCGTATCACTATCAGGTAAACATGAAATTACAATTAAAATTCTCTTTAATACCTTCAGTCCTTTTTGGGTAAATTTCATTGTATTCTTTCTCATGCAATAACTCTAGTAATTAAAATGAGATACTTAAGCCTTGATAACAGTGGGGTTTTTTTTTTCTTATGGGGAACTAAACAATATCATACAAGAAGGTAGAATGTTTGCTTCATTTAACCAAATGTAATGAGGTCAGTTTTGCTCCATTTGGCTAACATTTAATCTAAAAAGTCTTTAGAAATTCCCAAAGCAACATACAGATAACACATTCAGGGTCACAGGCTAATTTTTTAATGTTATTGTTAACATTATATTACTTCCTTGCTATTATATTTAACATAATCTATATTAAAATAAGCCTCTTTTAGTTAACCAACACTCTTCTGTTAATTCTGTGGGAGATTGGTGATAAGTGATCCATAATGCCAGACTATTTTGGTGTTTTGCAAATAAAGATTTGTTAACATATCTTGTATTTGTATTACATATCTTGTATTTGTTTACATACTGTCTCTGGCTGCTTTTGTACTACAATGACAGAGTTTAGTAGTTCTAACAGAGATACTATGGACTGCAAAGCTTAAAATATTTACTCTCTGGCCCTTTACTTGCCAACCTCTGATCTATAGCATTCACAAATCAAATCACATTCTTTCTTACTTCTGGAATATTGGAAGAGAATTTGTTTCTTTTTTTTTTTTTTTTTTAACTTTTAAAATACACCCACATCAAGTGTTAAGTTTACTGGAATTCTTTTTAGTATTAGACTCAGTTTTGGGAGGGAGGGTTATTTTAGATAGAATTTAAAATTCAAATTTATTTAAATTGGTTATATTATCATATGTTAATGTATATTATATTTTTTTTAATGTTTATTTTTGAGACAGAGACAGAGACAGAGTGCAAGCAGGGGAGGGGCAGAAAGAGAGGGAGACCCAGAATCCAAAGCAGGCTCCAGGCTTTGAGCTGTCAGCACAGACCCTGATGTGAGGCTCGAACCCACAAACTGTGAGGTCATGACTTGAGCTGAAGTCTGGCACTTAACCAGTTGAGCCACCCAGGCACTCTAGTGTATATTATATTATTATGCTATATTGCTTATTTTTAAATAAAGTTATCAATTCTATTAGCATGCTAAATATAAAATATCTAAAGTATTTCCTTCATTTACTAAAGATGAAAATAACTTAATGGCATATATTTAAAATACATATGTGGTATCACTTTTTCTAAGCTGCCTCAAAAGTTTAGCAGAAGCCTCAAAGACAAAACATTAGGTACCGCAGCTTTTAACACGACCAGCCAAATATTGTGAAACCAGTTTGAGGACCCTTAGCTTATTGTCCACCTTGAACACAATGAGGGGAAGCTGAGATTGCTGAGGGAGATTGGTAGCAAGGTTTTCTTGAATAAAAGAATTGTTAGAATGCTATGGCATTTCCCCTTCTTCTCAACCAAGTAAAGAGGACATCAGAGAATGACTAAGAAAGCTTAATGCACCTGACTTTGGACTAAAAAAGTCCAAAGAAGCAGCTGAACTAGTCTCTGGAGGCAGAGCCTGGAGAGAAGGCTACAGTGGGAATGTGTTGAACTTTTACTCACAACAAGAAAGGTTTATATGTCCCAAGAGCAAGATGTGAACCTCACAGAAGAGACCCTTTTCAAAAAACTTTAAGATGACCCCAATAAAGAAAGAATATGTGTGAAGTAGACTTCTAGAATCAAGGGCTGGAAATGTAGTTAGAAGTTCTCAGCAGGGAGATCACCAAAGAATCCAGTAAACTACCTAACTAGAGAGTCCGCATTTGGAATCTGCCACACCCCAAGAAGTGCTCTGTCCAAATTTTTATCTAGGGTCAAGGAAGAAAAGCTCAACCCAGTGCTTTTAAAGTGTCAGGGGGTGAGAAAGAATGCTACATGTCATATATATTTTTTTTAATTGCCTAATTCGAACCCACAAAGATTTACACATATTTTCTTCTAAGAGTTTTATAGTTTTAGCTCTTACATTTTTAGATCTTTGACCCAACTTGAGTTAATTTTTGTATATAGTTTGAGGTGTAGGGATCCAACTTCATTCTATTTGCATGTAGATATCCAGTTTTGACCCCTGTTTATAATGTGGGTGGGTTTGTTTCTGTTTTTCATTTTAGGCCCCTGCACAGTGCCTACCAGGACAGTGGCAGTGGGGCGTTCCTCAGGTAAATATTAACTTTTTTAATTGTATTTTTATGAAGACTATATGAATATTAAGGTCAGGAGAACTAGATTTGAGATGTTCCTTTTCTATTTAGTAACCGTGATACCTGTGGCAGTTTGTTTAATTACTATATTTCTTAGCTTCCCCATTTGTAACATGGAAGTAATGATACCATACCTTTGTAAGTTTCTTTACCTGATCTTTGTGAAGATCACATGAGATCGTGTTAGTGAAAGCATTTTGTTAAAAAGTGAGTACTTACATAAACATGCAAAATTACTTTTTATTATTTTTTTTTATTTTTTTTTTAACGTTTATTTATTTTTGAGACAGAGAGAGACAGAGCATGAATGGGGGAGGGTCAGAGAGAGAGAGGGAGACACAGAATCTGAAACAGGCTCCAGGCTCTGAGCTGTCAGCACAGAGCCCAACGCGGGGCTTGAACTCACGGACCGCGAGATCATGACCTGAGCCGAAGTCGGCCGCTTAACCAACTGAGCCACCCAGGCACCCCTACTTTTTATTATTAATATTATGGGGAAATGTAGCATTTTTCCAGTTTTATTTCAAATTTTTCTTCAGTTTGACTATGCTCCTTAGTAAAATTCCATTTCTCAATTTTTGATACAAACAGTATACCACCAAAAAGACTATTTAATGACATTTTGCATTCCCATGTGAAGTCACAAAGCTGAGAATAGGTATTTATGCCAATTTAAACACTGTAAGTTATATTATTACAACCTTCAATAGTGAACTTAATATCATTATTATCTGAATTTATAAATGAGGTTCTGAAGCATTAAGAAACTTTAGTATTTACCAGTGATAAAGTTCTTTGATCACATCTACACAATTGGAATTTATAATAACCAAGAACTCCTTATTTGTTGTTAAGATACTTCTATCCTATTCCTGGAAAAGAACTTCAGCAAATTATGAAACAAATATTTCTGTCATCTGTTGGGTAAGTTATTTGGTTTAACTGGAATCATATTTGATTTGGAAATATGGCTTTGTGTTTTAGTCTCCTGCATCTTCTGCTCCATTCTTATACCTGCAACCTTCTGAGGTTATTTATCAACCGGTGGAAATGGCACAAGATGGTGGATGTGTCCCTCCTCCACTGTCTCTGATGGAAGCCTCAGTTCCAGAGGTATGTATTAGTCTCAAAGTAAATTATCTATAACTACCTCATCGTTATATTTTATTTCTTTTTCTTTTCTAAAGATATTTAAGACCCTCATAGAAGCTGCATATCTTTTTTCTTTGATTTATTCACATCTTTTCCTCTTTAATATCTAAGAATGCTCCAACTTAGACTTCTTCATTAACTAGTTCTGAACCATTTCTGAAATTAGCTGTTCACTGTACTAGGCTAATCCCTGACTTGATCTCCTTGAAAGAGTAAGGTACCAAATACTTCTCTTTCTTTTGGTTTGCCTGTCAATCTGTATTGTTACTAACATTCTGTCAATTAAAAGCATATAAAAATTAAAGAAGAAAATAATCGAAAAAAAATCTTCCTTTAAAATGTAAATCAAAATACTTCATAACTACAAATTGTAAATATCATGTTCAGTGTCTTTAAACTACATTTCCAAATCATTACTTACCTTACCATCTATGGGCCAGGAACTGTACAGGTATGTTTTAAATCAGTGTTATGAAAGATTAGAAAATTAACACCCACCTCCCAATTAGAGTGTATTATATTACTTTTTTATATTACTAATGTTTATAACATTATGATGACATTCTGGAACAATAATTTCCACAATTGGATCTTAATGTTACTATCACTACTTCTACTAGGATTTCTCCATTTTTCATCTTACCCTCCATCACCTGGTTGACTGAATCTTCAAGAACTCATTGTTAAAGAAAGCTTGTGGTTGTTACATTCTATTAAGAGATTTCTTACATACTTGTTTGTTGAATATTGTTGTCTATAAATCTGAAAGACAGTTACACTAGCTATAAAATAGCTACATCATACTGCCAGAACAAAGTACAACAAATTATGGCTTAAACAACAGACATTTATTGTCTTAGAGTTCTAGAGACTCAAAGTTGAAGACCAAGATGTTGGCAGGATTGGTTCAGTCTGAGGGCCATGAGGGAAGCATTTGTTTCAGGCTTCTCTTCTTAACTTGTAGATGGCCATCTTTCCCCTGTGTCTTCACATTATCTTTGTCTGTGTCTCTGTGTCCAAATTTCTCGATTCTGTGAGGATAGCAGTCATACTGGATTAGGTTCCACCTTAATGACCATTTAACTTGATTATCTCTATAAATATCCTGTCTACAAATAAGGTCACGCTCTGATGTACTAGAGGTTAGGACTTCAAAACAGAAGTTTTGAGGGAACACAATTCAACCCTTAACAACACTATTTAATTATAGAACTTCCGGTGTACTCTTCTCTGGTGTTAAGAAGTTTGAAGCCAGCCTGATTTTCTCCCTGGTACATAATTTGCTTTTTCTTCTTGCATACCTGGAGAAGTGAGGTGTGTTCTTAGTTGTCTTTGTACATATTATTCCTATCTTCTTTCCCTAATTCTTCAAATTCAAGCATCAATTCCACTAGAAAACTTTTCCTGACTACCTCCCTGACTTTCTTAAGCTAAATCAAGTAGTTCTTTTCTTTTCTCCTATACGTTTCATAGGATTTATGGTAATTTTGGCTACTCAGCTATCCCCAATCAGTCTATAAATTAATTAAAGATAGAGAGTGTGTTTTTCATTTGTGTTCCTCTATTAGGTAGCAAAATTCCTGTACATTGTAATGCTGAATAAATATTTTGAATTAATAAATGAAAGGCAATAATTTTTTTTTCTTTTTTTGTTAACAGCCTTATTCTGATCATGGAGTTCAAGCAACATATCACCAGGTTTATGCTCCAAGTGCCATCGCTATGCCTACACCTGTGATGCAGCCTGAGCCAATTAAAGTAAGAAGTTTGTTTTGATTTTTTGGTGTTTTTTCAGTCATTTCAAGTTTTTCAAATTTATTTTCTGAAAAGGAACAACTTTGGATATTTAGATCACATTTGTGATCAGAAGAACAGAATTAATGAACTTTTTCATGTGAAGGATGTACAATTCTAAATTATAATTTTTATTTATTATTTTTGAACACGTTATAAACCATACATGGTCAAAAATGTTTTATTTACTGTAGTAAAATACATATAACTTAAAATTTGCCATTTTAAGTGTACACCTAAGTGTTAATTAATTACATCCACAATGCCGTGCAACCATTACCACTATCTATTTCCACACTTTTTCATTACCCCAAATAGAAAATCTGTACCCATGAAGCAATAACTTCCAATTCTTCTCTCCCTACAAATCCCTGGTAACCTCTAATCTATTTTTTGTCTCACTGAATTTGCCTATATATTTCATATACTCAGATTTTGGTTATGTGTGTTAATGGAATGTGGCATTTATATGGGGAGATAAAAACAGTTAACAATCTATTCAGCTAGTTTGGGAACTGCTCATGCATCCTAAATCAGATGCATGCCAAAGAGTGGGAATCTAGTTAGATGCATGGATATACTCAATATATTTCAACTAAATTCTTCTTATTCCCTTATGACCTTCAATAAAAGTTTCTTATTGAAACTCTTCATCATTACTTGGGGGAATTGGGACTACATCTCTAAGTGAAGAATCACAGATTGATTAATTCTTGTGATGGTAATATGAATCTTGCTTGCAGTGTACTTTGGTAAGGAATGTAGGTATATTCTATGACAAAATGATGGAGATTAGCTATTTCACAGTCATATTTATGCTTCTGAGCCATCCCATGTGTTAGAACTTGGTACCAAGACAGTCTACTTTAAGGAGCCTCCCACTCTCTCATATCCCCTCATCCCATTACCACTCACTGCATCCCTTCACTGCTATTACTACTGTACTGTACACATGAAGTAAAACCATAATGGTGACCTAGTGTCAAAGCCTAGAGTGTTCCTAAACTTTATTTATAGAGTTATTATACTATCAAAATTTTCTAAAACAGATTTCCTCTGGTGTTAACATTTTCTCCTAATATACTTCTCTAGGAATAGCTGAAAGAGCTTTGCCATATTAAGCAAGTACTAATTACTTTCAGTTACTGATCATATACACTATATATATAAACACAAAGGATTGAAGTTTTACTGCTTGAGTGGTACTATAAGAAATTTCCAAAGAATGTTAATGTTACACATTCTTTTTTTTTTTTTTTTTAAGTTTCTTTGTTTACTTAGAGAGAGAGCGCTAGCTGGGCAGGGGCAGAGAGAGGGGGAGAGAGAGAGAGAATAGAATACCAAGCAGGCTCCACACTGCCAGTGCAGAGCCTGATGTGGGGCTCAAACTCACACACCGTGAGATCATGACCTGAGCCAAAATCTAGAGTCAGACACTTAACCGACTGAGCTACACAGGCACCCCTAATGTTACACATGCTAATTTAAAGTTTAATTCCTCTAGTTTAAGAGTAAACACTTTTCTACATTTTCTTAAATCTATGAATAGGAAATGAAAGAAGTTATACAGAGAAACTAGTATCTTACTCCTTAGTCACATAAAAAGTACATTTATGTTGCATATAAATCATAACAGAGTCATGAAAAGGTAGGTGTCTTCTCTTTTTTCATATATAAGCCTAAAACTGGAATCAGTAACCTGTCTCTTCATGTTTAAAGAAATGCTGCTAGAAGGAACTTTCCCCGTTCTATCCTGATGCAGATCTTTGCTTTACTATGCCACAGGCCAAAGGGGAAGAAAACTACTGACTTGTTTCAATTTAATCTGTCTCATTAAGGGTTATAATAATTCTGGTTATCACATGGGATGCATCCTAGAGAATGTTTTAGTCCTATTCAAATTAAGATTTAAGGATTAGGGAAGAATTGAAGAGCTATGAACTATGCTTAACTAGCTTACTCCAAAACCCATCATGTGTCACACAACCTAGTATCAGATTTCATTGAATCTGCAACATCATGGGTTATAAGACACACCATTCTTTATCACCATGAAGGAAAAAAACATTGCCATCAATTGTAAACGTATCCTTACTCAGAGGTTTTGAAGTATGAAATGCTTTAAGGAATGCAATGTCTCAGTATCAGTGGAATTTAACCTTTTATACTTAGAGATACAAAGTTAAGAGGGATGGGGAAGAAACCCAAAAATCCTCTTTTGTTAGAGATGAGGAAAAAAAGAAAGTTTAATTTAATAAACTTTAAAAGTCAAAACTGAAACACAGGGCTATTGTATACAGTTTTATATTTCCGGTTTTTATTTTTTAAGGTCTAATGTTCTGTGTATTTTATACCCAATAATTTTCTTAGGTGATTTGATGGCCCTCAATAGAAAATGCTACCCCACCTAGGGACAGAAACTCTAAAAACACTCCCATAGTTTTCTAAAACTATACAATCCTATAGAAATGCTTTAATATTCAAGGTTTACCGTATGGAAAATTATCTCCTGTTGTTTATAGTACATTTGTATTATAACATAGAAGTCTTAATACACAACTGTTATTAGTTGATGATCTTTTCCTAAAACATATTAAGTACACTAATATTAAAATATTGACATTTGAAACATTAGCCTTCGTTCTTATTATGCAAATTTTCTCTGGTGTACCAAATAGCTTGATGAGTTAAAAGAAAATGGTAGAAATATTCCTTAGAATAATGTGAGCTCGGGGTGCCTGGGTGGCTCAGTCGGTTGAGCTTCCGGCTTCGGCTCGGGTCATGATCTCACAGTTTGTGGGTTCGAGCCCTGCATCGGGCTCTGTGCGGACGGCTCAGAGCCTGGAGCCTGCTTCAGATTCTCTGTCTCCCTCTCTCTCTGCTCCTCCCCCACTCATGCTCTGTCTCTCTCCTTCAAAAATAAATAAAAACATTACCAAAAAATGTTTTAAAAAAGAATAATTTGAGCTCTAATGATTATAATTTTAAGGGTGTTAACTGGATATATTCCAAAGTAGCAATTTCAGATGTCAAAACTATCTTGAAGCATCAAATCTAATCAATAAAATAGAGACCTTATTCAGGGCTCAGAGGACAGGTCTAACGACTGTAAAAGACTGTTTGCTAGAAATCACTCATTGACTGTAAGGCACACGCTACTACCAATATAGAAATACCAATATAGAAACTACTAGATGAATAAGGTATTAATTAGGGTATCATTTTTTAATTCAGCAGAGCCACATCTTATACATAACTGAATTTGGAAGTCAATAAAGCAAATCACAGAATGTCAAAATTAGCCCATTGAGCTAGACTACAGGAAAAAACAAAAGGAAAATCTTTGTGTATCTGGGGATTTGAACTATTATGCTTTTAAGATCAGTATCAAATCCCAGGGTAAGAAATGTGTAAGTGGAAAATTATGAAGTGTTTATGTTTTACAGTTTTTCCATTTTTGCATTAATATGTGTCCAATAAATTTGTTATGAGGATTAATTGAAATACTAGAAACTGGGGAAATTATAGTTTTAAGTTCACCTTTAAATTAAATGTTCATTTTATTTAATTCCAATGTATAATAGCTATTCATGAAAATATTTTAAATTTTTTTTTTTCAACGTTCATTCATTTTTGGGACAGAGAGAGACAGAGCATGAATGGGGGAGGGGCAGAGAGAGAGGGAGACACAGAATCGGAAACAGGCTCCAGGCTCTGAGCCATCAGCCCAGAGCCCGACGCGGGGCTCGAACTCACGGACCGCGAGATCGTGACCTGGCTGAAGTCGGACGCTTAACCGACTGCGCCACCCAGGCGCCCCGAAAATATTTAATGTTAATAATATTTAACTATTTGCCAGCCTATGAGGAATTTCTTCTTCTTCTTTTTTTAATGGTTATTTATTTTTCCTGTGCCAGTACCATACTGTCTTAATGAGTACAGCTTTGTAGTATAGCTTGAAGTCTGGGATTGTGATGCCTTCTGCTTTGGTTTTCTTTTTCAAGATTGCTTTGGCTAGTCGGGGTCTTTTCTGTTTCCATACAAATTTTAGGATTATTTGTTCTAGCTCTGTGAAGAATGCTGGTGTTAGTTTCATAGGGATTGCATTGAATATGTAGATTGCTTTGGGTAGTACCGACATTTTAACAATATTTGTTCTTCTTATCCAGGAGCATGGAATCTTTTTCCATTTTTTTGTGTGTCTTCTTCAATTTCTCTCATAAGCTTTCTGTAGTTTTCAGTATATAGATTTTTCACCTCTTTGGTGAGATTTATTCCTAGGTATTTTGTGGTTTTTGGTGCAACTGTAAATGGGATCAATTCCTTGATTTCTCTTTCTGTCGCTTCATTGTTGGTGTATAGGAATGCAACCGATGTCTGTGTGTTGATTTTATATCCTGCAACTTTGCTGAATTCATGAATCAATTCTAGTTTTTTGGTGGGATCTTTTGGGTATTCCATATAGAGTATCATGTCATCTATGAAGAGTGAAAGTTTGACCTCCTCCTGGCTGATTTGGAGTTGTCTGATTGCAGAGGCTAAGACTTCCAATACTATGTTGAATAACAGTGGCGACAGTGGACATCCCTGTCGCGTTCCTAACCTTAGGGGGAAAGCTCTCAGTTTTTCCCCATTGAGGATGATATTAGCATTGAGTCATTCATATATGGCTTTTATGATCTCTAGGTATGCTCCTTCTATCCCTACTTTCTTGAGGGTTTTTAACAAGAAAGGATGATGTATTTTGTCAAATGCTTTCACTGCATCTATTGAGAGGATTATGTGGTTCTTGTCCTTTTATTGATGTGATGAATCATGTTAATTGTTTTGCGTATATCGAACCAGCCCTGCATCCCAGGTATAAATCCCACTTGGTTGTGGTGAATAATTTTTTTAATGTGTTGTTGCATCTAGTTGGCTAATATCTTGTTGAGGATATTTGCATCCATTTTCATCAGGGAAATTGGTCTATAGTTCTCCTCTTTAGTGGGGTCTCTGTCTGGTTTTGGAATCAAGGTCATGCTGGCTTCATAGAAAGAATTTGGAAGTTTTCCTTCCATTTCTATTTTTTGGAATAGCTTCAAGAGAATAGGTGTTAACTCTTCCTTAAATGTTTGGTAGAATTCCCCTGGAAAGCCATCTGGCCCTGGGCTCTTGTTTTTTGGCAGATTTTTTATTACTAATTCGATTTCCTTCCTGGTTATGGGTCTGTTCAAATTTTTTATTTCTTCTTGTTTCAGTTTTGGTAGTGTATATGTTTCTAGGAATTTGTCCATTTCTTCCAGATTGCCCATTTTATTGGCATATAATTGCTCATAATATTCTCTTATTATTGTTTTTATTTATGCTGTGTTGGTTGTGATCTCTCCTCTTTCATTCTTGATTTTATTATTTGGGTCCTTTCCTTTTTCTTTTTAATCAAACTGGCTAGTGGTTTCTCAATTTTGTTAATTCTTTCAAAGAACCAGCTTCTGGTTTCATTGATCTGTTCTACTGTTTTTTGTTGTTGTTGTTGTTGTTGTTGTTTCAATAGCATTAATTTCTGCTCTAATCTTTGTTATTTCCTGTATTCTGCTGGTTTTGGGTTTTATTTGCTGTTCTTTTTCCAGCTCTTTAAGGCATAAGGTTAGGTTGTGTATCTGAGATCTTTCTTCCTTCTTTAGGAAGGCCTGGATTGCTATATACTTTCCTCTTATGACTGCCTTTGCTGCATCCCCAAGGTTTTTGGGTTGTGGTGTTATCATTTTCATTGACTTCCATATACTTTTTCATTTCCTCTTTAACTGCTTGGTTAGCCCATTCATTCTTTAGTAGGATGTTCTTCAGTCTCCAAGTATTTGTTACCTTTCCAAATTTTTTCCTGTGGTTGATTTCAAGTTTCATAGTGTTGTGGTCTGAAAATATGCATGGTATGATCTCAATCTTTTTGTACTTACTTAGGGCTGATTTGTGTCCCAGTATATGGTCTATTCTGGAGAACGTTCCATGTGCACTGGAGAAGAATGTATATTCTGCTGCTTTAGGATGAAATGTTCTGAATATATCTGTTAAGTCCATCTGGTCCAGTGTGTCATTCAAAGCCATTGTTTCCTTGTTGATTTTTTGATTAGATGATTTGTCCATTGCTGTGAGTGGGGTGTTGAAGTTTCCTACTATTATAGTATTACTATTAATGAGTTTCTTTATGTTTGTGATTAATTGATTTCTATATTTGGGTGTTTTCACATTTGGTGCATAAATGTTTACAATTGTTAGGTCTTCTTGGTGGATAGACCCCTTGATTATGATATAATGCCCTTCTGCATCTCTTGATACAGTCTTTATTTTAAAGTCTAGATTGTCTGATACAAGTATGGCTACTTTGGCTTTCTTTTGTTGACCGTTAGCATGATAGATGGTTCTCCATCCCCTTATTTTCAATCTGAAGGTGTCTTTAGGTCTAAAGTGGGTCTTCTGTAAACAGCATATCAATGGATCTTGTTTTCTTATCCATTCTGTTACCCTATGTCTTTTGATTGGAGCATTGAGTCCATTGACGTTTAGAGTGACTACTGAAAGACATGAATTTATTGCCATTTTGATGCTTGTAGAGATGGGGTTTCTGGTGGTGTTCTCTGGTCCTTTCTATATATATATGTAAAATATATATGTTTTCATCTTCTCTCCCCTCAGAGAGTCCCCCTTAAAATTCTTGCAGGGCTGGTTCATTGGTCACAAACTCCTTTAATTTTTGTTTGTCTGGGAAACTTTTTATCTCTCCTTCTATTTTGAATGACAGCCTTGCTGGATAAATAATTCTTGGCTGCATATTTTTCTGATTCAGCACACTGAATATATCCTGCCACTCCTTTCTGGCCTGCCAAGTTTCTGTGGATAGGTCTGCTGCAAACCTGATCTGTTTTCCCTTGTAAGTTAGGGATTTTTTTTTCCCTTGCTGCTTTCATGATTCTCTCCTTGCCTGAGTATTTTGTGAATTTGACTATGATATGCCTTGTTGATGGTCGGATTTTGTTGAATCTAATGGGGTTCCTCTGTGCTTCCTGGATTTTGATGTCTGTGTCTTTCCCCAAGTTAGGAAAGTTTTCCACTATGATTTGCTCACATAACCCTTCTTCTCTCTCTCTTTCTTTTCTGGGACCCCTATGATTCTGATGTTGTTCCTTTTTAATGAGTCACTGATTTCTCTAATTTTTAAATCGTGCTCTTTTGCCTTAATCTCCCTCTTTTTTTTCTGCTTCATCATTCTCTATAAATTTGTCCTCTATATCGCTGAGTCTCTGTTCTGCTTCATCCATCCTTGCCGCCGCTGCATCCATCATGATTGCAGCTCAGTTATAGCATTTTTAATTTCATTCTGGCTATTTTTTACTTCTTTTATCTCTGCAGAAGACTCCAGCTCGTATTCTTATTATTGTGATTCTAAATTCTGGTTCAGACATCTTGCTTATATCTGTGTTGGTTAAATTCCTGGCTGTCATTTCTTCGTGCTCTTTCTCTTGGGGTGAATTCCTTCATTTTGTCATTTTGAAGGGAGAATGGTTATTTATTTTTGAGAGAAAGAGAGCACGTACAAGCAGGGGAGGGGCAGAGAAAGAAGGAGAGAGAAAATCCCAAGCAGGCTCCACACTGTCAGTGCAGAGCCCAACACAGGGCTTGATCTCACAAACCGTGAGATCATGACCTGAGCCGAAATCAAGAGTTGGATGTTTAACAGGCTGAGCCACCAGGTACCCCTGAGGAATTTCTTCTAATTAAAGCACCGATTGGACTTGAATGAAAAAAACAGCTATTTATGTATTATATGTTACCTTTTAGAAAGACACTGTGATTCAAAAGTAAATTAGAAAAGGACTTGACCTGTTACCACTGTCTGTTTCTAGCTCAGAGAACCATAACGTACACTTAAACTAAAAATTAGCAACTTACCTTTACTTTACAGAATCATTCCATTACTATCTTCTTCCTAAACATTTCGTCATTTCGGTATCATTAACACTTCTCATAAAGCAATTTAGAGACTAAAATTTCCACATATTCAGCAAGTCCTCAGAGTAGAGGATGACAACTGTAAAGCACTGCATTGTAGAGGGCAGGGACAGGAAAAGTCTGTGCTTTGCAGCTATGAACATACAGGAGGGTATAAATTTTTATGTACTGTACAAAGTCAAACTATACATAGTCTCAGATTCTGCAGAATAAATTATTTTACTCAACAGAGAACTAGGCAGCAGAAGCAAAAAAGATTACCGATCTAGAGGCACTAGAAATTGCATAGGTTGTATGTGTCCCAAGCCTCTTTCTTGCTACAAACCTAAGAGATGGGACAGAGGACGGTAAGAGAAACAAGAACTCATGAAATGGATCTTTTAGAATTTTCATGGATAGATCTACATTCAAGGATAAGTTAAACAGAAAAGTATACATTATCTGGGTCCCATGAAAATATTTTTGTATATGGCACTACATTGAAGGCAAGGATAAATAGCATATGTATGTATATATGCATAAGAACATATATACAAGAGGAAATTAAATAAAGTTATAAAAACATATCCCATGTTCCTAGTAATTACAGACTGAAAAACAGGAAAGATGAAATGGTTGCTAGTCAGTGTAAGAAGACACCATATGAAACTATTGATATGATGGAAAAAATCAAATTTGTCTTGGCTGTAAAGGACCAGTAATTACTACATAAAAATAATTCCTTGATGTAGAAAGAATTTTTTGAAATCTTCCCAGAATACAGAGGAAAATAACATGAAGGATAAAATGATGAAAAATAAAATGCTAGAATAGAGAGAACAGACACAAGTCCAGCCAAAAAAGGAGTAACTCTCAAAAGGAATACAGAAAAAGACAAAAAGAATGAACACACATTTTAATAGTAAAAAAAAAATAAAAATATGCTTGATTTGTTTGAATTTAAAATTCAAAAAGGATTCACCATCCTTCAAGCCTAATTAATGAGAGACAATCCATGTATAAATATGCTGGGAAATATCCATTTCTCTCCTTCAAACATCCTGGTCCTTTTAACTTTTTGTTAACCATTTATTTTTAAATAATTTTAGAGTTAAAGAAAAGTTGCAAAAAATAAGAGTTTATGTATCCCTTCACCCAACTTATCCTAATTTAACAATTTATGTAATCATAGAACAATTAGGAAAAACAAAAATTAGCAATAGTATAATATTATAAACTACAAGTACTATTTAAACTTCACCAGTTTTCCACAAATGTTCTTTTTCTGCTCCAGGATCTAACCCAAGAATCCCACATTACATTAATTTGTCATCTCTCCTACTCTCCTCCAATCTGTGAAATTTACAGTCTTTCCCTGTCTTTCATGACCTTGATACTTTTAAAGACTACTGGTCAGTTATTTTGTTGATAATCCGTCAATATGAGTTTGTCTGGTATTTTCTCTTGATTAAAAAGAAGTTATGCAGGGGTGCCTAGCTGGCTCAGTTGGTACAGCACGTGACTCTTGATCTCATGGTTATAAATTTGAGTCTCACGTTGGATATAGAAATTACTTTAAAAAAAAATAAAACCTAAAAAAAAATAGAAGTTATGCATTTGGGGAAAAAATATCACAGAAGTGATGTGCCCTTCTCAGTGTATCATTTCAAGGGATACAAGATGCCAGTATATCTGATTACTGGTACTATTAACCTTGATCACTTTAAGCATGAGAAGTAAATTACCTAAATAAGCAGATCCAGGAGTCTAACAGAAGCATGCTTTCTAACAAGAGAAAAACTTAGCTGGCCCTATGAAATCCCTAACAGTAAAGCTCATTGATAAAACTATCCACACACAAAGAACTTCCCATTAGGATTTTAGTGCTTCTTCCTTAAATATGGATATACAGTCACGTTAGAAGAAAACCTTCAGAATGAGAGATCATAATAAACAGAAAGAAACATATAATGCAGAGAGCAGAAGAAAATATCAAACTATAATTAATATCCACTTAAAGATAAGAGAAAATAAGAAGTGTTCCATGCATAGACATCCTAGCAAACACTTCATTTTTATCAAACATATTGCTCCTTTTAACTTTTTTTTAAACTTTGTATTTTTTTTCAACGTTTTTTATTTATTTTGGGGACAGAGAGAGACAGAGCATGAACGGGGGAGGGGCAGAGAGAGAGGGAGACACAGAATCGGAAACAGGCTCCAGGCTCTGAGCCATCAGCCCAGAGCCCGACGCGGGGCTCGAAGCCACGGACCGCGAGATCGTGACCTGGCTGAAGTTGGACGCTTAACCGACTGCGCCACCCAGGCGCCCCTTAACTTTGTATTTTGAAGCAATTTCCGATTTACAGAAAAGTTATAAATAGAGTTTCTGTATATCCTTCACCCTCCTGTTCTTTGACTGGAGGGCATTGGTAGAGAAAATGAACGCTAATATGTCCTCTTAACCTAACTATATACCTTACTCAAATTTTATTAGTTTTTACACTAATGAGGTAGCTGAAATAAATCAAATGTGAAAGGGTTAAACATTACAATCAAAAGCTTTCAGAAAATAGAAAAAGAGGTAAATAATAATAGAGAAAAAGATAAAATTAGATTGATCCAAGAAGTCAAATATTAATTCCAGAAAAAGAAAATGGTTTGAAGGAAATTAGCAAAAAGTTAACACAAGAAAATTCCCTAGGAAGTTAAGGACAAGAATCTCTAGATTAAAAGGCCCTAGGGGCGCCTTGGTGGCTCAGTTGTTAAGCATCTGATTTTGGCTCAGGTAATGATATCATGGTTTGTGAGTTTGAGTACCACATCAGGTAAGCCCTGCATCGGGTTCATGAATTCAAGTCCCACATCGGGTAAGCCCTGCATCAGGTGAGCTCGAGCTCCACATCAGATGAACATGAGCCCCCATCAGGTAAAACATGAGCTCTGCTTCAGTTGAGCCCGGCTTTCTCTCTCTCTCTCCCTCTCTCCCTCTCTCCTCTCTCCCTCTGCCCTTCCTGGGAGTGTCTCTCTCTCTCTCTGCTCCTAGCTCACTTGTGCCCTCTCTAAATAAATAAATAAATAAATAAATAAATAAATAAATAAATAAAAGGGCCTACCAACTACTTCGCACAATTGCTGTAAAAGACTCACAGTTCAGGCACATTATTCTGAATTTTATTTTTATTATTCTGAAATTTCAGAATGGCAGGGATTTAAAAAATAAACCTAAGCGAGAAAATAGATCACAGACTAAGAATCAGCAACACTGAAAGCTAGAAAACAATGGAGCAAAGCTTTAAAAATATTTAATGAAAGTTTTAATCTAGGATTCTATAATAGACAAGTATAAATGAAAAAATATATTTTCATACAGTAGAGTCTCAATTTACCTCACGTGCATCCTTTCTTGGGGTGCTACTAAATGTGTATTTCACCAAAACAAGAGAATAAACTAGGAAAAGACATGGGATAAAAACAAAAAAGCAGAAAATGAAAATGAAACAAACATCTAATGCAAGGCAGAGGCTAAGGATGAAAACAAAAAGAGGTCTTGGGATGATGGCTGTTTAGATGGTTTAAAGAGCAATCAGTCCAGAATTAGATTGTTCTCTGCAGGAAAAATAAGTTTTATTTGTGTAGTAACTTGTATTAAGTATCTTACAGAGCTGTTTAAAGATATGGAGAGACTTGACTTTAGGTCTGAATAAAACTAAATGAATGGGGGAAATGAAGAAATTAGTGAAAACCCAAAAGGTGTTCAAGAAAGAAAATGTAATTATAATGCACCACTTGGCTTATTAGTGAGTAATATTTACTTAAGCATAATAATTAAAATAATTAACAAATTTGGGGCGCCTGGGTGGCTCAGTCGGGTAAGCATCCAACTTCAGCTCAGGTCACGATCTCGCAGTACGTGAGTTCAAGCCCCGCGTCAGGCTCTGGGATGATGGCTCAGAGCCAGGAGCCTGCTTCCGATTCTGTGTCTCCCTCTCTATCTGCCCCTCCCCCGTTCATGCCCTGTCTCTGTCTCAAAAATAAATAAACGTTAAAAAAAATTTTAGAAAAAAAATAACAAATTTAAGCAAAACTTATGATATAAAAAGGATGGGCAAGGCAATAAAAGAGATGTAATAAAAGATATAAAAGAGTTAAAATCCTTATCTACCATAAAGAAGTCGTTAAATAATGAATGAAATTGTTCAGTTAATATAGATAGAAATAGGGAAACAAATACTAGAAGAAACAACTTAAACAAGTCAATGTGGCCATCTCTGAAAAAGTGAAGTGGGACAGGAGTGGAGTGGCAGGGGAGGGCTAATGTGTTGAAGCCATTTTTCCCTTTAACCACTATTCGATTTTTAAAACTAACTATGTAATTACCTTATTATTTATTTATTTATTTAGAGAGCATGAGCACGGAGGGGCAGAGAGAGGGAGAGAGAGAGAATCCCTAGCAGGCTCCACAATGTCAACACAAACCCTGATGCAGGGCTCAAACTCACAACCCATGAGATCATGACCTGAGCCAAAGTCAGACACTTAACTGACTGAGCCACCCAGGCACCCCTATAGTTACTTTAACAAAAATAAAAATTAATTTCAAAAGTGCTATGTACTCCAGATTGTTTCAAGCCAAGATATATCAGGCAAATGTGAACAATAGTAGGAAAAACCCAAGATGATACTAATAAGAAAGTAAATTTCAAAGTAAAAAGCATTAAACAAGACAGGGAAGATTAGTTTGTTGTGATAAAAAGTTAAATCTAAAATGAATAAGTAAGTCTAATAATGTAACATCAAAACTATAAAGTAGGGTTGCCTGCCTGGCTCAGTCAGAAGAGCATGCGACTCTTGATCTCGAGATCATGAATTCAAGCTCATCTTGGGTGTAGAGATTACTTAATAAAAATTTAAAAACTTAAAAAATATATACAAAGTAAAAACTGTTAGAAATACCAAGAGAAAGAAACACAGCTGTGATAGGAAACTTTAATATCATAATCATAACTCATGTTTGGATAAATAAGATCTAAAGACATATATAAATAATACATATTGAATTTTGTGCCTTGCAAAGAGAAAGCTATTTCTTTTCTAACATTTACAAAAGTTGGTAATATTTTGGTCACAACATATATCTCTATAAATTCAATAAAGTGGTCCTGAACAAATGTCACTGGCTATAATGAATTATGTATAAGAAAGGAGAGCATTGTGCAGGGTGGAAGTATTGAGAGACTGACTCCTAATAGGCAGAGTTGCCTACTGAAATGGCAACAAAAGGTTGTTATAGCCTAGATGATGATGCCTAAGGGCTCTCTGTCCTGGGCAAGACAACGCCTACTCCTTCTCAAACCACAGCATGAGCTAAGACCACTCTCTACTCTTCCATTTTTTTTCCCACGCATGTAAATATTACCAAACATCTTAGCTGATGATGATCTCAGGAGAAAATTTTATGAAGGCAAAAACCACAAAACATCTGAGAACAACACAATAAGTAATATGTGACAGAAATAGCAATGAGATATAATTGACATATAACATTATTAGTTTCAGGTGTACAGTATATGTATATATTATGAAATGGTCATCACAGTAAGTCTAGTTAACATCCACAAAACTTCACATACTTAACAAATTTTTTCCTTGTGGTAAGAAATTTCTTAAGATCTACTTTCTCAGCAGCTTTCCAATATGCAATACAGTATTATTAATTATAGTCACCTACATTATAGTCACAGTATAGTAATGCTGTACATTAGTGGTCCACTTAGAAATGTCTTCTGTAGCTTTGCATTACCAAAGCAGTTATTTTTGCTTACTTTTCCATTACTCAGACTTAAGATAAGTTTCTATCAGTTTGAGTTAGTTTTCTCCACACAACTAAATCAGATAAAATACACTGAAATCTCTTATATATTCACTTAGCCATTCTTTCTTGAATACTTCAGACTTTAGTTATACCTTTCATGAAACAGTATTGTTTAAAAGCATGTAATTGTTGCTGATCTTTAAAACTTCAGAATAAACACATTAGGGACAGATCTTAAAGTATTTGCAAACTGCTAACCACCTTATCTTCCTTCATTCTTTCTGCAATGAAATGTTCTTAACCTGAACTCTATTAGCTTTTCATTGCAAGATGGAAAAAGCCTCCTGTTTCATGTTGTAAACCTTTAAGGAAAAGACCTTTATGTCATTCTGAAAATTTTAACCAGGATTTATTTAAAACCCTCCTCTCTCAACTTTAAAAATTGGCTAAAACAATTTTTACTTGAAAAATATTTATAGGATATATTTTCTCTTTTATACTGTCAATTTGGTCTTTTTCATATATACCAATTTACATCATTTCCTTGTGCGTATACTACCTGCAGATTACCTCAACTCCTTTATTTTCACTTTCTATCTGTTGGGTTTTTTTTTTTTTCCTTTTTTGAATGCTCTTTAAGAAAGTTTATTTTTTTTTTCAACGTTTATTTTTTTATTTTTGGAACAGAGAGAGACAGAGCATGAATGGGGGAGGGGCAGAGAGAGAGGGAGACACAGAATTGGAAACAGGCTCCAGGCTCTGAGCCATCAGCCCAGAGCCCGACGCGGGGCTCGAACTCACGGACCACGAGATCGTGACCTGGCTGAAGTCGGACGCTCAACCGACTGCGCCACCCAGGCGCCCCAAGAAAGTTTCTTTAAAAAGAGTCAAAGTCAAATCAGTTTGTTTACCCGTCTAATCTTGACAAAGATTTAATTGAGATTGAAATAAAAACTATAGCTAAAATAAAACTTTAAATTATTATGGACAAAAACTATACATTACTGGTTTTGCTCATATTTGTAGGTACTGTCAAATCTGGCAGAATCTAAATGAACTATGGGCCATTAGCTAATTAATAAATCACATAAATAAGTTGGCCCTTGCATAAACATGTCATATGGACTCTACCATATGACAAGTTTTAAGTAACATTTTCATTCTCAGTAGTTCATTTCACCAAGCATTTATTGAACATTACACTTGAAAAATAATATTTGAAGTGCTGTATGTATAGTTAGTAAGACCACCCTTAAGATTACATTCAGCTGAGCCTATAGTCTTTTCCTAATCCTAATTTGCTTGTAATGTAATGTTACATTAAAAAAAAATTTTTCTTGTGTGAATACTTGGTGGACTCAAAGGTGTTTTTAAATGTATTAAAATTAGTAATGGGGAACAAGGCAAGAATGTCCATTTCATTTCTCCATTTCAACACTGTACTGGAAGTCCTAGCTAATGCAGAAAGACAAGAAAAGGAAACAAAAGTATACAGATTGGGAAGGCAGAAATAAAACTGCCTTTGTTTGCAGATGACATGATTGTCTATGTAGAAAATCCAAAAGAATTGACCAAGAAACTTCTGGAACTAATAAGCAATTATAGCAAGGCTGTAGGATACACGGTTAATATGCAAAAGTCAATTGCTTTTCTGCTTACCAGCAATAAATTAAAAATGAAATACTTAGGTATAAATCTAACAAAATGTGTACAAGATCTAGATGAGAAAAAGTATAAAACTATGATAAAAGAAATCAAAGAATTAAATAAATGGAGAAATAGTCCATGTGTATGGATAGGAAGACATCATATTGTCAAGATGTCAATTCTTCCCAACTTTATCTACAGGTTCAACAGAATCCTAGTCAAAATCTCGGCAAGTTATTTCGTGGATATTGACAAGCTGATTTTAAAGTTTACATGGAAAGGCAAAAAACCCAGAATAGCCATCACAGTGTTAAAGGGAAAGAACAAAGTTGGAGGACTGATACTATTCAACTTCTCTCACTTCTTAATATTCAATAAAATTAGTACACATGTTCTGCAAGTATTGTGTAAATGTTCATTGATGTCCTACATTCATTTACTCTAATTTGTTTTTTCTTTCCTGTTCATTTCTGATCTATATTTTCTCTCTTTTTACTTAACAGACAGTGTGGAGCATTCATTATTAAGACAACTGGGCAGCTCTAGTCCAGCTCAACTGATTTCTTGTCCAATGATCCTTGTGTGGCCAAGATCCAGCTTCAACGAACCGTCTAGAAGCTGCCCATTGTGACACTTAGGGTTAGTTAATACCTCGCCATACTTATTTATTCCATTATAAGCTGTCTAAATTCGATGAAATTTGCTTTTTCAGCTGTTCTACAAAACTATTTAGGTAGTTGTGGCATGTTGGTTTGTTTATGTGTTAATCTAACTGTAGTGACATTTTCTACATGTTTTATCCATTCCATAAATAATAACCACATTGGGAATAGTGAGGTGTCTTTCATTTTCTCTGCTTTGTGTTATTTCTTTTCCTCTCAATCTTTTAGGAGTAATATTTAATAGTCATTACTATTTATTTTAGTATTTAGGATAAGAGTCCTCTCTAATGCTAATAGAATTTTTAATACTTTCATGCCTTGTGGTATAAGTACATTTGATCTTAATGATTCAGTTCTAATACTGGCTATTTTGTCATTTAATATGTTTTTGACTGAGTTTTTATTTATTATTGCTATTCCTTATTTAATTTTGCTTCTGCCATGGTTTTCAAAATTTGAGTAATATTTATACTTTTTTATAACATTTTCCAAATATTAGAAACACTTCAACATGATCAGTTTTCTTAACTTTTCATATGATTAATTTGACTATATTAAATTTTTACTCTAATATTTGTGATAATGCTGAAGCCTTTTATAATATAAGCCATTTGGTACCCAAATTTATATAATACGGTTCACCTAGAATTGTTTTGATAAAAGAAGGGCTCACCTCTGACATCCCATAATACTGACTGATACCCCACTATATTTTGGTATCCTCTACTGCTTTAATATTTTGACTTTTTATTCTTATGTGTTACCAATATATTCAATTATATGTTATTAATATTTTAAAAGACAGTTATTTTCATAAAAAGCAAAGCTATTTCTTACACCAAAGGAAAACTTTAAATTCTGATTCTAAAGCCAATCTTATTATAAAATTAGAAAATAGGTAGGGAGGAAAAGCCATTGTTCAAAAGTTACAAATTGTTTTCATCACTGTAATTTCTGTAATAGTATAAAAAAATCCACTTTACATTCATTTGCAATTCTTTTACTTGACTTCCTAATTTTAGGTGAGAAGAGGAAAATCCATAAATATTGGCATTACCCTAATTTATCTCTCCTCTCTCCTTTTCTATGCCCAAATGTATTACATGTTCAACAGCATAAGCAGAAATAATAAGACTTAGATCCCAAAGATTTTCCTGATGAGTCAAATAAGGTGTTTCTTTTGAAACCATAATGAACAGTAGGACTATATGATTATATATTAGCCTACAGGTATTCCATGCACATTAATTATTCTGTTTTTAGAAATATAAATAGACTAATAAGTCCCACAATGAAATTTCAAAAGTTTTTGTTCTGTAAGTAAAAATGATTAACCACTGATGTTAGAGATATTTTAATAGCACTCTCCTTGATTTTCAAAATGTTTAACATGATGCTAAACAAATCCTGGACTGTTAATAAAAGTTAATGATTTATTATTGGATAAGGAATTTTGATAATAATTGATACCCAAGTGTGTTTCTTCCACAAAACTATAGAGATCTGTGTACACACATATACTACGTACACACACACACACATATAGATTATATACACATACACATTATATATACATACAATTCATATACATACTTTCTTAGAATTTAGCTTCATTTTGTGAAGCTAATTAAAACTGTGGAAATCACTGTCAACCAGAATATATGGAGGACATCATCAACTTTCTTTACGACCTAGTTTGATAGCCCAAACAGGTTATTTCTAAAACCAGATTGAGAGGATAAAAATTCTCCTTATATAACTAAGTAAAAGCCATTTTATTTTTCTCTTTTTTGTAGTATATCATCTATAGATAAATTTGAAAAGTTTCTATTTAGTTCTATTTTGAAAGGCCAATCTGAAGACATCTGAGGAAATTCACAGGGTTAGAGTGAAATGGATAATACAAATATTAGTATCATCACATGTACCAAAATCACAAATAACTTTGCAACCTGTTTTCCCCAAATCTCTAATATAATCAGAGATAGAAAGATGGTAGCATGTCAAAAAATAAAGGATCTTGGAAAATTAAGACTTTAATTTCTTTCCTGTCAGCCAATTTCACAAGAATGGCTTAGAAAAAGAGGTATGATTTAGTTTGTAACAATGCTTTATAAATTTCTGCCAATAATGACAGTACAATATTTTCAAACAAATTTATACATAAGTCCCAGACGTAGGAGTGTGTTTCATGGGTTTGTGGTGTATTTAAGAAAAATAATGAATTGGGGTCACATACACAAAAAATCTTTGTATCTCTCTCAGAAGTAGTGCTTGGATAGTATTATAATGTAGAATCAAAGGACTAGAAAAGACTTTACAGGGGCATTCAATCCAACTTTGATATCATGTTTCAACATGCCCTGTTGTTAAAATAGTAAATTGCTGGCCCCTAGACCTATACTTTGACTAAAATTTATTCTGAAATCTCTATAGACTTCAGTAGAAAGAGGCAAATTTTTCAAAAAAGATGGGCATAATAATCATAATTGGTGCTGTTTCTTTCAACTCTATTCAGTGTTTTCATTCCTAGTGCATAAATTCCTAAAAAAATATGCTACCAGCTTCTGTTCTTCCATGTTTAGTACCACTCTCTGATTAGCAGCTACAGTTATTGCTGTTTGTTTCACATGCTCTATGTGTTTTTGTCTCTTTGCTTTTATGTATTGCATAAATTTACTGATACTTTCTGCATTCTCATGATTCCTCTCAAAAATCAAGTGCCATTCAAGACCACTTGTTTTATTTCACATTGTCATTTTTGTCCTTTCCATGTAATATAATCCTTCAGTTTTCTGTTATACTAGTTTCATGGTTACCTTGATACCTACTTTGTGACCTGTCAGAATCTAGAAATAAAATAACAGGCATCAATTTTAAATTTGTAAACTAACAGATTAAAGTTTTCCAGTTTTATCATTCTTTTTAGTTATGCTGCTTAAAATAGGATCAACTAATATATTACCAAGGCTGACTGTATTGAAGTTAAGATACACAGTAACAGGCTGAATAGTCATTAAAACATTTTATTTAAGCTAGTAAGTGATACCATATTGACATCTGACTTGTTTTTAAAACATGTAATTAAAAATTTTTCCATCTACCGATTTGTCAGTTTTACTCATTTGATGCGTATTTCTTAGTTAAAAGAAGCCAATACTTGATTATTTACTAATATTTTGGTACATAATTTTAGTGAGGCTAGTATGTGTTAATCTCAGTTTTGCATTTCTGTCAAGGTATATACCCACGAGTCAATGTCATTTAGTATTTCTCTAAAGAGGATATGAATCAAACATCTTGGTGTACTTTTTTCCTTTGGAAAACAAGGCTATGGGAAGCTGCCATTCTATACCTAGGAACTAAATCCCTCCCCTTCCTTACCTGCTAACAGTTTTTTTCCTCACTTCAACCCTTTTACTGACTGGTTTTTGTTTCTCATCAGAGAAAATTTGGAGAGCCCTAGATCCTCACACTTTTGGACGTCCTACAAGATCCCAGTATACCCGTAGGCCTAGAGAGAGGATTTCTAATAAGAATGTCCTTTGATTAGACTCTTTTTTCTTTATGTCTTCCTTTATGAAAAAGAGGATAAAATACATCTCTCAGAATTTTTCTTTCCTGGGGAAAGTAATGCTTTTGAGAAGATGATAATTTTTTGTGTTGCTATTTTGTTTTATAAGAGAGTCAAGATTCTCCTCTAAAGTATAAAGTCTTCAAAGTGTCTCAAAGCTCTTAGCATTTTCTTCCCCTTACTCACCATTATCAAGTTCTGTGGCATTTCCTCTAGATCTTTGTCTTTGATAGGTTTCAATACTTTAAAAAGGAGTTTTCCCTTTGGTAAATTCCAAGCTAAATCTCCAACTATACTCTTCCTGTCCCATGAATTCCCTAAGTCTACCAGTTGTCCTCTTCCAATCTGGAAAGAATTCCTTGTGTATTCATCTGAATATCTACTTTCCAACTTGTTTTCCAAGTACCATGTCCTTGTTGTTTGAATCACTTAAAACAAAAACAAAAACCTGAGTGTGCTAACAAAGAGAAAGACCTCCATCTGGTTTTCCCCCATTCTGGCTATTAGCATTCTGAGGGACCTCTATTTTGTATTTTGTATAGAATTTCTCCAGATTTTTAGAGACCCTGACTCTTTTATTATCCACCCAACTCAATTAACTTTCTTGTACTTAAAATGGTAGGGTTTAAGGATATTTACTGTGTAGTCATTATTTATGGTTTCATTTTCACATGTGGCTCTAAACTGAAAGAAAAGAAATGCAATCAGATACACTTAATTTTGGAAGAGTTTTTCCCAGCTTCAACATATTTAATGATGTTTAAATTCACAGCATATTCCTATAACAGCTATCTATACTGGCCTAAATATATAAACCTAGTAATACTAACCTGACTTCTAGATTTGGGGAATAATGGCAAGAGGAAAAAAAAGGATCTTTCCTGGCCTTGACTTGCCTAAGAACAGGAATAAAGAGAATTCCTATTAACCCAAACAATCTGATTTGATAGAATTTCCAACAGTGTAATCTAATATGAAAAAAAATCAGGCAATGTGGAGAAAGATGTTTTGGCTTAAGGAATCCAGCTTACAAGTAGCTAATTCATGCTTAAGAGAGTATAATCCTTAGTTTTCACAGATTCTGTCCTTTTATTTCTGAACTCATTGGTACTCAAAGTTCCACGTTTCTCACAGTGGTTCCCAATAACAGAGTGAGCATTTTGGAAGAAAGCCAAGATAGCTTTTGCTTAACGTGGAATATTACATCCTTTAATCTTCAATTTCTTTTGCTTTAAAATAAAGATTATAAAAGGAAATTTTAAAAGATGACGATCAGGAAAAGAGTTACTTACCTTTGTGTCTAATTCCTAAAGATCAGATGCAACTATAGAGAATGCTACTTAACACACATCTTTTTGTACATCTCTCTATATCTTATTCTTGATTTCAAAAAGGCTATCCTGTTTCCTCAAAGGATTTTATAGGTGCAACCCTAAATAATAATGAAAGATAAACATTCTGTGTTCAACTTCAGCAGATTTGTATTTTTGAAGTTAAAAATTTATTTTAAAGATTCTCTGATTTCGGATATAAACCTAACACTATACAACTCATCTTAATCATCCACTTGCTTCTTGAAAATTCTTTCTAAATCACTGTCACCTTTTCATAAATGCTGTATACCCAATACAAGAATTTAGCTTTCCTATTTTCTTCTAAATGATAAATTATTTGGGGAAATAACCCAAAATGCATTCTAATGGTCGTTTCTTCATATGAAATCATCCACTTGCTCTTTCTTTATTAAACATCCTTCAAACCAAACATCTTCATACTCTATGTAAGAAAGGTAGCTAACAATAGTTTTCACTGACATGATTTAATCTCAAGTCATGCAGTTCAAAAGAATCTTGTCTCTATCATTAATAATGTACAGTTCATTATATTTTAATAAGACAAAGTTGTAATTAGGGTCTATCTGAATAGAGTCATGTGTAAGAATGTACTACATTTTTTTTTCTCAGAAATAATTACATACTCAGAGATTTGCCAAGTTCCAATATGAATATTAGCTTAACCTTCTCTGAAATACAATTATATGGATTCAGAATTAGAGGAGTCCTTATTCTCCAGCACTTATTTCCTTTGAAATTGCACTCCCAACTTCATTGATAATCAGCAGACTGACTTGATTTGATTATATTTACAGAAATCAAGCCTGTTTCACTGTGGACAAGGCCCTCTGATGTTTACCAATCATACTAAGTTCTGCTTCACTTCTGTTCCTTATAGGAGTCAGAAAGTTCTTGACTTTGCTAGGGGCTCCAAGTTCTTCTTATATGTGGAAATGATATATTCATAATTAAATCAGTACACTTAAGAGTGAAAAGGGGCACTAAAAATAATTAAAATGATCTAATTTTTGAAATATACTTACTAACCAACAAGTTTATCATATTAACAGACCCATAAACCATTCTATTCAAAGACTATTTTTCAAAACCAAAATTCTAATAATACAGTATGCATAAACTAGACTGTCCCAGGGAAATTGGAATGTTGTTAACCCTATTAAAATATTATAAAATGAATGTAACATTACACTGAGATCAAAAAAGTATAGTCTGAAAGGGATTAAGCCATAAGGGATAGGCCTGAATTACTCTATTACTTTAGCCCTTGAAGCTTTATGATATCTGGTTTAGCCGTTGATACAACTATATAAATAAGTTCAATGAATATGTTCAAGGATAAGCCCCTGTCTCAAGTTATAAACACGAAACCACAGAATCATATCAACTTGAAAACTATAACATCTAATAAAACTATGGAATATTCTTAATTATTTTTTTTAACATTTATTCACTTTTGAGACAGAGAGAGAGAGAGAGAGGATGAACGGGGCAGGGTCAGAGAGAGAGAGGGAGACACAGAATCCGAAACGGGCTCCAGGCTCGGAGCTGTCCGCACAGAGCCCGACGCGGGGCTCAAACTCACGGACCGTGAGATCGTGACCTGAGCCGAAGTCGGACGCTTAACCGACTGAGCCACCCAGGCGCCCCAAAACTATGGAATATTCTTAAGATATTAGTCTTAAAATATTGGTAACTTGAAACTAAATTTGGTATAGAATAATGAGGTAATTCTCAAGAAAATCTTTGGTTTAGTCATTGAAGATTATTTAAAGTCCATGATAATATTCCTTATAAAAACTGTATTAACTCTGTTGATAATTTGCTATAAAATCATGCTTAGTATATCACATTTGTGCTTACTGTATTCTTCCAAGGCAAGAATAGCACTTATTTTTATAGCACTTTATAATTTATAAGCACAATACATATATTATCTTATTTTGTCCACTCAATATATTTGAGAAATAATCGACAACTTTTTTATAAGAGAAGTAAGGCTTTGAAAGAGTAAGAGAATTGCCCAAAATGACATTACTATTAAGTGGTAGAACCCAGAGTTTTGATTACTAATAAATTACACCAGTAAGGAAGCAAGTGATTTCTGGGGAGTATGGGAACTAAGAGGGGAAGATCCTTAGAGAACACTTTTCAGAAATAATTTTTGCCCCTTCTAAGAGTTATGGACCATCTTTCATTGAATCACTAAAATTAAATCTTACACAAATTAAATCTTAGACACAAAATGTCTATTCTACTCCCTTAAGCATCTCAGACTCAGAATCAGAAAATATTTCAATTCTAAAGTAAACAAATTCTGATAAACACGAAACTGTTTAATCATGCTTTTATCAAGTAACTGAAGTATGAAGTTTCCTAATAAAAGGGAGAAACAGAATTGCCATAGAATTTAATTTTTAGATGTTAATCAAAAATTTTCTTCAAATGTGCTGTGTAATTCAGCATTCGGAGAAATATAAGAAGGAACACAAGGTAAGAAGAAAGGCCTTTTAAGTTATCCCTGAAAACTTTAATCCCTCTGATAAGCAAAAGATACCTGTAAGTGGAGCCACCTACTCTTTTTATTTTGGGAATGTGACACATTTCCACATGTTTTTGGAAGCATAAAGTCCACCAACAAAAACAAATGAACCTTTGGTTGCTTTGCTTCTGCCTTCCCATTTTCTTGCTAATAACTGCAGTGTAGGCATTTATCAGTGTTTGTATAGACCCTACATGTATTATTTGCTATTTTGAGAAAAGGCTATTCAAGTTTTCTTTTTTTACATCCTAATCCAAGGGGCCAAACTTATGCCACTCTTTATACTGATAAAATGTGTGTGTTTCTAAGATAAATGGATCATAATCATAATTGCCTACTAAAGTCAACTTAGCTCAAAAATTGTAACAGTGCCTAAAGTTAAATACAGCCTGATGTCATTACAGGGAATTTTTTCAAACACTGATTTTGATAACATATTTTATAATACTTTATAAATGGTTCTTTTCTGGTTAGAAGACTATTTTGTACCTTCACAAAGTATCCTAAAGTGATACGAATAAACTCTCTCAGTAACCCCACATTTTAAAAACATTTTTAACCCTAGAAGCACCTAGGTTTGATACGCTGTAAAATTATTCATTGTTTTTATGACTTACTCCTAATAATTAACCTATTCTAGCATTGGCAGTTGTTACATTGTTAGTAGACATGCTCAGAGTCTTGCTAGGTCAGTAGAGTGGCATCTGTGCCCAAATTAGGGAAAACACAATATATAATCAACAGTGCCTCTTTAGAGAAGTTTTGCCCTTTATCTTCAGAAGAAGATCTTTCAGAAGAAGAAGCTTCAGTTCATTTCCCTTAACTACATAGAAGCTGCTATTTAAGTATTTAGAAGAACAACTTCAAAACTTGGCATTAACTTTCTGTTGTCAGTTTCAGGCTGGGCAACTGATTAGCCTTCATGCTACTTCCAAAGTTTTAATCAGCTTTATTAGATAAACTCAGGCTTGATGCATGCATTCTTCTTGAATCACAACATTCAAACTCAGATAATCTGAAGAGGACAGAACAAAAGATGAGATTTTTTAGGCAAAAGGATTTGGCTAAACACTGACACTCTGAAGTAGGCATTTACTCATTATAAAAACACCTTAGCTGAAATCTTCCTATTCTCAACCATCTTGAGCAAAGCAGTATCTTCTAAAAATCATTATATTCAGCAGTGGATCAAATAAAAATCATTTGTTGGAACACAGAGTCCATTCATTGGATATTTTACTTAACAGAATAAAATGTTACTCTATTAATATGAAAGTTTATTAATAATTCTTTGATTTTCTCTGGATAGTGGCTTTCTTAACCATAGGCTTAAGTGCCTTTCTGACTCTAATTTTATATATCACTGAGTACATAAATCTTTCTTTTAAACATATCTTTAGCAAGGTTCAGGAATGACACAAAAGAATATAACCTAATAATTGAGAAAATACCATTAGATATGGCCATTCTCAGATCCTTTGTAGTGAGTCTTTGTTATTACCCTGGGTTTCCTCCTTGTCCAGCAATAGGTTTTAAGGTAGCCTACATACTCTTAATAGTGTGAATTTCCTAAAGCACACCTCTCCTCAGAATCCAGGCCCAGTTAGTATTATTTTTTAAATCTTTCCCTTACTTACAAGAGCCATTTAAAATGCATTAAAACCCTAGTTTTCTTTAAATCTCTTAATAGGAACCAAGGTTACATTCTGTGAGAAGAAGCTTTTCTCAACCTTCATCTGTAGGTTTGAAACCTTGATATTCTCGAACACCACACTTTCATCCTAGGAAAGATTTCAGAGCATTCAATTCTTACTCCACCTTAATTGATTCTGTTAAGTAGAGTCTTGGATAACTATTTTATCCCATAATAGAAAACAATTAGCCCTATGTGTGGTCTGACAACAAATGTGAGGGGTTTGGATATGCCTAACATTAAATGCTTTTGCTTTTTTAAGGGCATTAAAGAAATCCTAGTAGCCAAAATATTGGAGATGCAGGAGAAAACTATGGTTTCCCTTATGAATTTACACACACTTAAGTAAGATAGACTTATAATTCTAGTAAATAGAACAAATGCTGTATCTATAAAACAACAAATACCTTGGTAAAGTTTGAAAACTGGTCATATCTGGCTATATTATCAACATGATAATGTCTAAGCACTTAAAAACACCTTTGATGTTTGGATTTTTCAGATTTGTTCTAGATGTTTCATACCTGTAGACATAGCCATGCCATATACAGAATATACAATAGCAACAGGCCATTTGTTGTAATATGGTAAATTAAAAAAAAAAAACAAAACACTCTCTTGCTAGAGAGATAATGTGTGTAGAAGATTTTAGCTTATATTTTCTATATATTGGTTAGCGTATATTTTACTGACATTAAATATTTTTTATAAAACATTTCAAACTCTAGATTTACATTAGGAATTTTGACAGATATTAATACATGTAAAGATAATTTATATATATAATATCTGGAAACCTGTCCTATTATGACCACTTATTTTATACCAGTTACTATGACCAGAGTAGACACTATTCTTAAATATACTTAAATGTATCTCTCTATATATTTCTGGCCCTCTTTTGTCATCCATACCAAAAGTATAAGGGTTCTTACAGCATCTTAGCAAGTATAAGCATTCACTGCATATATCATCCCAGATTCAGTACATATTTCTTCCTTTAATACTGTAACACTGTCATTATTCCTTTTTATCTTTCATTCAGGTCTTAGTTTGTGATGTTTCTAGCCTTTCAAAGCATTAACTTTGAATAAAACTCACCCATAACATTATATTTCACCTTTTAAATACAAAGATATTATGACTATCTGCTCTTACAGAATTCAAAGTTTTTTAAAATTAAAAAATGCAACAATAGGTAGACCTTCTTAAAATTAAAAAATGGCCAACTCTTCTTTAAATGCTGCCTATTTTTTTTTTAATTTTTTTTTTCAACGTTTATTTATTTTTGGGACAGAGAGAGACAGAGCATGAACGGGGGAGGGGCAGAGAGAGAGGGAGACACAGAAACGTAAACAGGCTCCAGGCTCTGAGCCATCAGCCCAGAGCCTGACGCGGGGCTCGAACTCACGGACCGCGAGATTGTGACCTGGCTGAAGTCGGACGCTTAACCGACTGCGCCACCCAGGCGCCCCAAAATGCTGCCTATTTAATGTATATCCCAACTTTCTTCTCTAAGAACATTATATTCCTTATATACAAGGCTAGACTAATAATAAAACAATTAAAAATCATATAAATAAGCAACATTTAAATTAACTACATGTAAGTTTATTCTAGCATTTATTGAAATTTGATTGTACAATATTAGAATAAGAGTCTTATTTTTTTCACTATTTTAATTTCACATCTTCTCCAAAAACTAAAGCTAGTTTGTACTTCTGTCGGAAAAGAGTAGGAATTGTATATGAAAACCTTCTTATAATGTTAGGTAGATGATAATCCAATTATATCAATTTTTTTTATCCTGCCTCATAAAGGATAATGAACTATCCATTAATGTATCTACTTTTTGTGTATATTGCCAAAATGTTTCTGGGCTAAAATATTCAGGTGGAGGAATAAAATGTAATAATATAGTTATATATTAATTACTCTGGCACATACTAAGGCCACTCCACCTATTGGTAATACTTTTGTTTTGCTACCTTTATTCTGAAAGTAACATGCTATATGTTAAGATCCAGTATTCTACAAATAGAGCCCTCGTCAAAAATAACATGACACATTCTATTTAATATTCCACTTGTCTGGCATTTTCATTTTAATCCTATATTTGTTATTCAGGCTAATTCAGTATATACCAAGGCATTTTTGTTCTAAGACTTTTGTAAATTTCAAGAGTCCAAGGGTAATCGCATTTTCCTTCAAAAACAAATTTCTGTTTGAAGTGTTTTTCCTTAGTTAATTTATTTTAGGTATTGTGCTCTTTACCAAAATGTACTGATGTACTTTCACAGTGCATTCATTCAATTCTATAAAGATTGTATTACTTTATTTTTCTCTCCAGATATAAATTACAGAAAAATGGAGATGGTACAAAAATCATTAATGTACCCCCCCCAAAAAAATTCTGTTTTGCTTAGGTTGTGATATTTGGCTCTTATTTTATAGAGAATGTAAGATAGCAATAATAGCATAAACAGATTTAATACCATATAAGAGATAAATTTTAGCTCTTAACTATCAAGATCCTTTTTCCTGCAAGTCAGGATATAAAAATGGACAAAGGTATGGAAACTAAACCCTCTTCCTTAGCCTCATATAATTCTGAAATGACCAATGATAACAAAGAAAGGAAATGCTAATTAACATAAAGTATTGCCGAAAACGTGGATTTTTTTTCCTTTACGTGTTTTGGAGAAAACACCTAAAGGATAAAAATTTTAAAGTACACATCAACAATTTGAGATGATTTTAATATTCTCAATGTGTTTCTAGCTAATCCCATTTAGGACTTTTTTTAACCTGATACCAAAGCAAAGAAATCTATACAATATCCACTTACAGAACATATTTTTCACAAATAAAAGAAACCTTCTAAAATCCCTATTAGTAGCTGACCTACAATACAAATTATTTTTAAAAGATACTAATACAAGTAAATTCCTCCTGCATTATTCAAATGCTGACTCTACGTTAACCTTAGGATTATTTTATTCAGGCTATATCCAACTGTTTGTGAGAATAGCTTTCAGTTAAAAGAACACATAGAATATCCTAATGTCTATGCCAAAGGAAAAATGAAAATGAATTAAGCAACAATCCTATGTTTACCAGTTAGATTTTTATGCCCGTGCCCTAACTATGTGTCTATCTTTAGAGAATGACTTGTTTAAAACTCTTGAGCTCAAACCTAACCTACCTTCACATGTTGAATATTTAAAACATCTACCTCTACAGACTTACCAATGATGGGTTTTGATAACTTGGTTGACTTTGGCTAGTCCCCTTCTCACTACTCTAGATGTTAAACAGTAAGTGTCACTATTTTTCCTTGGCTTTTCTAAGATCAGGTTGATTTACTAATTTTTTTATACTTGGCTACACACAGTTATATATTTATATTGGTTTTTGTGCCCCTGAATGGATAGCTGTACTTTTAGATGGTCTCCATAAATTATGGAAAAAGAAGAAGTCCTATATATTCTCCTTAGGCTAGAAAACTAATTTTATGGTATCAGCTACATCCAAAATGTTTTATTTAAAATTTGTTTCAAATTAATTACCTTATTTTTATGTAATAAAGGCTGATTTTTATGTGGGCAACATTAAAATTAAAAAAAAATCTTTCTAGTTTGAGGATTATTAATTGAGGATTATTAATTGTCAGATTACTTTTTAATTCTAGGTCAGACAGTGTCATAATGAACGTTAAAATTTTTCCTTTATATTCAGCAAAAAATACTCCTTCCATATTTTAAAATGGTGTAAAAATCCAACCATCAATGTTCACACAATGAACCATACATAGTTTCAGTAATTCATTTTAGTACTTACGGTTTTCTTCTATAATACCAAAATAAGCTTTTTACACATCGTTACTTATTTAATTACATTCCAGTAATGAATTAATAAATGAAACTGAACTCAGGAATAAAAGGTTTGCTTTTTAAAAATGTAGGGAGTTCCCATAAAGTAAGTTTTACAGAAACTTAAATATAAAAGTTAATGCAATAAATTCATTTTACCAGGATTGAAGATTCTTTGCCTTATGGAAGCCTTTATAAATTGCTTTAGTAAGTGATTTTTAAGGATAATCTGAAAAATGCTATATAGGATATTTTTTATAATGTACCAGTCTGATTATGTTAATAAGTCATAAGCTACCATGCAAAAAATACTGAAGTACCCATCATGCCTTGCTATCTTGGGACTTTGTAACTTGAATTTAAACATAGTTTGAAGAAATTATTTAAAACATAGAACAGAGATGTAGGTGTTCATGGCTTCCAAGTTAGCAAGGCCCTTAATACTTTTTTATACGTTTTTAAAAATACAATTTAGATGATAGCTTAAAGACCTATATAAACATGGGTTTCATCACACTTCAAGGTGTAGCCCATGTCCAACATAATAGGTACATTTCATTAAAAATGTAAAATATGACATTTTGTGCAGTTCATAACAAAATCTCTAATTAGGGGAAGTTAGAACATGTCTTGACTGTCATGTATGAGATAATTTACCAGGAATTATTCAATATGTAGCATTTTAGTTAGAGTGGGATTTGCTTTGGTAATAACTGTGGAGTCAGTTAACCTGATTTCTGCAGGCTTGTTAGGAAAGATGTCATAAGAATACAGTAATAAATGTTCAGTAAATTTATAGAACTTAAATTGTTAGTAAATAGATGAGTCTTTTCATAAGTTCATTTATATTAAAACTGTATGTATGAAATGAAAAAGTTTCAGTGTTTGTGAGCTTGAATAAAATTCTCTGGCTTTGTTACTATAATAGTCAAGTCAAATAAAACTTTTGAATATTGATATGTTTTCATGTTTAGAGATAAATGTATTATCTAAAGTATTTGTAAAATGTTATTTCAAAATACTTAGATTCATAAATTTATGACAGCATACTTTCATTTAGAGGAGAACTACTGGATTCAAGAATTTGGAACACTGTTCTGAAAATGAGAAACAAAATAATCTTAAGGAAAAAAAATACAGACTATAGAGTTATTAAAATTTTTAACAAATTTATACCAGCACACATAAGCAGGCTTAGGATATAAAGGGAACTATTGAAAGCAAGAGAGAAATATTTCATGATAAAGGTAAGTTAGTTTTTCTAAGTTTCTATTTTGGCACTCATCTATTTCATAATCTAGTTATCAAGAATAATCCCCCACCTTGAAACACTCATTGCTGTATTTCAATTAAGGGGTCTTTTTTAGACTTTTCATCTTCAAATCTTCGGTTCTGATTATACTACTTCCTCTTCCTCACAATACACTGCCCTCAGTATATACTCAGTGACTGATTGTGGTGTTGGTGCTGAGGCTCTGGCATCAAGATAAATCTGAGTCTAGGCTCTTCTGTTTTACAAACTATAACTTTGGCCAAGTTACTTAATCTCTCTCTGCCTCAACTTCTCATCAGCTAAACAGAGAAACAAAAATACCTCAGAGTTGATGAGAAAAGTAAATGAGAGAACATAATTAAGGAACACAGAACTATTGGTTCTCTCCTTTCACTTTTGCTTATTACCGAACTAACAATGAAAAATTTTGGCAAAATTATAGCCATGGGATTCTCCCCTTTTAATAATCCAAAGAGAGGACTTCCTGAACAGGTATATTTGGTGACATATCTATTCAAAAAGCAAGTCATCATTTTCACAGAGGCATATATGGAAAAAGTCAAGGTTTTAGAGTCACAAAACCTTACCTGCTATAAAATTTTTATTTTTCTACACTTAGCAATGATACATGTGGTAGTGAGCATTAAAGACTGAAGTGCTGATGTGTAGTGTAAGTTTTTACTTTCTCATTGCCTAGTTTCTTTGAACTCATGAATGGCAATTTCGTTTTTTTGCAGACTTGAACATTTCTTGTTAATTTTATCCTTTTATATTTTGAGAATGTTGTTAGATCATACAATTTCCTAATTGTTATAACTTGCTGCTGCATTATTCCTTTTATATTAAGCCTCACTTTATATTCAGTAATGGTTTCCCCTCTCAATATAGACTGCCTACTATTAATAATACAATACCAGCTTTCTTTTGGTTTATTTATATGCCCAGTATTTCTTCATGTCTCATTTTCTCTTGTAAGTATATGCCTTTTAACTACACATAGCTAACTTTTTATTAAGAATGAACATTGCTGGGGCACCTGGGTGGCTCAGTCAGTTGGGTATCCGACTTCGGCCCAGGTCATGATCTCACAGTTTGTGGGTTCGAGCCCCACATCGGGCTCTGTGCTGACAGCTCAGAGCCTGGAGCCTGCTTTGAATTCTGTGTCTCCCTCTCTGCCCCTTCCCTACTCACGCTCTGTCTCTCAAAAATAAATAAACATTGAAAAGAAAATTTTTTTAAAGAATGAACATGGCTGTCTTTTGACAGAAGGTTTATCCTTTGATGTTCATTACAATTCTGAGATATTTGTAATTATAATCATTTCTACTGTCTTATTATGGGTTTTCTTTTACCATATTTTTCATTTTTCTTTGCCCCTTTTTCTCCTTCCTGTCTTCTTTTGGATTGAATTTTCTTTAACATGTCTTTTCATGTGGTTTGAAAGAAATACATTGTATTTGTATTATTGTACTGATTTAACCTAAAATGTGTAACATCCTTATTAACTTTATATTTTTAATATTTATAGCTTTTTAACCAGCAGACTCTTCTAGACTAGTTTAAGGAAAGCCAAATTACTGAAACTATCTTAATGTTTTCCAATATAAAAGTTACTACATTTTTAAAAATATTTTGAGAAAAAATGTGCAGTCGGTCATATTTTTATTGAATGTATTAAGAAAACAGAAATTCTAATCTATAAATCAGTCATAAACTACTTTTTGAAAGTACATCTTCATGTTAAATCGCACAAACCAGTGACTATCAACTAATGAGGGGTACATGCACAAGGCATGAATGACGTTAGGAATGGTAGTATAGGGAGGATAGAACCATTTTTCCCATACCATACACTAAGAAAGGTGGTATCATCCATTCCCAGTGAGTCTTCCAGGCCTCTGCAGATGTTTCATCCAAAATATTCTTCATGACTTGAAGGCAGGGCTCATCTCTCCTTGGAGCTATAATTTTCTTCTTGCAGATGGCACACTTGGTTTCCTGAAACATCCTGACATCTCATACCTTCCAGTTCTTAAGTGAGGAGCTGTGGACTTTAAAATCTATGGTGAGTAGTCTGTGCCATAAACCAAATGATATTTAGTTAACAGCCAAGGATGGAACTTCCGTACTTAGCCTTACCTTACTTTGAAGATCCAAGTATGGCTAAAACTCCCAATAGCTATTCATGAAAAGATGCAGTAGAAAGTATATTATTTCTAGTTGTCAATGCCATAGGAAGATCCTCCTGGTGTGTAGCTCTTCCCAATTCCCTTCCCTTGTCATGAAAATATAAGTAGAAACTGATTAATATGATATAATCTTAAGCAGGGTATTTTAAATATGGTCAACTATTCCCTGTTAGATGGTTCCCATAATTCAGAGGATCTATACTAGGAAACCCAGGACTACCAAAAAACTAAGAGAAAGCAGCAATTTCCCCTTTAAACTGGTTAGTCCCTTCCCCTCAGCTCAAAGTAGTTCTTGGTGATAGAGGAAAGTAGCTTAGGCTGAGCTTCTCTTATCCTCAGTCTCAAAAAAAGAATAAGACATTCTCTAAGAAGGTTAAAATCCCCATTAATTAATCTAAATTAGCTTGGTTGTTACTGTTTGGCCCTTCCAGCAATATTAACCCCCAAATTTGGTGTGCTCCTATTGATAAAAGATGACCAATGCTATCTAAAGCTCCTTCCTGTAAGAGGAAGGGTCAGGACCATCTGAGTTGTGCTGAAATGACATATTTCATACTGGTTTCATTTCGCAAGGGACTCAAAGCCTTTCTTCTAAGACTGATCCCCCTAACCTGTGCTCTTGGTTACCCAAATCTATGCTGGAGCTCCCTCCAAGCTCTCAGAACTCGTAAACCTTTGCTGCAAAAATAGACTTATGGCTGTCAATACATCCACACCCTTTTAGATCCACTGATGTTATTCACTCAGGCAAAAGATGAGGGCAAGGACCCACCAACGTTTACAGCAACCTTGATCTCACCCACCAGAACAGTTGTTCTATATTTGGTAGAACTATGGATAGTGGGGAATTGCCTCCAGGAGACTATTTTAGATCATCATATAGCAGCTTTATGAACCAAGTCTCAGTCAAGAGGCATGGCCTCCCCCATAACTCCGGGTTACACTAATGTAGGCCAACAATGCAACTACATACTTACCAGGGGTGGGGCAGTCAGAGATCTAAGAAACCAGCCCTACATAATGCCCAAGGAGTAATCTGCTAAATGCTTCATACTGCCACTTGCTACTCAAGCTACATCATGATCATAAGGCATCCTAGATGGAGGCCCACCCAACCTAACCAACTACTGGCTTTACTTCAGTTTTGGAACTTCCCCTATCTAAAGAGCTATTTCCTGGAGTGCCTGGCTGGCTTAGTCAAAGCATGCAACTCTTGACCTTGGGCTTTTAAGTTCAAACCCCACATTGGTTGTAGAACTTACTTAAAAATTAAAAATAAAGAGCTATGCCCCAACCACAGGTCCAACTGTGCAAAAAAAGACCTGTGTCCATGTTCCAGCCTAGGCCTTCATGAGTACTTTGGCATCAACTTAATATTCAACTTATCCGGCTCTTCTCAGCCCCTATAGGGGTCTTATAGGTCGTTAAGAAAAATAATGAGGCCTACTTCCAGAATAACTTTGAGATATCAATGAAATCAGAGATGGTATCTATTTGTTCTTCCTGCCTATTCTTGATCTCCATATATAGCCACAGGTCTTATGACTTCTGAGGTGCCTAAGCTCTAAGTTCACTTGTAGAATGGCTCTCCAATATACAGTGATACACCTAACATATACATTGACCACAACTTCTTGCATGACTTCATTGATAGGACTGTAGCCTGCTAAGTTGACAGCTACGTTATTACTTTAACATGATACGTTGTGAACACCTGGTCTATCCCCTTCTGCAACTATGCCCCCAAGAACCCCAAAATGAATATTTAGGAGCCTCAAGGTAGTAGTTTTGGAGAAACCTCTGTTCTGTCAAAGGGTGCATAAGATGCCCTCTCTTCAGTTTTAAGTTTCACCTTTCCTCCACTTGCCATTCCTAAACTGTTGGATCAAATTGAACACATCAACTAAGTACCCAAAGGATACTTGTTTTACATACCTTGCCCCTGACAGAGAATCCAACTGGTTCATCTTCCATATTACCACAGAGTAACTTAGATCCCCACTTCTTCAGAGTATCCTGTATTAATTATGTATCTGTACTAATTATGCCCTCTCCTCTTTCGATTCTCTATTTTCTTGTGCCCTTTGGTACCATAAATATTCTGGTAGCCAGTTAAGTGCCTCTATAAATGACAAGCTGCACAAAAGGAACTCCATTAACACCCAGCAAGTCAAGATCCAGTGTATTGACCAGCACTAGGCCATAGGAAAGATCATTCAAGTGGAAGTGAATGTCCTTTCATAATAGGAACAGAAAGATTGCTATCAAGGCACTTCAACAGAAGAGGTTATCATACCACTGGTTTTCCAAGTCTGTTTTTGTTCATTCATATAAACACATCTCATTTCTTTTACCACTCTGCTCTATCCAGCCCTAGGAGAGATTATACCCCTCCTACACCCCAGTAATCTGCCCTACCAATCCCAGAAGATAGCTAGACTATGTCATGTGGAAAGCCCAGGATTCCATTATGAAAAGGAGGGTCTGAAGGAACATTTGTAGAAATGGTCCTTCCACCTTTAGAATGCCTTCAAGCATTCTTTTCTAAGCAATGTTTCCAAGCAACCAGAAATCTCTCACCATATTGATTAATAAACAGAAACTGGAGCTGAATAGTAGCACCTAGAATAAATCTGGGGGAACTACCAGCACAATAGTTGACTTCATAGTGAGCTCTCTCTGCTTGCTACCATGCTGAGAATGAGTATTTCAAGGCAAGTTCTCATTTTAAACTTTGGCCTAGCTATCCAATCACCTATGAAGTATTACGCTGGCTTACTGTGCTGTAGTCATTGAATAAATTGATACCTTAACATCTTCTCTGTGATATTCTCTTATGGAGCCTTGGAGAGATCCCTAAATCCAGTTTGAGATTCTTGGAGCATTGATCATTTCCTCCCTTCACCATCACCTTCAACAAATTCAACAGAACAGATCTGAATAAGGTACTCACAGACTTTTAAACTTTAATAACTTAAGACAGCAAAAGAAATAATCGGTAAAAAGTACTTGAAAGTATATGTATTAACATTTATAACTATTCCACAATGTCTATATTGTATTATAGATTCTGATTTGCCAAAAGAGATCACATAAGGTAAATTATGTATGTGGTAACAAAATTATGATTCAGAAATAAAAAGAAAATATAACCATTTTGAGCTGTTTACAAATTTTTTAAATCATACCTGTAAACCTGTTATTAAAGTTTAAAATTTTTAACATAACCAACTCGAGAGCTTTATAATTTATCACGGATAGTCCAAACGCATTTGATACATTTACTTATTACCTTACTAAATGTTTAATAGAGTAAATGTCCTTTTTTAGTTTGAAAAAACAGGATTCTGATCTTTTTTTATTGCTTTATGTAAAACAGCAGTGGTTACAGTCTTCCCTTATTTTAAGAAAAGCAATAAAATTTTTCTTTAAATTCTGCCAAATTAGCAGAAAACAAATTTATCCTAAATATTCTGAACTGTCAATGTTAGGTAATCAAATACGTGAAACTGTAGAGCCATCTACTGGTTGAAGTGTAATGTTACAAAGCACAACTATTCAGACTATTAACAGAGTAGGTAGGGAGTCATAGTTGTAAGAAATGAAAATATAAACGTGGGCAAAAACCATCTTGTCTAGGACACTGGTTTTTAAAGGCTTAATAAAGAAACCTGTTTATTTTTAATAGGAAACCCAACATATATAACAAAGTAGGACTACTACGTAAAAGCTGAGGTAGGGGGCCTCCAACCCCCAATCTTCACTAATTTGCCCAGCAGAGGCCAGGCCAATGGAAAACAAGCCATAAGAGGTAGTCTGGGCAAATAACATTAACTGTGGTTTGGAAGGAGGCACAATGAGAAGGAATAGTATCAGCAAAGTTGTCTCTCACCCATCTTTGACCCTGGAGACATCTTAGAGACACTGGTGTACAAAGGATAGTGGTTAATGGGCACAGAGAACTGAAGACTAGGAGGGGAGGCACCTGAAAGGCTACAAACCTCACAGTGACACTGTTTATGTGCTCATATGATGCAACACTTTAGAAAACATTAGCATAATTTTCCTAAAAACGCAAAATAAGAAAATAACACATTTGCTTTTTTACCACAAGCCAATTTAAAAACTAAGTTTCTAGGTCCTATGGGCTTTTACCAGCCAGGCCCTAGACTGGTCTAGTCTTGGAAACAAGAGCCCAGTTTCAGGTCCCAGCCTCCTCCCTTCAAAAGGACATGGATGTCCATAGAATCGAGGCAAGAAACAGAGCTCTCCAAGGCCCCTCTCTGTGGCAGACACCCCCAACCTGGATAGCAGCTTATCAGCTAGGCTTGGGGTGACAGGCTGGAGCAAAGTTCCAAAGACTCGCAAACATTCCAAGGCTACATGAAGCACAGTACCCAGCCAGGGGGCATCCACTGGGCTCTCCCAGTTCAACTTCCACGGTGCATGCCTTTGGACAAAGCCATTAGTTTGCCGGACACAGCTGGACACTGCCTCCAGAGCTTTATAGATCTGAAAGTTATCATAGTGGTCGGCTACCTGCTTGGGCAGAGTGGCCACTGCATTCACCAAAGCATAGTCCTCTGCCTGTGCACGAACTGATGGCCCCACCAACCCTGGCTCACTGGGAAAGCAGGTAGTGCAGAAAACCGGATAGGTCCCAGAAGGATTTATTCTATTGGCAGTACACCGGTTCAAGAGGCCTCCCAAAGCATCTGCCAGCTCGGAATCTAGCAACTTAACCACCTTTTCATCATAGTAATCACAGTCCCAGTTGGGGACGCCCTGCCGAAGAAGAAAGTATCGGAAGCCATCCACAGTATAGCGATCAAGGCAAGTCCTGGGATCCACCACGTTGCCCAAGCTTTTGGACATCTTTTGGCCACAGACCGTCCAGTGTGAGTGGACATAGATGCGGTGTGGTGGGCTCATGCCGGCCCCTAAGAGGAGGGCAGGCCAATAGATAGCGTGGAATTTAAGAATGTCCTTGCCTATGATATGAGAGGTGGTTGGCCACCAAGATTTGAACTCAGCATTTGGGTAGCCAATTACAGTAAGGTAGTTGACCAAGGCATCCAGCCATACGTAGATGGTCTGCGAGTCGTCCTCGGGCACAGGAATGCCCCAATGCAAGTGGCTGCTCCTTCGAGAGACTGACAGGTCTGGCAGCTCCTCCTCTAGCCACTGAAGAACTGCGTGATGAAATGGCTCTGGGGTGATTGCCTGAGGGTCGCTCCGCAGCCACTGCTGAAGAGGCTCTCGGAACTGAGAAAGCCTGAAAATGTAGTTTTCTTCCTTGGTCCAGACTACGGGATGCCCACTCTCTAAAGACACAGGACACGAATTCCCCGAGGAACTCGGCTGCCTGGTGACCTTGGCCTCAGGCAGGAAGCACTCTTCGGAGGCGCAATACCAACCTTCATAGAGACCCTTATAGAGCAGACCCCGGGCCTTCAGCAATCCCCAGAAATGCTGCACAGCGATCCGGTGCCGGACTTCGGTGGTGCGGATGAAGTCGGTAGAGGAGATGCCAGCCTCCCGAAAAAGCTGCTGGAACTGGGCAGAGACTCGGTTGCACAGCTCGGTCGGGGCCAGGCCCGCAGCGGCTGCTGCTTGCTGAATCTTCAGGCCATGCTCGTCGGTACCAGTGGAGAATCGCGTGGCGGCGGCGCTGGGAACTCGGAGGCGACGGTGGCGGCACAAGGCGTCTGCCAGTAGCGCCGAGTACAGGTGCCCGATGTGCGGCGCCGCGTTCACGTAGAAAATGGGTGTCGTGAAGAAAGCGCGCGCGTCGCGAGCATCGTCGCGGGCACGGAGAGGGGCCGAACTGTAGTGGCGGGGGGTAGAGTACTCCAGGAGCGAGACTCCTCTCGTCCCTGGCCGTCTTAGCAGCCGCAGGGCAGAAATCTGCACCATGATGCCGGCCTAGCCGCGGCAGCGGAGGGGGCGTTCTGGAAGCACGTGTGAGGAGCGCATGCGCAGCCGATGTGCACCGCCGCTTCCGGCCGGCCGGAAAGCCAATGAGGTGGGGTCTGCAACGCCGGCCCTCTCCCGCCCCGCCCGCGCCTCCTCTTTGCGCCCGCGTAGGACGTTGGGGCTGTGAAAGTGGAAGCGCGTGAGAAAGCTTAAAGGAGCTGGGTTTAGGAGAGGTTCTGAAAGCAGATAAATCTTTCTCTGACGTCCTATGCGCCTTGCTTTGGGTTGTAATTTTATATTTGTGGATCTCTTTTCCTCTCTAGGCTGACTTGCTTGTGAGGCAAGAATTTTATGTTCAGGCATTTCTCAAGCCCAGTCAGTGGCCGGCACGTTGCTGGACACAACAGTATGCGCTTTACATATGCCCTGCTCAATGCAGAGATCTGAAATATCTAAATTTTATCTCAGAACCTAGCAGCTAGACACTATAAATCTGGAAGAGGGAGGTAGAAAGTAAGAAAAATAATTACCTAGAGCACTTGAGGGAAGAGTAAGAACATGCAAAGTAAGAGAAATGTTTTCTCTAAACACAATCTTAAATCAACCAAGGATGTAGATATCTTATGTGCCAAAGATTATTGAGATCCAGAGAAGTGAAATGCAGGCTGTTGTCACTGATAAGGAAGAGTCAACCTTCAACTTTATTTCTCGAAGTAGTTAGCAACACTTCTAAAGCAGTGTTTTGCCAAGTTTGTGTTTACTGGTGGAACTCTACCTCTTTTTGGGTGAATGCTTCTGGAGCCCAAACTGGATTAATATTAATCCTTGCTGAGGGGCGCCTACGTGGCGCAGTCGGTTGGGCGTCCGACTTCAGCCAGGTCACGATCTCGCGGTCCGTGAGTTCGAGCCCCGTGTCAGGCTCTGGGCTGATGGCTCAGAGCCTGGAGCCTGTTTCCGATTCTGTGTCTCCCTCTCTCTCTCCCCCTCCCCCGTTCATGCTCTGTCTCTCTCTGTCCCAAAAATAAATAAACTTTGAAAAAAATAAATAAAAATATTAATCCTTACTTCATGAAACACTCTCATCTTTGCTTTGGTCTATGACTATCTTTTTTTTTTCCATTTAATTTAAATACTATATTCATTTCATAACAAAATGCAGTGCAACACCAGTGAACCCACAACCCAACCTAAGAACTAGGTGTGGTTATCTATGTGTGGTCCCAGAAGAACAGCATTAGCAGCACCTGGGACTTTGTTAGAAACACATGTTTTAGGCCCCACACCCAAACAAACCCTTCCACCGATTCTGGGGGTGGAAACCAGCAGCCTAGGTTTTAATGAGCTCTCCAGGTGATTCTGATGAAGATTCAAGTTTGAGAACCACTGAACTGGAAGATTACCAATGATTTAGATCTATGTGCTCCTTTTCTCTCTGTTTTCCTCCCAGAGGTAATCGTTGTCCTAAGTTCTGTACTTTTCCATTATTGTCATCACAAGTTAATTTTAATTGTATTTAAACAGTCTAAAAAAGGATATCATACAGGGGCGCCTGGGTGGCGCAGTCGGTTAAGCGTCCGACTTCAGCCAGGTCACGATCTCGCGGTCCGTGAGTTTGAGCCCCGCGTCGGGCTCTGGGCTGATGGCTCAGAGCCTGGAGCCTGTTTCCGATTCTGTGTCTCCCTCTCTCTCTCCCCCTCCCCCGTTCATGTTCTGTCTCTCTCTGTCCAAAAAATAAATAAACGTTGAAAAAAAAATTAAAAAAAAAAAAAGGATATCATACTACATGTGGTCTTCTTCCACTGGCCATTTTCACTCAACATTTTGTTACTAAGATTCATCCATGTTTCTTTCTATAACTCTAGTTACTTCATTTTGATTGGTGAATAATTTATGAATGGGAGCGTTTGGTGAGTTGGATCTTATTTATGTGGTGATATGGAAAGTGGATCAATCAAATTCTGTATAGATGTTACAATAGGAACAACAGATAATTCTTTGAGTACTTAGTTGATATGCTCTATTTGATCTAGCAGTTTACGAAGGGAAAGTGAAGAATAGGTAAAACCTAAAACTGGAGGGTATATACAGCACCCTCCAGAACTAGGAGGTAAATTCAGATTAAATGTCTGAGAAATCAAGTTTTCCAGTAGTTCTCCACCCCACACCCCTTTTCCATGGCATTAATTCTATAGCATATGCAATATGTAATTTTTCTCCTGTTTTAATCAGGAAAAAAAACTCTCAACCCACTACTCCTCCATTACTTTCCTTCCCTTTATAGCAGACTCCTTAAAAGAAATGCCTATTGATGCACATCTGAGTGGTTCAAGTTGTTTGCTCTTAAGAATAGTACTACTGTTAACTTTCTTGTATAAATCTTCTGGCACTTACATGCTGAACTTTCTCTAGGTATGTATCTAAGAGTAATATTGCTGGATCATACAGTATGTGAAAGTTCAATTTCACAAGATAATGTCAAGTTGTTTTCCAACATGGTTAAGCAAATTACACCCCCATCAGCAACATACAATTAAAGAGGTCTCTCCAGTACTTGATATTAGCTACTTCTTAATTTTTTGCCAGTTAAATAAGTATAAAACATTATCTCACTAATGTTCATAGAAACATTATCCCCAATAGCCAAAAGATAGAAACACCCCAAATTCCTATCATCTGATGAATGGGTAAACAAATGTGGCATATCCATACAATGGAATATTATTCAGCCATAAAAAAGAATGAAGTACTGATAACATGCTATCACATAAGTAAACCTTTAAAACATTATGGTAAATGAAATGATCCAGGCACCAAAGACCACATGTTGTAGGTTCCACTTACATGAAATATCCAGAATAGATAAATGCATAAAGATAGAAAGGAGATGAGTGGTTGCCAGGAGCTGGGGGAAAATCGCAATGGAGAGTGAATGCTTAAAGGATATGGGTTTCCCTCATGGAGTGATGAGAGAAATCTGGAGCTAGATAGTGACGATTATCATACAGTATTGTGAATGTACTTAATGCCACTGAATTGTACACTTTAAAATGGTTAAAATGATCAATTTTATGTGTATTTTACCACAATACAATATAATCTCACTGTGGTCTTAATTTGCAATTTCCCAAATAGAAGGTGAAGTTAAGCATCTCTGTGTGTGTTTATTAACCATATATGTTTCCTTGCCTGTGAAGTGCCTATTTATATTTTGTGTCTGTTTGTCTATTGGGTTTTTTTTTCTTTATTTTCAGGTTTTTATATATTCTTGATGCTGTTCCTTTATTGGTTGATATTTGACAAATATCATTTACCAAATTGTATCTTGTCCTTTCACATTACACTTAATAGAAATTCTTAATTTTAATATAGTAGGATTTATGAAAATTTATCTTATGATTGTTATTTTATTTAAAAATGTTTTTAATGTTTATTTATTTTTGAGAGAGAGAGAGACAGAGACAGAGTATGAGCTGGGGAAGAGGCAGAGAGGGAGACACAGAATCCAAAGCAGGCTCCAGGCTCCAAGCTGCCAGTACAGAGCCCAACACAGGGCTCGAACTCACAAGCTGTGAGATCATAACCTGAGTCGAAGTCGGACACTCAACCGACTGAGCCACCCAGGCACCCCATGATTGTTATTTTATGATTAATGATGATTATTTTCTGATTATCTTCTTGCTTTAAAAATAGTTTTTAGTACTCTTACGTCAGAATAAATATTTATCCATATTTTCATATAAAAATGTAAAGTTTTCTTTTGATGTTCAAATTCTTCATGTAAAATTTAAATTTTTATATACGATATGAGGTAGGGATCCAATTTCATCCCCATATAGATAATCAAATGTCCCAGCTCCACTTTCTCCACTGATGTGCCATGCCACCTCCCTCATATGTTAAATTTCCACATATGCAGGTTTCTGTTTCTGGGCTTTTTATTCTGTTGTATTGGTTAATTTGTCTATGCCTTGCTAAAAAACAGATTTAATTACTATAGCTTTATAATAAGTCTTAATATATAGTTTTTATATCTCCTTATTCTCCTTCAGAAGTATCTTAGACATTCTTGGTCTTTTTGTCTTCCACATATATATTAAAATCAACTTGAGGATGCCTGGGTGGCTCAGTCAGTTAAGTGTCTGAGTCTTGATTTTGGTTCAGGTGAAGAGTCTTACAAATTGTGAAATTGAGCCCCACATAAGGCTGTATGCTGACAGTGCAGAGCCTGCTTGGGATTCTCTCTCTCCCTCTCTCTCTGCCCACGCCCCCCCTCAAAATAAATAAATAAACTTTAAAAAATCAAATCAAATTAAATCAACCTGAGAGATTCCATGCGAAAAATCTGTTAGGGATAAGGTCACCATTGCATTAAATCTACAGCTCAATGACAGGTGTCAAGGAATAGCTAGAGAGATAATTACAATATTAAGTGTCCCTAAAAATGTCTATGTATATCTCTCCATTTACTTGCCTCTCCTTTCACGCTGTTCAGTAAAGTTGCATAGTTTTACATATACAAGTCTGGCTTATATTCAGTAGATTTATTCCTAGAAACAACATAGTTAATTGATAATGTACCTGTTTTCCTTTTCTGAAAATTATGGGGGTTTGTTTGTTACTGGTATATGAAACTGACAAAATCTACACTATTCTGTTTGAAGAAAGAGTGGTGTGATGGACCCAGAGCCCTGCCTGCCTGGCCTCTCCTCATGATCAAAGCCCCCTCTCTTCCAAAACTGACACCTCTTCGGAACCAGGGAGCTCTGCCACACATGGTTTGAAAACTTCTAATCTAGAAGAATGAACAGTTAAGAGTAGTCAACAATTTTTTTAAAGAATAATAATATTGTGAACTGCTGGACAGTGAAAGATTATAGAGGCATTAAAAATTTTTAAATATGTAATATGAAGAAGCCAGACTATTGAGAAAAATAAAAAGTAAAAAAATCTTAGTCTATACAATGATTAAGTATGTGGTGAGTATGGCATTTCTAATCATTAAAGAAAGCCTTTTTTTAGGGTGCCTGGTTGGCTCAATCAGTTAGGCATCTGACTCTTGATCTCAGCTGAGGTCACAATCTCGCAGTTTGTGAGTTTGAGCCCCACATCAGGCTCTGTGCTAACAACATGGATTCTCCTTGGGATTCGCTCTCCCTCTTTCTCTGCCCCTCCCCCACTTTTTTCTCTCTCTCAAAAATAAGCATTTAAAAATGTTTTTAAAAATACCTCTTTCAATAAGTAGTGCTTTCAATAAGTCATTAATTACTTAGGAAATTTGACTACATTATGAAACTAGCAGTGCATTAGGTTAAAACTCAATGCTAGCCTGCTAGCTTATGATGTCTAAGGACATAAATTGGTATTTTTATCTTTGTGTCTACATGTGCCCTAAATATGTAGTCAGTGCTCCATAAAAACTTGTTGAATTATTTTTGAATTTGCTTCTTTGGATCAGGGCCACATAAAATAAATTGGATTTAAAAGTTACTATTATGGAAAGATTTTGTAAGGCATGGACTGGATAATATGTAATTATCTCTTAGAAGCTTTAAAACTTTAGTGAGCTTAGGTGATCTAAACTCGCATAGTAACTATGAAAATAATTTGCTATCAGTTATGGAGAATATTTTTATAAGGTTCACTCATTAATTCAAGGACTAAGTGAGCCCATTCTAGAACATAGGCAAGAATTGATAATATATCTTCATCATATACAGCCACATAAGAGTCTGCACTTGGAGAAACCCTATTTGCAATACAGAACTGAAAACATATAATTCCATATAGAAAAAAATGACCAATGATAGAAAACATTTGTTCCAAATATTTATCCTAATTACTATAGGCACTCAATATATGACAAGCCTGGGGAAACATGACTGGTTAAAAAAAAATTATCTATGAAAACAAATGTAGTTGTGACAGTTGAATGTCAGTGTAGGAAAAACTGACTTTGATCCATATTTTACCCTTTATATTACAATTGCCAGATGCATCAGAGTTAAATAAGAAGTAAGGATGGGATGAATAGGAGGAGCACAGATTTTCAGGACAGTGAAACTATTCTGTATTATACTGTAATGGTGGGTCCATGTCATACATTTGTCAAAACCCATAGAATGTACAATACCAGTAGTGAGCCTATGGACTCTAGGTGATAATGATGTGTCAAATAAAATTTTATTTTGTTCAACTTTTGGAGAAAAAAAATAGTGATGGCTCAAATAATGAACTAAAGGAACTATAGGTTTTTTTTACTAAAAGATTTTAAAAAGTATTTAAGGACATAATGATGTCCCATATTCATTCATCTAAGTTGTCAGCACTCAACTGGACTACTGCAATACTCTCCTGACTGGGTCTCCCTCATTCTTGCTCCCATTAAAACCATTTTCCTCAAAACAGCCATAGTGATCCATTAGAAATACAAAGTGATGTTAGTTGCCTGTTTCAAACTACTCCTTTGATTTTCTACTTGATTATTTAATTCTCCTTTGTTGCCTACAAAATAAAGTCCAAATTCCCTTTGTATGGGACATAAGATCCATTACAACTTAGCTCTTGCCTCTCTTACAGCTTAGTTCTCTTTCAAATTTTATGTTCTAGTAATTTGCAACTGCTTCATGTTCTTTAAAGTTCATGCCATGCTATTTCATGATTTTGTGACATTGCTCAAGCTTTTCCCTTTCCCTGGCACATGCTCCCCACCTTTATCTATCTTATGCATATTCATCCTTCAAGACAGGTCAGATACCATCCTCCAAACTGAGTTAGAGTCCCCTTCTTGGGTTTCTGTAGCATCATATGCATACTTCTATCTCATCAGCTACCAAATCACATTGAAATTATCTGTTTATAAGTCTATCTTCTCCATTAAACCATAAGTTTCTTTAGGAGAAGCCATGTTTAGTCATCTTGTGTACCTAGCCAGCTCCTGGAATATAGCAGGCATTTAGTAAATAGAATGAGTACTTAATGAGTACTTAATAAGCCATCTTCTGGGTACTGCACCAGGGACTAGTGAACTTCATATATTCCATTTCTGCCACCCAATAGCTCACAGCCCACCATACAAAAGAGGACATGAGAAATGACAGGCATGAAAGCACTGTGACTAGTGAAATGAGTCAAACTGGGTGAGAGTCTGCTGTCTTCTTAGCCAAATTGAAATTGCCTACCACCAACCATGCTCATCCATGAGAATGAAGAATGGTAGAATTTTCCTCTGTTAAAATCACTTCTGAGAAGTGACTATTGAAAGACAAGTAGGCAGACTGAAGAGACAAGAGGTCATAGTGATCTACAAACTCATCCATTCCCCCCTTTGAGAGTCTTGATATGCACTCTTCAACGTGATTGAAAAAACCTTTACAGGCTTGTGTTCTCTAGAGTCTGATATGTGATCAGGTTTATTCTGTAAATAATGAGAGTTGTGGCAGAAACACTTCCTTGCTATTACTATTTTCAACACTGTTTTATAATGGAAGCACATTAACAAATTTATTTTGTGCTATTAGCCAAGCATAGTGTTAAGATATGAAATAAGATTATTCCACTCAACCTTCATAACAAGCCTATGAAGTAAGCACTATTATTAACTGCATTTTGTTAGGGGAGGAAATTGAAACTTGAAGAGATCAAGTAACTTGCCAAGATCACGTCTGTAGTAGGCATTAGAAGCAGGATTTGAAGCCAAGCAGTCTGATTCCAGGGCTCACAGCTTTGGTGAGTGCACCATACTACCTGAGCTGTACATGGTAATATGCAGTGAACACTCATTACAATTGGTCCATTATAAATTGTTCCTGACTTCAGGTAAATGGCAATTTATAAGACTGAATAATCAAGTTGTCAGTTTTGTTGCTTTTTTTTTTTTAATTAAGGATACTTTGGGACCTGTAAAAGTGTTAACAGTTCCTCTCAGAAGCCTGCTAATAGTGGAGTACTTTAAACTTTAAGGATACTATCCACATAAGAGAAATAAAATCTTATCATTAAAATATCTTTTTTTAATGTTTATTTATTTTTAAGAGAGAGAGAGAGAGAGAGAGAGCATAAGCAGGGGAGGGGCAGAGAGAGAGGGAGATATAGAATCCAAAGCAGGATCCAGGCTCTGAGCTGTCAGCACAGAGCCCAACATGGGGCTTGAACCCACAGAAGGAGAGATCATGACCTGAGCCAAAGTGGGACACTCAACCGTCTGAACCACCCAGGCGCCCCTAAAATATCTTAATTTGTTTTTATATTTAGCAGTTTTAATTAGTATATGATTAGCATATGGAAAGAGTCTTCCTGTGGAAAGAAATCCACAGTGCTACCTAAAGACTCAAGTGTTTGTTTAAAAAAAAAAAAAAAAAAGCTTTACTTTTCTCCTTTTAGACTCCAGAAACAGTTTCCTCCTAAAGCTGACTTCCTTTCTGGAAATGATTTTTGTTTCCAACCATGTTGAGAATCCATTTTTTTTTTCATTCCTTCTCTCTCTCTCTCATTCTTTCCTTCCTCCCTCCCTTCCTCCCTCCTTTTGCTTTTCTGGTAGTAGCAGAGAGGAAGGAGGGGGTGGGCACAGCAAAGAGGGAAAAAAGAAAACAGAAAAAGAATTGCATGCCACTATGCCTGAATATATCCTCTACTTGTAGATAATTCCATCCGAGTTGCACTTTTGCCTTTTTATTTCCGTTTTTGGACACCTCCTTTATCATCCAGCCAACTGGGACAGACAAAGCACTGTTGGTGCCCTGAGCGACAGAACTCTGGTAGGGGGCTGGCTGTAAATTGACGTGGCATGGAAATTCTCCGCTAAGTTGTAGCAGCTTGCATGTTTCTCCTAAGATCAAGCCCAGCCTCCCAGAGCTGTGGCTTAATCATCATGGGTTCAACGACTTTACAGAAAAATGGATAGAAAATGTCTTCAGCTCCTTTCTTTGGACTCAAATGTTTTCTTTTTGACTATCTATGGTTTAGCTGAAAAAATCAAAGCAGTTAAGTCTGTAACTTTCTTTTTGCAGCTTAAACAACAGAATTTGCTGCTCTCCCTCCCCTATCCTGCAATTTAATTCCTTACAGATTTTGCCATGGGGTGCGGACTTAGAAAGCTAGAAGACCCTGATGATAGCAGCCCTGGAAAAATATTTTCTACCCTGAAGAGACCGCAAGTGGAAACAAAGACAGAATTTGCTTACGAATATGTATTGCTGGATTTCACTTTACAAGGTAATTTTTGCTTCTATTTTATTTGTTAAATGAAATCTCTCAAAGAGAAGGCACCAGTTTTTTTAAGTGTTGCTTGTGAATTTTTAAACTATTCTTCACAGATTGTGTAAATCTAACAATAATGCTTTGTTTCTTAATTATATTTTGAAAGGTTTTTGTTTCGTTTGCTTCATTTTTTTATAATATGGCTCATATATACTTTATAAAATTAGAAAAACTGCTTGGAATTATTTTTCATTTTTAAATCAAATGCTTATTTGTAGAAGGATAGATAAAAATGTTTGATTTCTCAACCTAATAGCTATAGCCTTAATGACAGTTGGGTCTTGAAAAAGATCTTAAAGTCACAAGAAGGTAGCCTGTAGAGAATATGATTTGCATGGTGTGAAAGAGTATTTGCTAAGATAATTCTGAGGTTTCCAACTATGTAAAATTTTGTGATTGTAATAGTCATTTGATATTTTTAACCAAGCTAAACTTGAAGTTTGAAAATACAGTAAAAAAGAAAAAAAAAAAAAAAAGATAGTCTTTCTGTAAGACATTTCCTTTGCTTGGTGCCCTGTCCCTAACAGAGAAACTCCCTGTTCCAGAAAGTTGGAAACACAAATAAACAAGCCCAGATGGCAGCCCTGTGGAAAGAACAGAGGCAGCTCAAACTCACAAATACTTTGCCTCACTTCTTTTGGAACTTCAGGGTGTACAACTGCATGGATAAAACCGAGTTTTTAAAAACCAGAGCAATATCTTTAACTATGGGGTACTGAAAATGAAATTTCGAATGTCTTGCTTGCTGTTAGAATTTCCAGATATCAGTATTTTAAGTTCTTATTACAAAGTTACACTTTTAATTCTAATAAGCCACACATTTTATCAGTGAATAGAAAGTTTATACTAAATATATGATCATGTTGGGTATTAAATTCTTTTCAACTTAAACACAAATTCCCCATTTTTTGGTTTCCTCTGTGAACAGTGCATCTTTGTGCGAGAAGCAAGAGCAGCCCATTTTTCTTTGTCAAAAATTGAGCTAGCCAGCAAGCAAACTCCCTTCCAGGGACGTACACAAAATCCTAACATATACTTTCAATATATTCACATTTCTATTTTTATCTAAGGCTAAGGCTACCAAAGGTGAAAATGTCAATATTCTCAATTTTCTTTTTAATTATGAAAGTTAAAAGTGGATTAAGATAATAGTGATAATCAGAGAACTAACCAATCATGTGAATTTTTTTCTATACTTTTTCAAAAACCATCATTTGAGAAAATATTTCTGATGTGGTGCTGTGTTTTCTGCATTGATTGTTCTTGTCAATTATTTTTAGGACTAGTTTCTGTCAATCCATAGGATGCAAACACACACTCTCCTTAACCTTAAAACCTTGTCTACTCATAAACTTTAGGCCAGAGCCATTTTGATCCGCACTTTAAGATTTGCTGCACAATCCACCATGGGATCATAAGGCTTAAAGTAACTGGAAATTTTTTTTTCTGATTTATTTCCTTTTAACAATGTTAGCAGTCTCAAACAAATATGCATACATGCAGTCATGCTTGAATCAGAAACATCTACAGCTTTCGTCAGAAGTGATTTTGGTTTTGTTATCAGAAGCACTTCTCTCCATGAAAGTAGTATAATTACTACCTCTACTCTAGGTGTTTGGAGGAGGTAATAGTGTTACTCTATGAAGTGTAAGTATGGGCACAGATTACAAATGCTAGCACAGAAAGCAGGCACATATTTTAAAGTTGCATCTGGTTCCTATTTGGATGAGGCGCCTAGTCTCCTGGTGCCCCTTTCTGTCCAATTCTTCCACATTTTTTGTTGTGTTTTGTTTTGTTTTTGTCTTTGCCTTTGCGTCAGAAGCCAAGACTCTGTATCACCCCAAGTGCACAAACCACCTTTCTTTATTCTGTTGTTTCTGACGTCCACCTGCCACTCCAGTGTATAGAGGAGTGAGTCGGGGTGGGGGTGAGGGGGTGGTGGTAGTTAAAACATGCCAGTCTTCTATTTAACACTGGCAATTCTGTCCTGGGATTGCTGTAAGTACTGAATAGTGACACCTCCTATTTCTCAGAAGCCACTGTGAGCAACCGTTCAGGAAATAAAATGGTCTGGTGACAGCTGTGTGTGCTCATGATGAGCCTGTCTCTTACCTTGTTTTCCTCCGTTTTTTCCAAATAGAGGACATGAGACAGAGAGAAAGTCTCAGTGGGCAAAAGGAGACCCTTTGAAATTTCCAGTGCCTTGTGCTAGGATGGCTAATGATCCTGAACAACTTATTTATTTTCATTCTTTTATTTATTTATTCTCTTTCTTTTTCTCTTTCTTTCTTTTCTTTTCTTTCTTTCTTCCTTTCTTTCTTTCTTTTCTTCCTTCCTTCCTTCCTTCCTTCCTTCCTCCCTTCCTTTCTTTCTCTCTTTGCTTCCCTACACTTTGGGGGGGGGGGAGGCTGGCGGTGCAGGGGGACTTTGAGACATTATTTACATCCCTATGGGAGAAATAATAGCATAGTCATGAAGAACATAAGAGTCTGGAGTCAGAGTTCCTGGATTCTGAATCTAGGCTCTTTCACTCACTATGTCAGGTTTATAAATGTTGCTGTATCTTGGTTTCCCCATCTGAAAAATAAGGATTCTGATGGTACTTACATAATGGAGTTGTTTTGAGGATTAAGGAGGATAATACAAGATAATCCATTTAATAAAAGTTAACTATTATTATCCCTCCTGGCTTTGTGCCAGGTCTACCAACTGCACTAGTGAGATTTTGGTACAATTTTTGTTTTCTGTGAATGTGTATTTATGAGAGTGAGTGTGTATACGACTATGTTACAGAATTTCTTAATAGAATAGAATAGTTAAATTAACTCTGCAAAGTATCCAAAAGTGTTAGTTTCATCCTTAAATCCCAGAAAAGAATCTGAATAATAATAGCCTTAAGGATTTTTAAAGCACATAGAGCTTTATGATTAAAGGAGTTTTACTAAAACCCAATAGAAAGAAGGACAGATGGTAGCTTTGAATTTCTAGTAAAATTATGTAAAATATATTAAGGAAAATTTTTCTGGTCCCTAACTTGCTTCCTTATTATTAAAACAAGAAACTCTCATTGTCTTTTATCACTACCGTTAACAGCAATAAATACATAAGACATATGGATTTTTTAAAAGATACTGATAAGTACTAGAAATACAAAGAGGAATAAGACAGTTTCTGCCCTCAAGTATTTTATGTTCTAAATGGTCAAACTAGAAAAGACCCTAAACTCCTCAGGGTCAGGAACTATTTCTTACCCACCTTTGTATCCCCCTATCTAGTACAGTGTTTGGTCCGTGAACAATGGCCAATAAGCTTTGTTGAATTAATGAATGAAAAATTATAATACAAGATACAAGAGGTAAAATCAATTTTGAGTAGGATCAGTTAGAACTGGAAGTAGGACTTTAACTGACCCTGAAGAAAAGTAGGGCTTAGATTATCAGAAAACAATTAAGAGGTTGAAGCATACTCAAAAGCTGTTGACTAGAGCAGTGAGCTAAGGGAGGTTTTGTTGGAGAAAAGGAGAGAATAAGGTTGGAAATAAGTGGAGTATGAAACACTCTGACCTGGCTAAGGAATGACTCCTTGATTCTATGGGAATTAAGCAGCTGTAAAGGCTTTTGAACGAGTAGTTGATAGGTACAGAGAAGTTTTTTTTAGAAGATTAATGTGAGATTGCAGTGAAGAGAGATGAGAATGAGGATATTTATTTAGAAGGCTGCTTGTAGTGGTCAAGGCTACCAGTGGACCATGAGGACCTGCATATTGGGGGACAGCAATAGGATAGAATGCAAGGGGCAAATATAACGGACACTATGAAGGAGGAACTTACTAGCGTGCGCTGGCTGGATTTGAAGGAACAGAAAGAATGAGGAATCCAAGATGCCTTCCCACTTCTGAGTAACTGTGTAACTGAGCCTGAGTAACTGTGGAAATAATGATGCCTCTTACCATGGAAGGGGCAGCCCAAAGAGAGTCAGTGTGTAAAACAGCAGTTCCATCACAGGCATGTTCCATTTGAGGGGGCAGTGGACATCCTGGTAGAGATTCTTACAGATACATAGCTGGAGATGATGATTTCCAGGAGGAACTGAAATAGTTAAAGTCTTAAAGACCATGAACGTGAGCAGAGTATAAGCATCTTGGGCTGAGTTGTCAGGCATATTTAGCCATATTGAAGACAATTTCAGTAAAAATGACTGAGAATGAAGACCGTCAGGACTATATACACCAGAGAATACAGGAAAGGGAGGGTTTCAAAAAGCAAGAAGTGGTCAGTAATTTCAAGTGGTAAAGAACTTGTAAGAAGAGTGAAGATGCAGCACTGTAGAGCATTAGAGAATCAACCAGAAGTGAATAAAGGATCAGAAATGAGGGAAGGAAGGGGCACATGGGTGGTTCAGTTGGTTGAGCTTTCAACGTCGGCTCAGGTCATGATCTCACAGTTTGTGAGATCGAGCCCCATGTCGGGCTCTGTGCTGACAGCCTGGAGCCTGCTTCGGATTCTGTGTCTCCTTCTCTCTCTGACCCTGCCCCATTCATGCTCTGTCTCTCTCTGTCTCAAAAATAAATAAACATTTAAAAAAAATTTTTTTAAGAAATGAGGGAAGGAAGGAGGAAGGAAGGGAGAAAGGAAGAGTGGGTCCCACTAAATTTTCTGTATCTGTCTGAATCTAATAAATTCCTGAGCATTTCCCAAACAGTCAAAAGATTTTCAAAGGTAAAGTGCTATATTAAAGGAACTTATAATAAAAGCGACTAAATTTAATCAGGCATCAACATAATCCCTGTTGTAGTGCCTAGCCCAAATTCCTACCAGGTGAATAAACCTATACAACGAGTTCTATTATGTTTGAAATGGTGAGATATTTTGGTCTAGAATAATAATAAAACCTCACAAATACCACTGGGGGAGAAAAATATCCCATTCTAGACTGAAAAAGAGGAGAATCTCTGATAATAGCAGAGGTGATCGACCTAAATATTGATGTTGAAAGAAAATACATATACATTGATATTGACAATCTAAATTATATTTTCTATCCTACATATACTTCTTATATGTGGCTGGACATGTACTCGTTAATTGAGCTAATATTTATTGAGTATCTACTGAGCTAAGAGCTAGGATATAAAGATAATAAAGCCTAGTCCCTGCTGTTATGAACCTGCACTCTAGTGAGCATCCTACTGAGGGACACTGATAAATAAACATTTAGTTATAATGTGTATGTACACTATACACTATGATACAGGCTATGCTAGAAGTTATGAGTTATGAGTTATGAGGGTTATAGGAGAAAAAGAAGAACAACTCTACCTGATTGATGGGATCCAGAAAGATTCCTTAAAAGAAGGGTCAACTCATCTGAGATGAAAAGAATGAGTGGGACTTAGACAAGGGTTTGTATCCAGAATATAGAAAATACAACTGCAAATTGATAAGGAAAAACCAACCAACTCAACAGGGAAATGCACAAGGAATTTGGACATGCAATTCACAAACTAGTTAATCCAATGACCATATCAAATAGACGTATGATGCTATGCTCAACCTTATCAGTAACCAGGAAAATGCATGTTAAAACCACAGTGAGGGGCGCCTGGGTGGTTCAGTTGGTTAGGCGTCTGACTTCAGCTCAGGTCATGATCTCACAGTTGGTGGGTTCAAGCCCCGCATTGGGCTCTGTGTGTCTGATAGCTCAGAACTTGGATCCTGCTTAGGATTTTGTGTCTCCCTCTCTCTCTGCCCCTCCCCCACTTGTGCTCTGTTTCTCCAAAAATAAACAAGCAAACAAAAACCACACTGAGACGCTACTTCAAAACATCCAAAATGGCGTAAATTTTAAAAGACTGCTAATATCATGTTTTAGTAAATTGGTACAACCATTTGGAAAAACAAATGCTTTGGCATTATCTAGTTAGCTAAAGATATACCTAATATAAATGTGTGCACGTGTGTACCATGAGGCGCATTAACAATGTTCATAAAAGTGTTATTTATATATTTTTTTAAGTTTTTATTTAAATTCTAGTTAGTTAAGATATAGTATAATGCTGGTTTCAGGAATCGAATTTAGTGATTCATCACTTACATATAACACCTAGAGCTAATCATAACAAGTGTCCTTTTTCTCTCTCTCTCAAAAATAAATAAACATTAAAAAAAATTTTTTTAAAGGGGGGCGCCTGGGTGGCTCAGTGGGTTAAGCGTCCAACGTCAACTCAGGTCATGATCTCACAGTTTGTGAGTTCGAGCCCCACATTGGGCTCTGTGCTGACAGCTCAGAGCCTGGAGCCTGCTTCGGATTCTGTATCTCCCTCTCTCTCTGCTCCTCCCCCGCTCACACTCTGTCTCTCTCTCTCTCAAAAATATATAAACATTAAAAATTTTTTTAATAAAAAAAAGTGCCCTTTTTAATACCCATCACTTATTTGACCCATCCCCCACCCACCTCCCCTCTGGTAGCCATCAGTTTATTCTCTATAGTTAAGAGTCTCTTTTTTTGCCCTCCTCTTTTTTCCCCCGTATGTTCATCTGTTTTTTTTTTTTCCTAAAGTTCCACATAGGAGTGAAATTATATGGTATTTGTCTTTCTCTGACTAACTTATTTCATTTAGCATAATGCACTCTAGCTCCATCCAGGTCAACGCAAATGGCAGGGTTTCATTTTTTGTAGTTGAGTAATATTCCATTATACACACACACACACACACACACACACACACACAACATCTTTTTTACCCATTCATCAATTGATAGACATTTGAGCTCTTTCCATAATTTGGCTATTGTTGATAATGCTGTTATAAACATCGGGGTGCATGTGCCCACTCAAATCAGTATTTTATATCCTTTAGGTAAGTATCTAGTAGTTCAATTGCTGGATCGAAGGGTTGTTCTATTTTTAACTTTTTGAGGACCCTCCATATCCAGAGTGGTTGCACCAGTTTGCATTCCCACCAACAGTATAAGAGGGCTCTCCTTTCTCCACATTCTCACCAACATCTGTCATTTCCTGTGTTGTTAATTTTGGCCATTCTGACAGGTGTGAGGTGGTATCTCATCATGTTTGATTTGTACTTCCCTGATGATGAGTGATGTTGAGCATCTTTTTCATGTGTCTGTTAGCCATCTGGATGTCTTCTTTGGAAAAATGTTCATGTCTTCTGCTTATTTCTTAACTGGATTATTTATTTTTTGGTTGTTGAGTTTGATAAGTTCTTTATAGATCTTAATAACCCAAAAGTATGAACAACACAGAAATCCAAGAACAAGAGACTAGAAAAATAAATTGTGGTACACTTGCACAATGGAACACTATACTGCAAAAGTCAGCAAACTTTTTCTGTAAGGGACCAGATAGCAAATATTTTAGGCTTTACAAGCCGTGTGGTCTCCATCATAATTACTCCTCTCTGCCATTGTAGTACCAACTTACCATTCATTATAAAATAGGCCATAGGCAGTACTTTGCCAACTATACTTCGATGAAAATGAATGCACTACAACTACACAAGCTACACAAGGTGAATCTCACAGGCATAATGTTGAATGAAAGAAGGCAGACACAGGGGGTGCCTGGTTGGCTCAGTCAGTAGAGCATATGACTCTTGATCCTGGGGTTGTGAGTTTGAGCCCCATATTGGGTGTAGAGATTACTTTAAAGAAAATAAAAATAAAAACTAAAAAAGAAGACAGACACAAAAGTATATGCTTTATGATTCCATTTATATAAAACTTGAAAAACTGGCAAAATTGAACTATAGTGTTTAAGGCTGCATTCTTGGATAGTAAACTAAAAGAAGAGAAAGGAAATGATGACCATAAAACTTAAGGTAGTACAGAAGGGAGAGGGAGATTGTGATTGGAAAAGGCAAAATGGGAGACTTCTGGAATGCCCGCCATTGTCTGATTTTTGAACGGATGATGGTTACCCAAGTGTTGATAGTGTTATGTTTTGCTTTGTTTTGTTTGTATGTTGTAGTTCAACCCCTACCCCCAAATTTTTAAAAGATGAAAAAAAAAGACTAAGTAGGGGGCGCCTGGGTGGCTCAGTCAGTTGGATGTCAGACTCAGAATTCCGCTTAGGTCATGATCTCACAGTTCATGGGATCAAACCCCTCGTCAGGCTCTGCACTGACATTGTGGAACCTGCTTGAGTTCGTGATTGGGCTTCTTTTAAAAAAGAAAACTAAGTAGAAAGTGTGGGTAAGGCAAACAAGGCTGAAAGACAAGACATACAGACTTGGAAATGAGAGAAAATTGCATGGTCTGTCTGAGACCCACTAATAAAACAGAACGGATAGAGAGTAGCACATGACGCAGGCAGCAATGAAATTAAGGCTGCAGGAGTGTGAAATGGTCATAATTTGATCTTTCATATATCTGCCTATAATAATGAACCATGTAGTTCAGTAGAATTTTGCCATATTTAAAAGTACAGTTATATTACCTCAATTAAGAGTGACTACCAAAATGGAATCTTTCATTGAAAACATAAAAGCTTACATAATTTGGATATTGTTCATCTAGCAGTTCATATTTGTAAATAATTTTAAGCATGTTGATAATTAAACCAAATATCCCTTTAATATCCATACATTAAATTGCTTAACAATTTATTATAGTTCAAAAACTTTAGCCTAGCTCATGTCTGAATTTTCACAAATTCTATATTAACATGATCCAAATCAATGAAGTTTTACTTTCCTATAGGCACCAGAGTGTATGGCTGTGGAGTCATTCTGTCTGGTTTGATCACAGCCTACCCACTTACTAGCAGTTTGGGCAAGTTACCAAATTTCTCTCTTCCTGAGTTTCCTCATCTGAGAATAATGATAATATCTACCTTATGAAGTTTTTGTAAGGGTTACTCAAGATTAGGCATGTAAAGCATTTCACATAAGTGCCTGGCACAAAATATGCACTTGGTATATGTTACTTATTAATTTTTACTATAATTGCTAGATATCTATGGAGATTGACAGTCTTATTGCCTTTTGAAAATATGATAAAATTACTGCCAGTGTTTGTACATTGTATGTTTATCTGAGGAAACAATGTTTCATAAATATTTCAAAAACACATACCAATCTTCAGAAGTAAATTGGTGGAAAGAACATACACGTCTTGGACAGTTTTCATAGAGTTACATCATCAGAGCAAAGCTTTCAACATTGAGCAATTTCATAGCTTTATACTGGATGGTGAATTTTTCTATTTTTAAAATTTGATCTTTGTCTATGAAGCTTTTAAGCAAATGAGTGTAAAAAAGTCTATTAATGGGGCACCTGGGTGGCTCAGTCAGGTAAGCGTCCAACTTTGTCTCAGGTCATGATCTCAAGGTTTCTAAGTTCGAGCCCCGCATCAGGCTCTGTGTTGACAGCTCAGAGCCTGGAACCTGCTTCGGATTCTGTGTCTCCCTCTCTCTCTGCCCCTCCCCCACTCGTGCTCTGTCTCCCTCTCTCTCTCAAAAATAAACATTAAAAGAATTATTTTTTTAAAAGTCTATTAACATTTTATTTTTTAAAACTATAAGTGATAGAATGTTGCTTGACCTTAAATGTGTTTCAGTTTTAATTATAAAAATCCACTTTGCATTGGTATATAGTTTTCAAAGCAATTACAAACACTTTCATCAGTTATTCACAATAGTCTTGTAAGGTATAATAAAGCATTTACAAATTATGTAGCATCAATTTAACAGTAATCAACCACACCCAATAATGCTATGAACAGCACCATTTGCTCCTTCTCCCAAAGAGCTGAAAAAGAATTAATGGTGGCCTGGGAGCTAGGAAGAACAAGACGGATGGCTTGCAGCTGCTGCTAACCACCTGTGCTATTCAAATTCTAGCCAAAACTACCACCACCTCCCCCTGAATTTCCTGGTTTAAAAAGTAATAGAACCATGGGATATCTGGCTGGCTCAGTCAGTAGAGCATGCGACTCCTCATCTTGGGGTTGTGAGTTCGAGCCCCATGTTAGGTATAGAGGTTACTTAAAAATAAAATATTTTTTTTAAAAAAGTAATTGAACCTCTGATATTACTGCCCCAGTATAAAGACATCAAATCAAAGTCTTGGCCTCAAACATCAAACCTGTTGCGGAAATTTGATTACTCACTCTGGTGAGTACTGATGAAAATTCCTTACTCTGTGTGCCTAGCTCTCCCCTTCCTCACATGTCTCGACTGAATCAGGCTTCTAGTCTCCTTTCAGCACAGCTTAAAACATTAGTAAGAATTGAGGGAATTACATGAAGGGAAGTTCTCAAAAAAATTCCCAGATTTATTTTTCCTCTTTTTGCTCCTGGGTATGATGCTGGCATGTTTAAAAAAAAATTTTTTTTTTCAACGTTTATTTATTTTTGGGACAGAGAGAGACAGAGCATGAATGGGGGAGGGGCAGAGAGAGAGGGAGACACAGAATCGGAAACAGGCTCCAGGCTCTGAGCCATTAGCCCAGGGCCCGACGCGGGGCTCGAACTCACGGACCGCGAGATCGTGACCTGGCTGAAGTCGGACGCTTAACCGACTGCGCCACCCAGGCACCCTGATGCTGGTATGTTTAAAGCACATCTCTATGTCAGATGAGAACAGTTTGTTAAAAAGAGTGAACTCCAGCCTTTCTATCACCATTCTTCTCCTCTTCCCACTAATGAGGAAGAATCAGATCGTTCTTCTGTGTCCTAGGAGGCTGAACACTGTCTAACATGATCTAGGTGGCCTGGCCTGGACCTGAGCAGGCTCCAGTCTGCAGAGTCCCTGGGGTGACCCAGAGCAGAAGTTGCAAGCCAAGGAGACATGGGCCATATTCAGCCCTCAGACAGGTTTCACTTGGTGTGTACAGTGTTAAAATATGAATTAACTGTCGCTTTTTTTTTAATTGGCAAATATTACATAAGAATCTGGATTTGAGGGTCTTCTTAAAAATTAGAAGATCCAATAACAGCCGGGCTCGCCTGCCCATATGGCAGCCCTCAGCCAGGGCTACTGCTGTCTTTGGATGAAGTTCTGAGTTTTTTCCAGGTCCCACAGCCTCCTCCAGAACAGCTCCTTTCTTTGTTTTATAAGCCTAGAGCCTTCAGGCATTTGAGTCCAAAACTCATTGTAATAGGTCAGTGAGTTAGGAACCCCTGATATGGAGTGTGAGCTAGGGATGCCTAATCCACAGGGTGAGTTACGGACATGAGATCTAGAGCATGTGTTAGGGCCTCTGATCCAGAGTGTGAGTTAGGGACCTCTAGAATTCTACAGGATGGGAGCAGGCCATGCGCTTGGAATAAACCCAAATCTCTAAAACAATCTTTCGGGAGCTTTTTAAAACCAACAATGACGTATCTCTGAAGGCAACTTCATTTGAAGCTCTCTTTTCTGACTGGATCACCAATAGGCACACCTATGAGGGTTTACTTTGTGCTAGGCACTGGGCTCCTGTTTTACAGTTACTATGAACAACTCTATGGAGTTACTACTATTATTTATCCTTGTCTCAGAAAGACAAAGTAACTTGTTTCAGATCTAGTAAATGGTATAACCTTGACTTGAACCCAGGTGATTTGCTTCCAAAGCCTAATGCTCTTAGTAAGGATACTGCATTTCCTCTCTTTGCAGAGGAGAGGAGTTTATTTAACAAAGCAACCAACAGTTATATAGCACATACTGCATGCCAGATACTTTCTAGGAACAAACATTAACTTATTTCATCCTTCTGACAATCCTATAGGGTGGATCCTATTATTACTCTCACTTTGCAAATAAGGAAACTAAGGAACATGGGTGCAAAGTACCTAGTAAATGGCAGACCTGGGATTTGCACCCAGGTTCTAGAGTCTGTTTTCTAAACTGATGTTCCATGAGCACCCTGAAGCTCTGTTAATTAAATATGTTAATGTTACACCTAATTTTTCATTTGTTGATCCTTTAATAAATATTTTTAAGCACTTACCATAATTGTTATGTCTCTAATGAGTGCTATTTATCAAAAGACACAGACCTTCAGATAGAAGAATATACACACTTGAGACAGTTGAATAATTAATGTAAGGCACTGAGCCCAAAACAAACATGATCTTCACATAAACTTATGTTAAAATATATTTATACAATTTTTTCTCCCTCCCTAACTTTTCTAGATTTCTCAGTTTGTGATTCCTCCCAAAACTACTGTGTGTGTGTGTTTAATGCATTAACATTTCTTTTGCTTTGAGATGCAAGACCTTACTTTAGTGAGAGTGCAAGAGGGTGTGGAGTTGACCTGGAAACCCGGATTTATTCCATTGACATCACCAGAGAATGAGGTGTTCCTTAGAAATACATTCTCCACCTGAACAGGAACCCCCTTAAGCACCAATGTTAGTCTGTCATAGCTATCTTCTTGGCGATTGTTTTTAATATGTTACATAACTCTGCCTTTGAAAACCATGTTCTGAAACAAGAGAATGGAGGGAATGAGTTCATTATAATAATCAATTTGGGACAGTGAAGTGTAGAAAGCCTGTTAAGTGACCCCAAACTGTATGTAAAGTTTTAATAGTTCTTTTATCTAGTTTTGTAATTCATTTTATTCCCTCTGATGTCCTCTGTCTCCTTGCTACTATTGTTATGTCCTTGCTCTTTCTTAGTGGCTCTCCAAGCCTCTACAAAATCACTTGGCACTGGATATGAGATGCTTTCAAGTTGTGCATACAGGCACAGAATTAAATAACATTGAGTCTCAGAACGTTGTGCTCTTTTCAATCCTTTTTAAGCCTTCCAATCAGCTTGGAGTTAATATACCTTTAACACATCTCTAATGGCTAATTTTACTTTTCAACAAAGAGAATAGAGCTGTGGCTCAGAATCTTTGGTAGATAACAGTATCAAGCTAGAATATAATGTGTTTTTGCTGTATTTATTTGTATGACAACTTTCTGCTCATGGTAAGTAATTCTGCTTTTACAGTCCTATGAGAAATATAAATTCCTTTTGAAATTAGTTTAAGTTTAAATATTTTTTAATGTTTATTTATTTTTGAGAGAGGGGGAAGGCGGGGGGGGCAGATATAGAGGGGGACAGAGGATCCAAAGCAGGCTCTGCACTGACAGCAGCGAGCCTGGTGTGGGACTCAAACTCGCGAACTGTGAGATCAGGACCTGAGCCGAAGTCGGATGCTCAACTGACAGAGCCACCCATGAAACGCCTGAAATAAGTTTAAGATTAAAATGAAAATTCAAAGAGGAACTGTAATGATATGGAAGTACAGATGGTACTCAGATAAGACAAAAACTGAAAGTGTGCTCAATGACTTAAGTTTGGGATATGCTACCCCAGTCCAATATACACATGGTAGTGAGGGGAGCTGAAGGGAGCTCCATGCCTCTCATGAAAAAGTGGATGCTTTGTGAGAACTTTTTTGGTAAGCTGAGGGTTTATTTGAGTACTAGATTTTTGAGGCTGCTAGCAGTCTGCTTTCCAGTTACATGGAGCAAAAGTCTCTTACCTCTAATTTTTTGCCATATGTCTTTACCATACATAGGTTTAAACAACTGAGCATGTCAGAGTCCTATTTTTCTTCCCTGCCAGCTGCAGTTTGGGTGAATACTCCTCTGTGTACCTGTCTCCTCCACTGTTCAGTCAGTGTCAAACCTGCCAGCTTCTTTGTGCGATAGCCCTTGACATATATCCAGATGGTATCCTGTCCCTCGCTTATTTAGCACATAGTTGAAGAACACCTGTAAGGGTCTTCAGACCCCTTGCTATCCTGAGCACTTTTTTTGAACATAATCCAGCTTCAAACTGTCTGTCTCTAATTTGGCCCTTAAACTGAACACAATCCAATTATTAATTCAACAAATATTAACTAACTATTGATGTGGTAGGTGCTGTTCTAGGTATAAAGAAATAGAGGTGAACAAAATGTGAATATCCCCACCTTCATGAAGCTTTCATTTTGGTGAGGGAGGCAGATATTAAATAAGATAATTAGGTGAATATACTAGTATATTCTGATTATTATTTAGGTGGTGATAAATATGAAAGGGAAGGAAAATAAACAGGAAGTATACCAATGGTGGTCTGCTCAGCACAGAATTCAGTGAGCCAGTTTGGAAACCGTTTTCTTTCAGATGACTATGATCACATTAGGTTAACTGCTAACTTATAATTAATTTGTGGGCAGCTAAAGTCTCTAGGGTTTCCTCCTTCCCCCACCAAATGAACATGTGTTAAATCAGATTTCTCTCATTCTGTGTTTTGAACTATGAAAAGAACTAAGAATTTATCCCTGTTCAAATTTGGGTGGGTGGGGGGTGGGAACATATATACTACCAAACAAAGAGTTCTTCAAATCCTCGTTCTCTTTTTTTTATGTTTTTTTTTAAATTTATTTTATTTTTTATTTGAGAAAGAGTGAGTGTACAAGTGGGAGAGGGGGGCAGAGGGAGAGAGAGAAAGAATCTCAAGCAGGCTCCACACTCAGTGCATAGCCCAACACGGGCTTAATCCCATGACCCTGGGATCATGACCTAAGCCAAAATCAAGAGTCAGGCTCTCAACTGACTGAACCACCCAGGTGCCCCAAATCCTCATTCTCTTAGCCAATGTATTTGCAACCACTTCTTTGCTATATAATTATCATTCTTCATTGACTCCAAAACATTGTTGGTTGTAAAACACACCATTACTTTATGTACTGCTAAGAGAGAAAAAAATCACAAATTAAACTATGACTTACTACTTTCTCACTTGGTAATTTAATTCTTACCAATGGTAAAAGCTCTTTGAGACATTTTTAAACGTCAATTATTCCTTCTATCTCTCCTCCATACATAAAAAAGGAACACTAAGTGCAATAAAAATATTCCTAAAACTTGTTTACACTCAGGCCTCAATTCTTCTAAATCACTTTCAGATTCAGACCCCTTGTGTCCCCTTTTTTCCACATAACTTTTTCCTCTGGGATGTCAGGAGTATTGGAAATGCCACATTTCTTAAAAGAGTCTTGGGCTTTTCTCTGAAGTACCTGACACCCATTCTGAGATTGGGGCTCTCTTGATATTGCCAGAGGTTAACAATGGCAAGTTTTCAGGCAACAACCAGGAAACCAGAACTCACAGTTATAATTCAAGTGATCCTTGAATGGTTTGTTGACTGAAACCTCAAGCACTCTCTCTAGTCATGCCATATGGAAAAACAACCAACTTCACACAGCTTGTGATACCCACTATAATTACACCTGGCCAGTGGTAGTGGTTAAAATGCCAGGAGAGATTTCCAAGCCAACACACATCCCTCATTCTTATATTGAATTGTATAATTTACAAAGACACGCTTTCATACGATGAAATGCTCATCTCCACTCATATATTATTTTAAGTTATAAACTACAATCTACATTCTTTTGTGTTTCGCTTTTGTCAGGTAAATAGTATTTTTTCAATAAACTTTAAAATTTCTTATACTTTCATGATTTTTATGTATTCATTTTATAACTTACCTTACCTAAAATAATTATGTAAAGCCAATGTGAAAGTATCATAGTTTTTCATTTTTCTGGCATCATTTTGAGAAAGAAGGCATAGCATACCTTTTTAAACCAATAATCTAGGGGCGCCTGGGTGGCTCAGTCGGTTAAGTGTCCGACTTCAGCTCAGGTCATGATCTCGCGGTTCGTGAGTTCAAGCCCCGTCAGGCTCTGTGATGATGGCTCAGAGCCTGGAGCCTGTTTCAGATTCTGGGTCTCCCTCTCTCTCTGACCCTCCCCCATTCGTGCTCTGTCTCTCTCTGTCTCAAAAATAAATAAATGTTAAAAAAAAAATGTAAACCAATAATCTAGAGCTATTGTACTTTTCAAAAAAAAAGTATTTAAAGATTAGCCTAAGCTATCAAATTCCTAGAAGAAAACATAGGGTAGAACTTTCATGACATTGGATTTGGCAAAGATTTTTTGGATATGACACAAAAAGCAAAGGCAACTAAAGCAAAAATAGGTAATGTGACTACATCAAACCTAAAAACTTCTGTGTATCAAAGGACACAACAGAGTGAAAAGTCAACCTATGAAATGGAGTAAATATTATATCCAGAATATATAAAGAACTCTTATTGAGAACAAAAATAACCCAATTTAAAAACGGGCAAAGGACTTGAAAAGGCATTTCTCCAAAAATGATACACAAATGGCCAATGAGCATATGATGTTCAACATCACTAATGGGGAAATACAAATCAAAACCACAATGAAATATCATACCCATTAGGATGGCTACTATTTTAAAAAAAAAAAGAATAGAAAACAAGTGTTGGCAAGGATGTAGAGAAATTAGAAAACTTGTACACTGTTTATGGGGATGTAAAATGGTGCATCCACTATAGAAACCAATATGGCCATTCCTCAAATACTTAAAAATAGAATTACCAGGGGCACCTGGGTGGCTCAGTCCATTAAGCATCTGGCTCTTGATTTTGACTCAGGTCATGATCTCACAGTTCGTGTGATAGAGACCTACGTCAGGCTCTGGGCTGACAGCGCAGAGCCCACTTGGAATTCTCTCTCTTCCCCTCTCTCTACCCCTCCCTGTTCACATGTGCTCTCTCTCTCAAAATGAATAAACATTTTTAAAAAATAGAATTACCATATAATTCAGCAATCACACTTCTGGGTATACATCCAAAAGCATTGAAAGCAGTATCTCATACAGATATTAGCGTGTCCACGTTCATAGCAGTACTATTCACAATAACCAAGAAGTGGAACCAACTCAAATATCCATTGATGGATGAATGGATAAACAAAATATGGTATATATATATACAATGGAATCTTATTCAGTCTTAAAAAGGAAATCCTGTCATATGCTACAACATGGATGAACCGTGAGGATATTGTATTAAGTGAAATAAGCCAGTCACAAAAAGACAAATAAATAGTTGACCCAACAAGAGGGTTTGAACTGCACAGGTTCACTTACACACAGATTTTTTTACATAAATACAGTATAGTACTCTAAATTTATTTCTCTTCCTTATGATTTTCTTCATAACATTTTCTTTTTCCTAGCTTACTTTATTATAAGAATACAGTATATAATATATATATGTATATATATATATATATATGCGTTAATTGACTGTTTATGTTATTGGTGAGGCTTCCAGTTAACGGTAGGCTATTAGTAATTAAGTTTTTAGGGAGTCAAAAGTTATATGTAGATTTTTGACCATGGGAGTTGGTGCCACAACCCCCATGTTGCTCAAGGGTCAACCGTAATGTATGATTTTACTTGTATGAAGCATCTAAAGTAGTCAACCTCTTCCCAATCCTCAGTTCTTGATTTCTGGGGTTTCCTTCCAAGCAATGGTATGAGAGTAGACTTAGGTAAGACAACGTTGGACCAAACAGTGACTCCAACCAAGTCAGCAAGGGAAGCAAGCCCAGCGGGATCCTGAAGCTCTCCAAGCCTACAATCTCATTCTTTGTATGTGATAAGGTCTCCCAAATTTCTCTCCAGATTTCACCCCAAGGTGGAGCTAATTACATCCAGTGTAGTTCCACTTCTCATTACTTTTTACCTCATTTTCTTTGTCATTTTCTCATTGCACTATGATTAATTTAAGGAACCTAAAATGGGGCCCGAAGCTAGAACATTCAGAAGTGAATATGACATTTAACTCTACCTGGTTGGATTCTCACTAGGTTCTTGACCACCTTCACTTTTATAATCAAAAGAGTAACAGTTTTGCAACACTTTTTGTGTGTTCTTTCCCTGTTGTGTCTCTCTCCAACAAGTCCTAGATAATGTGTACATTTGTTCCTGAATTTACCAGCTAACCTTGATGGCTTTCCCTCCTTTATGCAATAATTTTACTTCATAGTTCCCCTAATGAACAGTATTTCCAAGTTAACATAATAATAACCTAAGGAAAATGCTAAGCATAGAAAGAAAAATAAGGTAGGTTCTTTGCCGTTAAGGAATTCTTAGTCTAACAGCAGAGACAAACATATAAACAAGCAACTATAATAAAGTCTGAAAAGGAACTAGTAGAATGCACACACAGAGGAAGAAGTGATTAACCAGTCTCAGGGAGCAGGAAAGGAAGTGAAGGCCTGGTGGCATGAAATAGCATGTGAGGTTCAGGAACTGCAGTAGTACAGGCCTACCAAAGCAAGACCTACAAGAAAACAGATGACAACAGTGAAAGCTGAATAAGTAGAAAGAGGCCAGACTATGAAGATTCTTCAGTATCATGCTAAGTAAGGCATTTCCACTTCCTATAATAAACAACAAGACCCATTAAAAAGGCCTCATTTTGAAAAAATTTTGTGGAATTAGTATATAATCCTAAAAATAGGTTTGGGTTATGTATGTATCATTCCTTAGTCTTAACAGTTTATTGTGTTTTATAGTTTTTCAGTTTCTTTGTTTGGGAATAGGATTGGTAGTTAAAATACTGAAAAAGTAAAACCAAATGAAAAATGGAGTGATTACCACACAACCATGCAGCACAGGGCCATTGGACGATGAAACCCAGCTGTTTCCTTCCAAGTCCAGGATCATTCTCTTTGGTATTTCTCCCTATACATAATGATGAAGAAAATACATTGTAAATAAATTAGTGTAAATCCAAAAGAGAAAGAGACTTTGAGGAAATGGATTTGTCTTAATTTATATAACTTTTCTATTGAGGGTTTTGTTTTCTTTTGAGACATTAGCATGAATACCCAGTGTTGGTGGATTTTTGTTCCATCATGTGGATACTAATGTAAGAGGAGGCGGGGATTTCCTCTGACCCTTCTTCCTTGTCTGCTTCTTAACCTCCTTCCTGTGTTCAGGCAATTAGCCACAGTTCTTTGCTGGACACCACGGACCAGACTGACAGATGGCCAACAGCCAGCACTGCTCACGCCTGGAATTAAGTTCATATGTTTTGTTACTCAAGAGATAATCAAATTGCAAGTCTATTTCTAGATATTAATTCTTGACTGCTCTCCAGAAAATGAGAAATATTGTTACAGAAAATAAAGTTGTTTTTTAAATTAACTCTGCTTGAACATTAAGAACATTTTCCCAAATAACACACCCTTTTCCTTTTACTAAAAACTGTACACATTGTACTACTCTATAGTTTTTACAGATTTGCCCTGCTTCAAAGGGCTAGTTCAATTACATATCACTATTGCATTTAAAATTCCTCTACATTTAGAAATTTTACTTATTAAAAAGAACTTCTGGATACCTTTCCTTTTTCAATTCCTCCACTCAAGCATTTATATAAGTGCCGTAAGAAATCATGTTTAGTTTCCCAAAGAAACTTAAAACATGATGCTTTTGAAGTGTAATTGGAAATAAGAAAGCACTTGACAATTTTTGCTTAACAAATATCATTACACCCACTTTTAATTTTTAGATTTGTATGAATTTTATTTTTTTTTTTCAACGTTTATTTATTTTTGGGACAGAGAGAGACAGAGCATGAACGGGGGAGGAGCAGAAAGAGGGAAACACAGAATCGGAAACAGGCTCCAGGCTCCGAGCCATCAGCCCAGAGCCTGACGCGGGGCTCGAACTCACGGACCGCGAGATCGTGACCTGGCTGAAGTCGGACGCTTAACCGACTGTGCCACCCAGGCGCCCCTGAATTTTATTTTTAACAAAGGATGCATCTCAGCTTGTTCAGAATTATAAAAACAATTGGCTCTCCAACTTAATATTGTTTCTCATATGTATGTCTTCCATATCTATTAATGGAATACCGCCACTCAAAATGAAATTCTAAAAAATAAAGCTGCCTTAATTGAAAAAGTAAATATAAGGCATTTCTTACCTTATCAATAAGACATATTGGTACTATTACATATTTACCAGCTTATAAGGTTACTTTTGCTTTTTTCTGAAATTAATTTAGAAAACATATAATACATGTTAGTGTAACTTTGAGATTAAGTCACATGGATATGCTTTCCATTCATTAATTATTGTCACACATAGATAGAAGTAACATATAATTCAATTTTATAAATGTGCGATTTCTCATTGCATTTGGTATTTCAGCCTCGCCAAACCCAGAAGTCATCAAGATAAATTCAATTCCGGATATAGTAACAAAAGTTGAAGACTACTATCTTAAAGGATATATTGTTGGGGCTATTCATCCTGTTATACAACCTGTGGGGCAGCGAAAACACCTACCTGCAAGTTACCTGTACAGGGTAGTGCTATTGCGCTTGAAGTTAAGGTAAGCCTAGTGTTCAAGGAAACAGACTAAGAAGCTGTCGAGACAGTTTTCTTTGGTTAAAAGAAAAGAAAGTTTGAACGTAATGATGGGGAATAAAGGATATTTAGGGGGGTTGGTTGAGAGCACATTTTCTAGTGGTTAAACCTGGAATGAAAGAAGGAAACTTACACCTCCCTCCTTTTTAAAACTCTTCCTTGATTTTAGCCCCTTGCAGACAAATGGGTCCTAGATGAGGATGTCGGTGAACAAAGGAAAAGGAAGATAGACTCAAGAAGCACCTAGAAGCTTCAACAGATGAGGGAGTAGTTGTCAGCTACAAGTCCTGTCACTGGGCTAAAAGAGATGACTGGACCAATGAAGTCCACTTTCACTGAGTGTTTTTTTTTAACTGTCCTATACTATTTTAATAATAGTGGCAACAGAAACTAGCTCTACCTTCTAAGCAGTTTACAGCAGAAAGGCCTACATGCCGAGTTCTCACAAATTGATAGACTTCAGCCTTTTCAAAAAAAAAAAAAGGGGGGGTGTAAAGACCATCCATTTTAGTTCATTTTTTTTCACTTTTTTTGGTAGCTGCTTTCCCAAATAATACTGCAACCATTTTTGCCAGCCTAGCTTGTAAGTTTGATAGTTTTCAAAATACAGTTGTCCTTTCCAGTGAGAGTGAAAATAACCAAATTAAGTCTTTGATTAACACATTAAATTTTTTTTTTTAATTTTTTTTTCAACATTTATTTATTTTTGGGACAGAGAGAGACAGAGCATGAACGGGGGAGGGGCAGAGAGAGAGGGAGACACAGAATCGGAAACAGGCTCCAGGCTCTGAGCCATCAGCCCAGAGCCCGACGCGGGGCTCGAACTCACGGACCGCGAGATCGTGACCTGGCTGAAGTCGGACGCTTAACCGACTGCGCCACCCAGGCGCCCCAACACATTAAATTTTTTCACCCAACTCTTTAACTATATCAATCCATCCCAAATACCAGGGTAAAAACTGTTTTCTCTTTTTAGTGATGGCCTAACAATTGATTGCTTTAACTAAGAAAGGGCTAAGCAAAGAAAGATGCTTTTAAGGGACACTGCCTGCTACTTATCAGTATAAACCTATTTATACATGTCTGAGAGGGTTTGTACAGGCGTCAGCTTTCACCATTAGATCAAATTTGATCAGATACTCCAAACATTATTAAATAAACATGTCATTTTATCACACAGTAGCAACACTTCTAATTATAAATCTTATAAACCATGTATAAATTATTTTGTCTTTTTTAACATTATTTCAAATGGACTTAGTAGTGCTCTGACAAGGCTAAGAATAAGCAAGGGGTAATGATCAGAAAAGAAAAAAAAGGAAGAAGACAGGACAATATTTATTTGCATTTAAAGAGGACCTTGACTAACGTTTTTGTACAATAATCAAGTGTAACAGTGATCTAAAATCATTTCTTACAATTTTTATTAAAACCGCTGATGAATTTTTTCTTCCATATCAAATCATAAATTATATTAATAGAGGTTTATATTAAGAAAATTCAACCTGTTTTTCTGGTATTTTCACCTAAGAAGACCACCATTATTAATTTGAAATAACAACAACAACAAAAAGATTGCCTTGACCTTATTTGTGAGTTGCTCTCTCAATTTTACATAAGCATATTAGCTGAAAATGATCAATTGACTTCCAACCATGGGTATATTCTCTGTTACAGCCTGAAGCATTCGGCAGCATCCAGTGGACAAAGACGCCCAAGGCTCGTGATTGAGGAATGTCCTCTAACTTATGAGACACAAACAAATGACATAGCAAAAGAACTGATAGAAAAGGTACTAAATGTATAGATTTTTTCATGTGATATTGAGAAATATTTGGTATTTCTTCTTCATCAATCTCCTTTCTTACCTTAAAAAGAACAGGGAAATGGTAAGTGACTTATTCTTCCAGAAGTTAAAACATATTGAAGCACACATACTAAATTATACAGAGTTAGAAACAGAAATACAGGTCAATGGAAATGCCAGCAATAAATTTACACACCTATAAGAAGTTTGGAAACAAACCCGATGAAATGAAGTGGGAAAACAACCATCCCAGAAAACAACTGCTGGGGAAATGGACAATTTGCTCTGTGTAAAATAGACTCCACACATTTCAAATAGATAAAGAGGTAAATTTTTTTACCTATAAAAAATACAGAAGAAAACAAAACAATAGACATACTGAATTATGAATAAGTTGAGGAGTTTGAGAATATAAATATAATTTATATATTAGGAAAATTAAGCTTAAAAAAAAGAATCAGTGTGGGGGGGATCTCCAATAAATGTGTCTTAGGGGGGTTTATTTAAAAAATATATAAAATGAATACAAATGCATGAAAGTAATGTCCAGTCTTGAATGGACAGACAGAATCCACAGACAGCAAAATACAAAAGGAAACATAAACTACAGACCTTTGGAAAAAGGTTCAACCTAACTAATAATTTTTAAAATAAAACTGAGATTTAATACCTCACCAATATTAACTGAGAAATTAAATTGAAGGTATTAAATCCAGTGTTGGAAGAGCTTTAAGAAAACATTCATATATCGCAACTGGCATCGTAACAAATTAGTACATTGTAGTAAATTAGGTGTTTCTGGATATCAATCTGGTCAAAAATATCATAAATACCATTTTATTCTTTAGAATCTATTCCAAGAAATTAATTGAAAAGGGGAAAAGTCATTTTTATACAAAGTAGTTTAATCAACAGTGAATAAAGAGGCCAGATTCTCAGTAATTGGAAAATTGAGGAGATAGCAATGGTACATCCATACAATGCAATATTTTATGGGGACTAAACGTAACAACTATATTGACTGTTGAGATAGAAAAGTCTATACAAAATAACTTAATTGAAACTTAAACAAAAAATTGAACACTATATGCATATTGATTAAGACCAAGAAAAATTATACATTTATAAGTGTTCTAAATTGATGGGATTTTAAGTGAAAGTTTTTCTTAGTTGCATTGATACATTTGTAGGGTTTAGGTTTTATTTAAATGAATATAGCCAAAAACCTAAGGCATTTCCTTTCAAGTAAGAAACTGAGTTTGCTCACTGTTTCTAGTATTGGTCCCAAGGTTTAAGTGGTCTTGTGTGTCAGAGTGTCTATAATTTGTATATAGCCAGTTAGAGCTGCTAATGATATTTCTTTTAGGTATAAAGTCACCATTCAATAAGGTTTTCAGGAACAGTCTTTGAGACTAGATTTTTATAAACAAGCTACGCATACTGTTTACTACTACTAATCTGGGAGATTTCAACTTGTTTTTCTGGGAATAAATCCCCTCCAGAAAATTTCTTTTGAAACAAAAATGTAACTACTAATTTAGTCTTAATAGATCACCATCAGAGCCCTTGTTTTGCATTTGACTTCCTGGACACAGTTAAAGATCTATTTAAACAGGAAAGTACTGTTATTTCAGCAATCAGAGTAATGGATTTATTTCATGAAGAGAAAAGCTTCAGGAAACATAGCACATGAACTATTTGAACATTGCCCCATGTATGAACAAGAGCAGTAGATGAATGCCAAATGTTATTTTGGAACAATTGTCTTACATAAAGAGTTTATTGTTGAATAGCTAGATTTTAAGTCATTTTAACTTTAGATCAATATTTGTTTTATGTTTAAAATTAGATTTATAAGTGTTTTTCTCAGGATTTTAAAGTAAAAATAACATTTAAAAATATCAATCTTCCGATTTAAAAACTGGAAAAAAAACATTAACACTATATTTGTTACCAAATGTTTCCAGCTAAAACTTTCTAGTAATAGAAAAAGCCTTCTGTACTTTTTCACCCAAATCAACTAATAAGACCTAGAGAAAGAACTGACAATAAATTTACCCATTTCCACCTGCAGAAACGTCATGCCCCCTTACCACTCCCTCTTCTCTCCCAGGACACCTGATATAAAGGACAATTTGTGGTTATTTTTAAGGCTTCATGCATTGTTACAATCTCAACATGTCCATGTATAGGAGTAAATGATACTGCATCAGCACTATCCTCTGTCTTAGCTCCACACACCTATCACCTCTGTCCTGCCCAGAATTTTCCTTGCTGACTAGAGCTGAGTGACCATTGTCCCCTTTGAGTGGGTAATGCTCTCTGGTTTTGCCCCAGTTCTTCCCGGCCCTTTTCATTGCAACCTCCATCATAACTCTTTCTTCCCCTCTCAGGGTAGCATTTAAAACATGTAGTTTAGGGGCGCCTGGGTGGCGCAGTCGGTTAAGCGTCTGACTTCAGCCAGGTCACGATCTCGCTGTCCGTGAGTTCGAGCCCCGCGTCGGGCTCTGGGCTGATGGCTCAGAGCCTGGAACCTGTTTCTGATTCTGTGTCTCCCTCTCTCTCTGCCCCTCCCCCGTTCATGCTCTGTCTCTCTCTGTCCCAAAAATAAATAAACGTTGAAAAAAAAAAATAAAAAACAAATAAAAAATAAAAAAAAATAAAACATGTAGTTTAAATGTTTAAAACAGTGGCCAAATTAAAGATGTTGCTATTTCTTCATTTTTACTTATTTAACCAATACTTATAGAGCACCTGTAGGTACAAAACGGCACAATACAAAAATGATTAAGATACAGTCCTTGCCCTCAAAAGAATTGCCAGCTTAACAGAGGAGAAAGACGTGGACACAAAAAGAACAAAGAAATGTAGAAAAAGCAGAGAAAGGGGAAAGTGCTGGGCATGAAAATGACCTTCTTAACGTCTCAAATTATTTCACTGGCATTATGTAATGTTCTTCTGAATCCTATTCTTTAACTTATACGATTGAATCTGATCATGTGCATTTGGCCTGATAGGAGACAATAGCATCAAGATATAAATAGATGGGAAAGCTTCCTAAGAGTGAATTGGGCCTATGCATTACATGCACACATTTGTCAAGAATTAGACTTCTAACATTTTTCTTTACCCACATCAAGCAAGCAATTCTGTATGTTTTTGCTTTTAATGTTTTTGCTTTGTTAATTAAGATGTATTTAGTCATGTTATTTTTGAGGATTTCTTGGAATAGCTTTTAATTTTGCCTCAGTGGGAGAAACCATTGTTAACAGGCCTGCAAAAATCATGTTATAGAATTATTAGTTCTTCTCAAATAGTAACCTTTTGAAGAAAAATGATTCCTGTTTTCATAATTTCTTTTATTTTTATTTTTTAATTTTATTTGAGAGAGAAAAAGAGTACGTGAGAGCAGGGAAAGGGGCAGAGGGAGAGAGAGAAACAGAGAGAGAAAGAGAGAGAGAGAGAGAGAGAGAGAGAGAGAGAGAATCTCAAGCAGGCTCCATGCTCAGTGCAGAGCCAACACAGGGCTCAATCTCACGACCCTAGGCTCATGACCTGAGCTGAAATCAAGAGTTAACGCTCAACAGACTGAGCTCCCCAGCAACTGCTTCTTTTCATAACTTCTAAAGTGTATCAGTTCTATTTAAAGAAGTCACAATAATACTGTGACATAGACTTAAGAGTAGTGCTTTGTTACAGGTTATTAATTTGTTTATGAATGGGTCTTTAGTTAGTGGTCAATTTACTTCATCTTATGAATTTCCTTAATAAACCTACAGGTTAACTGATAAAGTGATCAATGTAAATGAATTTTACATCTTGCTCTACAATCTCTTTTAGATTAATATAGCTGCTAAGAGAGGAATGAAATTTGTTGGATTCATATCACAGCCTTATTCACCACTTAAATTCTGCAACGGAACCAACCATGATGAAGACGTAGAGTCAGTGCTGCCTCTGAGACACACTTCAGATGAAAACTGTAAAAGTTGGAATGAAGGAACATTAAGTGGGCAATCATCTGAGAGTGGAATTGAGGAAGAACTTCATCATGAAAGTGAACAGTGTCAGATGGACCGAGATGGCAGCCCCAGTTATTCTAAATCAAGAAAGGGAGAAGGTAATAGACAAGATGAGTAGAAATAGTATATTAGTTTCAATTTAGTAAAAATAAGTTTTTGAGGGGTTTTTTGGAAATACGAGACAAAGTAAACTTCTGAAACTACAAAAACCGAGTAAACTAATATATTACCCTCATCTTGATTTTGTTTTTAATTATTACAGCCAGAAATAAGGTAAGGCAGTTTTTCAAACAGTTGTCCCTGGCATGGTCATACAATACCATCCATATAATGAAACTTGGTTTGAAACTTGGTTTCCATTTAGTCATTCACCAACTCCCCTATAAAATGGAGGCTATGCGTGTATACAGAAAGTGATTCTATAAATATAGAAAGCTGTTCTGATTTATGTTTGTTTTTTGCAAACAGAGTGTGAGAATTTTAGTTTTGGCCTTTCCCATTTCATGGATGGTTTTTGCCCTTGAAGTTAATTGACTTTCTTTGATGATCAATTAGAATATGAAAATGCACACCATGATGAAGCAATTAATATAACAATAGTGCCTGCATCCGAAAATAACTTTAACCATTAGTTTTAGTCTACTTTGCCAACTAGCAACTCTTCCCAAGCAATTGAGACCACTTCCTCATGCATCTTGGCCTGCTCAGAGTTTTCTGATATCTTTGCAAGCATGCTTTTAAAAAGCACTGTTAAAGAAAGTCAAAGACTATGCACACCTTACAGTTAAGAGCTCTGGAGTCAGGCTGCCTCAATTTCTTTATATAAAGGGAGTTGTTGTGAGAAGTAGCTAAAAGATAAGGCACTGTGCCTGCCACAGAATAAATTCTGGAGTAAGTTAGCTGCTATTGGCTGACCTTTTGATCTAAGTTAGTGCTGAAGCTGTACCCACTCGTGTAACACACTGCACATATGCACATTGGCTTTCTGGTTGTAATGAGATGTGCTCAATCTCGTGAGCCTAGCAGAGACCCATCAACCATGGTCAGCACAATCCTTTTATGAACAAGCCAGGAGCACTTCCTAATTCATCGTCTCATCCTTCCTCACTGCCACCACCACCCTCCTATTTTCTCACTAGCTCCTTAACTAACAATCACCCTGATTTTCTTGCAGTGTAAAAATTTTAAGAGCAAGAGTTGTTGAAGATATGGTCAGAGACCTATTTGCTATCTGCTACCCAGTGCTGCCTTTAAACTCCCGCTGGTTCCCATCCCGACCTGATTAGATCAAGTGTCTATTTCTAGCCCTTTTAAATTCTAAATCCAAAATGATGCCTACTTAATTTAATTAACAATCTTTATTTTTTTAATTTTATTTTTATATATTTTTAAATTTACATCAAATTAGTTAGCATATAGTGCAACAGTGATTTCAGGAGTAGATTCCTTAATGCCCCTTACCCATTTAGCCCACTTCCCCTCCTACAACCCCTCCAGTAACCCTCTGTTTATTCTCCATATTTATGAGTCTCTTCTGTTTTGTCCCCCTCCCTGTTTTTATGTTATTTTTGTTTCCCTTCCCGTATGTTCATCTGCTTTGTCTCTTAAAGTCCTCATATGAGTGAAGTCATATGATTTTTGTCTTTCTTTGACTAATTTCACTTAGCTTAATACCCTCCAGTTCCAACCACATAGTTGCAAATGGCAAGATTTCATTCTTTTAGATTTCCGAGTAATACTCCGTTGTATATATATACCACATCTTCTTTATCCATCCATCCATCGATGGACATTTGGGCTCTTTCCATACTTTGGCTATTGTTGATAGTGCTGCTAGAAACATGGGGGTGCTTGTGTCCCTTCAAAACAACACACCTGTATCCCGTGGATAAATGCCTACTAGTGCAATTGCTAGGTCGTAGGGTAGGTCTATTTTTAGTTTTTTGAGGAAACTCCATACTGTTTTCCAGAGTGGCTGCACCAGCTTGTATTCCCATAATTAACAATCTTTAGATTCCACTTTCTAAATAGTTTAAATCCTATACTTCTTTATAATTTGTCTATGGCAAAAGTTCTTAATTTGAGCTGTCAGGGTGGGGTAGTGGCAGCATGAGGTTGGGGGAGATACACACAAAAGATCTCTTGGAGAATCTGGTGAAATCCACAGAGACTCAATCCAGAAAAATGCACATGTACATACATACCCCCAAATACTTTTGCAATGCAAGTGGGTTTAGACTTCCTAAACACAACCATAGAGGTGGGTCCCTACACCACTCCCCAAGTTAAGAATTTGTCAACTTATGGAAAAGTAGAAGATATGACCTAGCAGTTCCATGTCTACATATGTATGCTAGAAGCTACTCCCACATGTGTGTCTAAGGAAACATGAACAATGTTTATAATGACAAAAATTTGGAAGCAATGTATATGTCCATCAACAGGAGAATAATAAACTAGAATATTATGTAGCAGTTTAACTAAATGAATAAGGTCTACATGTATTAATTCCACTCCAAGCAAAAGAAAATCAATTTATAGATGCATATATACAACACCACTTTTTAAAAGTTTTTTAAACTTCAGAATATCATATATATATATATATATATATATATATATATATATATATATATGGGTATATAAAAGTATATTAAAAGAATAAAAGCTTGCATGAGAATAATAAACACCAAATTATTATAGTACCTATTTCGGGAGAACTGGATTAGGGAAGACTACATAGTAAGCCTCAACTACATCCATTTCTCATTTTCTGGAAAAATAAATCTGAAGGAAACATGGCACAAGGTCAACATTTAATAAAACTGAGTGGTGGGTAATTTTATTATTCTCCATGTTTGTCTGTATGCCTGAAATACATGAGTAATAAAAAAATGTTTAGGAATCTTTTCAATAAGTAAATTAATAAATAAATAATCTTTCTTCTTTTCGAATGCCTATCCCTAGAAAACAAGTTGTATACAATATTCAATGTTTTCGATGATGAATCAACCTGCTGGACCTATCAGGAAGGCATCCTGTCAATGAAAGTAACAAGAAAAGGATCTGTCATTAGTACACTTGATGCCGATTGGCTGGAGTTAACTACATTTTATTATAAACAAGGCTTGTCTTTAATTGATTCTTTTGTATGCTGGGAAACATCTAAAGGTATGTTTTATATTATAATATATTGATACCTAAAAAATTTGACCTGTATCAGAGTTGGTGGAAATGTTTTTGCCTCTCAAGATCTATGGCTAAAAGGACAGGAATTATTCATTATTATTCATTATAAAATTCATTAGGAATTAGATTCCAATTATTACACAGCTATGCAACTTTAATTTAAAAGCTTAGGGGCTCCTGGGTGGCTCAGTCGGTTAAGCGTCAGACTTCAGCTCAAGTCATGACCTCACGGTTTGTGAATTTGAGCCCTGTGTTGGGCTCTGTGCTGACAGCCTGAAGCCTGCTTCTGATTCTGTGTCTCCCTCTCTCTGCCCCTCCCTTACTCATGCTCTGTCTCTCTCTCTCTCTCTCTCTCTCTCTCTCTCTCTCTCTCTCAAAAATAAATAAACATTAAAAATTTTTTAATAAATAAAAGCTTAATCATAGTGTGTGGTAGAATTGTAATGTTTGCTGTCGGGTTGTAACTATCAGGTATAGACAAACCACTGTGTGATTGACTTGTAGGATTTTCCAAATAAGATGTATTATAACAGTCCAGTTAAAAGGATTATAGTGGCATTTGATAGTTACTATCCAAACTTATTACACTATCCTAGATTTGGACACTATCTAACCATGTACTCCAATCTATATCTGACTCTAAAATTTGTATAGAAAAATAATCTTTGGTTTAGAAAATGATATTTACTCTATTTTTTCTGCGTTCCCTTTATCTTTCAACTTCCCCTAGTCTTCCTCTTTTAGTTACGATGGGATATGTAATCACTCATGTCTATCACAAAAACAACAAAACTTTCCAAAAGTTACTTTCTAGGGAAAGTGTTCTAAAAAAGAAATTGGTGGGGCGCCTGGGTGGCACAGTCGGTTGGGCGTCCGACTTCAGCCAGGTCACGATCTCGCGGTCCGTGAGTTCGAGCCCCGCGTCGGGCTCTGGGCTAATGGCTCAGAGCCTGGAGCCTGTTTCCGATTCTGTGTCTCCCTCTCTCTCTGCCCCTCCCCCGTTCATGCTCTGTCTCTCTCTGTCCCAAAAATTAAAAAAAAAAAAAAAAAAAGTTGAAAAAAAAAAAAGAAAAAGAAATTGGTGCTGGGGCACCTGGGTAGCTCAGTTGGTCAAGCCTCCAACTCTTGATTTCATCTCAGGTAATGATCTCACAGTTGTGAGATTGAGCTCTGCACCAGGCTCTGCCCTGGGCATGGAGATGCCTTAAGATTCTTTCTCTCTCTCCCTCAGTCCCTTCCCCACCCACGTGCACATGCACATACCCACGCTGTCCCTCTCTCTCTCTCAAAAAAAAAAAAATAAAAATAAAAAAGAGATTAGTGCTAAAAGAAAAGAAAAACTCATAGTTAGGAGACTTGAAAATTGCATTAGGAAGGATGAAGGCTATGAAAACCAAGATTAACTAACTTAATGAGGCTAGAGGAAAGAACAAAAAAAGCAAATGAGATATCAGTATTCTTTACTATCATTAAGTCAGCCTATTACATCAGGGATACCTTAACTAATAGAACTAAAGACTTTGGATGATTATTTAAAATTATCAAGAGTCATGGTCCAAAATTATCAAGAGTCATGGTCCAATAAGTTCTTTTAACCAGCAACCAAGAGTAAGGATCTAGCCTATTGAAGTACCCAGAAATATGGCCCATAGCACACAGCCCATAGCAGGTGCTCAATAGATAGTTCTTAGTATTTTGGTTATTGGAAACTTCCTCCAAGGTGGTCTTTTATGGAAACAGCAAAATCTTTTTTCTTTAAGTTTATTTATTTTCAGTATATGTGCTGCCGAAGCAAGCACAAGTTTATTTATTTTCAGAAAGAGACAGAGAGTGCATGCATATGCACAAACAGGGGAGGGGGAGAGGGGAAGAGAGGGAGAGAGAGAGAGAGAGAGAGAGAGAGAGAGAGAGAGAGAGAAAATCCCAAGCAGGCTCCATGCTCAGCACAGAGCTCGACTCCAGTCTTGACGCCACGAACTGTGAGATCATGACATGAGTGAAACCGAGAGGCAGACACTCAACCAACTGAGCCACCCAGGCACCCATAAGATTTTTATTTTTAAGTAATCTCTACACCCAACATGGAGCTCAAACTTACACCCCAAGATCAAGAGTCTCATGCCCTTACTGACTGAGCCATCCAGGTGCCCCAGAAACAGCAAAATCTAAGAAGAGCATGGACTTTAGGATGAGATAGACCAGGGTTTGAATCCTATGTTCTCTACTTATTAGCTGGGTGATCTGGGGAAGTGAGGTGAGCTCACTGAGCCACAGTTTCCTATAAGGGGAGTAAAAATACTCCCTACTTTACTGCTATAAAAATTTGATAAGATGCAGTATGTACAAAATGACTCCCACAGTGCCTTACCCACTGTCAGAGCTTATTTTCTGGAGTTAGTTTTCTTTCCTGCAGCTTGTGTGCAGCTACAGTACTTTTAGTATGGATCAGCTACTTGGAGGTCAGTTTATGCTTCATATATTTCTTTCTCTCTTCTCTTCCTTCCAAAAAGTCTAGTTGGAGACATTTCAAAATTTGGTTTGTTACTAACTGCTGAAGGAAAAACTAGAAATACTCCTTTCAGAATCTCTTTCAGGCATCCCCGCCTTGGGCCTTGCCTGATGAAAATAAAATTAGCCACAGCAGTTGCCAGCCAGAGACTCTGTAGAGCTTTTGTTCATAAAGCCTCAGAAGCTATTTAGAGAGCTCAGGGGAGAATCTCTCCCTCTCAGCAGCTCTGGAATGTCTCATTAGACATTTTACATTGCAGGCCATGCCAAGCCCCTAATGAGCCACCACGGTCTGTGGGGCCTGGCAATTGGGTGTGTCTCTTGGGACTTCCCTAGGAGTACACAGGGAAGCTGCAGAGGGGAAATTGTGACCCATGCCTGTGTCACTGTGAGAAGCAAGTCGGAGGAAGCAGGGCTGAATTGGTTGCTTTGTTCTGGGACATTTGATGCCTGACAGTAAAGCACATAGGGGACAATGCGTATTTTGTTTTGTCTTGCTTCCATCCTCTTCCAAAATATTGTCAGAAGTCAGCTCACCATGAGAAATAAAAGCACAAAACCAGACATTGCACAGACATTTAAATACCTTACTCCACAAATCTCATAAAATACCTTCTTCTAGAAAGAGGGAGAGGGGGAACAAAACTTTTACCAAGTTTTCTCCTTTGGTGGGGTCACGGTGGAGAGGTTATAAGGACTGTGAAATTCCTCTTCAGTGCCCTTTCCCACGCACTCTCAAAGCCTTCTGCTTCAAAAAGCCCCACAGGAGAGGTACCCAGCGGCCGTCTTGCTGTTCTTGCAGCCTGAGGGTTCCCACTGCAATGGTTTCCTGTATCTGACATTCTCCAGCATTGTTGGGTCCTCACCAAACCGGTCCTCTGCTGGAATCACTGCACACGCACAGGGGCTTGCACTATAGGGCAAAGAACTCCAACTGGTCCCAATTGAGCCAACAAAGATAAAACACTTTATTTTACCAGAATGTGTAGAATCCAGTGGGCAGTTGGCATGGGTTGAGATGAGCAGCTTTGCCAGCTGATATAAAACACACACACAGACACAGACACAGACACAGACACATATACACCCATGAGTCCCCATACTCTACTAGCCTACAAATGCCCCCATTATCCTCAGAGAATAGTCTCTTCCCACCTTTAGTTCACCCACATCTTAAGGCTACATTTTGATTTTTTATGAATTTTTAGACTTAAGTTCATTTCGAACTCTTCACCCCTATAAAAATGCTTATGTGAGCTGACAGGCAAGGTGTATCAGAATGAGGAGTGAGGTAGAGTACTGACAAAGAAAATGTATTTATTCACCACAAATATGTGTATGCCAGGCCCTATGCCAGGCACTGGATTTACAACGATGAGCAAAATGGACATCTTCCCTACTCTCAAAAAGCTGGCCCTGTGGCATCAGGCAGTCAGGCGGTAATGGGTACAGAAACATATGTATCTAATTTCAAACTGGAGAAAAGTGTTGTGACATTACCTAACACCATATTGTAAGGAGGGATCAGGAGGTCCCGCCTGACAAGGCACCAATCACACTGAGACTGGAAAGCCAGCATTCTAGAGCCACAGGCAGACCGTTCTAGGCAGAGGAAACACCCCCAGATGTACAAAAACCCCAGGGCAGGAAAGAGGAACAGGGAAAAGGTCTGTGTGCTGGAGCAGGGTATGAAGAGAGAATGGCTCCATACAAGGTAGAAGTGGTAGGCAGCAGCCAATCTTATAAATAATGCAACAAGAGCTAACATGTATTTGTACTTACTATACACCAGCATTGTTCTAAGCACTTTAAATTTATTAACTCACTTAATCCCACAGCAACCCTGTGGGGTTGGTATGATTATTCCTCTTTTGTAGATGAGGAAGCTGAGGCACAGAAATATTTTAAAATGTGCCCATTTTCATGCAATTAGAAAGTGGGGCAGGGGGCACCTAGGTGGAGTGTGTGCTCCTAAGCAAAAACTTTAAACATCCTGCCAGGATTTTTATTCCAAGTCATTCACTGAAGATTTAAAAAGGGAGTTATGGAGGTGCCTGGGTGGCTCAGTCAGTTAAGTGTCTGACTTGGGCTCAGGTTATGATCTCACATTTCATGAGTTTGAGCCCTGTGTCAGGCTCTGGGCTAACAGCTCAGAGCCTGGAGCCTGCTTCAGATTCTGTGTCTCCCTCTCTCTCTGTCCCTCCCCCACTTAGGCTCACTTTCTCGCTCTCTCTTTCAAAAATAAGCATTTTAAAAAATTAAATAAATAAATAAATAAATAAATAAATAAATAAATAAATAAAAGAGGGAGTTATGACCTGTTATGCATTCTTAAAATAACTTCTTCGGCCTCATTTAGGGAAGTGGATTAGAGAGGGCAAGAGTGGAAGGGGGGGCTGCCATCAAGAGGCTGAGACTTGTTTTGGAGACAGAATGTTCATGAATGAGGTACAAAATGGGAGTCTCCATATTTGCCCTCCAGGCCTACCTCTAGGCAGTTTGATGCCAAAAATGACACATGGACCAAAAATACTAAAATGGAATGTTACCTTTCCTCACATTTACATAAATGCCACTGTCATATGTAGCTGAAATGAATGTGTCAGAGCACATGGCCAGACAAGTAAGCCACTCCCTGAGAATTTGTTAAGCTTGTGCTTCTTAAACCAGGGCCCAAGTACCCTGAGGGTATGCAGCCTTGTGCTAGGGAGTACACAGGTTCAAAGGATAGAATGTCAATATTACTTAATATGGGGAGTTGGAGAATTTACTTTTTTACATAATATATTTGAAAGGAATGCAAATATTGCATGGATTTTAAGATATAAACATTAAGACGTTAAAGAAACCTTATTCTTGCCACAAATCAATTCAAACTGTACTTGGAGACTATCCTTCAAGGGTACAGGTATACTTTCCTTTGCTACTGATGGTATTTGGCTAAAAAAATTAAGAAGCAGTGGGTCAGGTCAATGCTTTGTAACATTTTCATATTATGCACACATAGAAAATGATAAGATAATAAGGCACATGGGTACAAGAAGATAAAGCTTCTCTGAGCAGGAGGGGGCATCCCATATCTTGGCACTTCTGGAAGGGGTTCTCAGAACACCAATGGGCCAAGACATACTGGGTGGGAAGCTCTGCAATATGTACTGTTAAGAAGTGACTCAGTTCTATAGGTGCCTGGGTGGCTCAGTAGGTTAAGTGTCAGACTTTGGCTCAGGTCATGATCTCATGGTTCATGGGTTTGAGCCCTGTTTTAGGCTCTGCTGACAGCTCAGCTTTGGATTCTGTGTCTTCCTCTCTCTGTGTCCCTCTTCTGCTCACACTCTTTCTCTGTCTCAAAAATAAATAAAAATGTTTAAAAATTTTAAAAAAATGACTCAATTCAGGAACAGTTATTAAGTAACCGTTTACAATTATCAACTCATCCATTACCTGGAAGATTTAACACACCAAGCACCCAAACAGCCACTCCCCATGGGACCTTCCCTGACACCCTGCCTCGCCTCCACTTCTGTTAGGGAGAATTTTTCAGGAGATATTAAATACTTTCTCCTGTGTAAGCTTCATTCATCTGTGGCTCTGGGGACTGGCATGGGAGCTAAGAAGGTCAGCCAGGACCTTGGGGGCTCTAAAGTGAGAAGGGAGGGACATAAGTATAATACACGTATAGAAAAGTGCATTAATCTTATGCGTACAGCTGAATAAAAACAAACATTCAAGATATAGAGCATCTCTTTATATATCAGTTATATCTCAATAAAGCTGGGGAGGAAAGAATTCAGAGGGGGAAAAAAAGGTACAGAACATTTCCAACATCCCAGAAGCCACCTCATGACCCTCCCCAGTCAATGTCCTCCCACCCAGAGAAAGCATTATTCTAACGTCCATCCCCATAGATTAATTTTGCCTGTTTTTGAACTTCACATAGGTTGAAGTATACAGTATTTACTCTTTTGTGTCTGGCTTCTTTTCTCAACATAGTTTCTGAAATTCATCCATGTTGCTACATAGCAGTGAGTCTTACTTTTTTATTCTTGTGTGGCATTTTTTGAGTGTACCATGGTTTCATTCTTTTAAACCAAAAGAAATTTAGAAGTACTAAGATATCCCAATATTGAGAATAAGAAAACAGACACAGAGCTACAAAACCACATTGTAATCCCAAAGTAAATAAGAAGCAGATTATAATTAACTACATAATTATCACAGTATATAATTATTTCTAAAATTCATACCCCCTTTCTAAAAAAGGACTTGGGACATACATATTTTTAAAGATGGTCTTGTGAAGCTCTAAACTTACGATAAAAAGATTTGCTTCCACTGGTCACTTTGGTATGACAGTGGACAAGTACATTTAAAGGAAGTGGAACATACACTGTAATTAGAAAACTAACTCTAACTAGTAAATTAAACTTTACTGGGTTTGAGGGAACCAATCTAAACAAGGTAAATTCTTCACGGTATTCTGCCCTAATTGTAAATGATGTAAATAATAATGATGATGATTTTCTCCTAAAGCTTATAGCCTGTTAATAAAAATCAAAACCAAAAATTACATTGAAATTATGTTTGGCTTCTTTATCTTTAAGCTTAATAGATCACTTGAAAATGTTGTAGGCTTTAATTTAGATAAATGTCCAGCAGAGAGACTCTGATGCGACATTGTACTGTATAAAAACCAAACTGTTTAGCCAGCACGTGACCATGGGAAAATTGTCTCCTATTGCAAAATAGGAGACAAAAGAACGTCCATAAAATCAGTTTAGTTTTCGCCAGCTGGTTATTGTCAACTATTCAAGAAAATGTCAGAGAGGCCCTCCCTTAAAACTTCCTTCCCAGCAGGAATTCTTTTGACAATGACTTCTGTTTAGGATTTTCCTGTTACCATTCTTTCATTATTTTTTTAAAAGCATCATTGAGGTAAAGAATTGTTTCGTGTTTATATTTTTTTGAAGTAATCTTACCTCACATTAGTTTGAATATCACACCTATAGTTTCAAGAATATACATTTTTATGTTTTCTCTCCTAATGGTGTAATTAATGTGCATAAACATATAGGTCAGAAACCAAAATTTGATTTCAGGGTGAAGGTCAGTTCCCAGTGCTTTTTAGACTTAGGAAATCCACTTCTCACTGTATGATATTATTTTATCTTGTTTTTGTGTTTGTAGTTTTCATATTTACAGTTTGATTTTAATTCAGTGAAGTACAAAATTGTCTTGACCTTCCCCAAAAAACCCTACAACAATAACAACTCTCAAAGAGGAGGATGTTATTGATTCAGCCAAAACAAGTGCTGATTAATTTATATGCTTTTCTTTCAGCTTCCTAAAAGGGTTATCTAAGGATTTAGATGATCTTAGGAGACACTCAGTATTTGCCACTCTTCTTAATTGCATCCTTTTCCTCACAGGGGACCATTTGCCTAAATCTTTGGAAGGATTCTTTATCTATGAAGAAGAAGGTTCTGGAGTTCCAGGTTCCAGTAGGAAAGGAAATGATGCCATCGTAGTAGAACAATGGACTGTTATTGAGGTAAACTGCAGTTTTCTGACAGTTTAGCTTTACTTTTCTATTTAGTTTTACTTGTTAAAGATCTTCATTGCCTAATACCTGCAGTATCCTTCAAACACATGTTTGTGCAGAGTTCAGAATTTTATCACAAATGCATAAACAAACTGTATAGATTTGTGAAAAGGTGATTTCCTTTACTCCATGTTCAACTCCGTGATAAGATAGTAAAATAATTACCTGTACCTAAATAGCAGTAGATTCCCAAGGATTTGGCATTATAATCCTGAATAAAGTTCCCAGGCACTGAGACTCTCTTTACACATGCCATGACAACTGGTTGAAACTGAAAAAAAACTCAGTCAATAACTACTATTTTATCTCCAAGAAACCAATGTGACTGACTTTTATTTATTTATTTATTTATTTATTTTACCTTGTGAATTGACTTTCAAAGGCAAAAATATCCAAAAGGTGTTCTCTCTCTCACCAGGCCAAATATGTACACACAGCATTGTCCTTCCTAATCAGAGATGACATTGCTGCTGATGTTGTGCACTCTGAATTCAGATGTCACCGAATGGACTGCCCTTGAGGTGTACAGACTGAATTCAGGTATATTGTGTTGTGTGTATGAGGCCCTCACTGACAGGCTGTTTCATAGACACATGTGCCTTTCTGGCCTTATAAAGGCATACAGAGAGGCGTAGCTCATTTTCAAATAAACTAGAAATCCCAATGAGGGGGGAGAAAAGGATTTGGGGGGAGAGGTAAAGCTCCTAGTAAAAATCAATTCCACATGAATAAAAAGCAGGGAAACAACTCAGCATCTAAGCCCCACTTGCCTTTTACTTTCTGATCTTCACTTCCTACTCTTATCCTCACTTCCCAACCCCTGGTCCAGTGTTTCTAACCAGTATGGTCTGTAAACTACTTGGATCCACGTCACTAGGGAGCTTTTCTAAATGCAGATCCCCTAGCCCCATACCTTAAAGTCTGATGCCTGAACAAGACTGAGGGAACACAAAGGAAGGCAGGCCCAAACTCTGGAGAACCAGATGGAAACCTCTCTCCACTCTGATCCCCAGTGTCTCTACTTTGGTTCAATGGTTAGAACGCAGCAAGTAGCAGAAAATGAAGCCCAGGAAGACTGCAGCTGATGAAACTGTACTTAATGGAGCATGAACTCCCTTTATTGTAACACCCATCACCCTTTATTGTAATCACTTGTGTTGCTGGTCATCTTGCCATTAAGGCTATGAGCTCTTATGCTTATTCATGCAGGGCTGTGAAATCAAAACGGATTATGGCCCTCTGCTGCACACTCTGGCTGAGTTTGGATGGCTCCTGACAAGCGTGTTGCCTACACCTATACTGCGACATGACAGGTAATACCAGAGTAGCCTTACAAACTCTCATTTAATTCAAAATATAGTTCATTTGTTAGATAACTCAATTCAGCAAATGCTTATTTAATGCCTACAAAAAGCATTTCACTGAACTTCTAATCTGATTTCATGGACCTTGGAGATCAGCTAATCTAATCCCCTCAAGTTATAGATGTACAAACTATAACATCTCCTCCCCAAGGGCATGCAAGCAGAGCCAGGCAGGGGCGCAAGACCCACTCCCAGCTCAGGGCAACTCAAAATGCCTGGAGTCAAGGGGCGCCTGGGTGGTTCAGTCGGTTGAGCATCCAACTCTGGATTTCGGCTCAGGTCATGATCTCACAGTCGGTGAATTCGAGCCCCACATCAGGCTCTCTGCTGAGTGTGGAGCCTTCTTGGAGCTCTGTCTCTTCTTCCCTCTGCCCCTCCCCAGCTCGTGCTGTCTTTCTCTGAAAGTAAATAAATAAGCTTAAAAAAAAATGTCTAGAGTGAAGACTGAGTTGATGTAACTCTGCAAACAGAACAACTCAGGCCCCTCTGTAGACCTCTTGTCCTCCCCCTCCTCACTGTGCACGCAATCCAAGGGAGGCAGGAGCCCAGGCACTGCTGCCTTCACCTCTCCCCTCTGGTAAGGTGGCTGAGCTCTCCCCTGGAGCACGAACTCATTAGCTGTTTCCACTAAAATAAACTGCCTACATTAGAACCAAAGTGCCATCACTTCACAAATACCAACCTTTCCTTTTCCCCTTTAGTCAATCGTACTTTGTTTTTTTTAGAGACAGAACGAGAGAAACCAATTAAGTCTTCTGTATAAAGAGCTTTGCTGTCCCCTGGACACAGAGATGTTCCCTCTACCTTCTTTGGCTTCCAGAAAATGATCGAGTGCCAACGTGGTCCTGCCTGGGCCAGTAACTACCTGCCAAGGACAGCACAGTACCACGTGGCCTTACCCTTTAGCAGCGTCAACTGTGGTTCAACACTCTTGAGTAATTGTCAGGTGTAGCTGAAGGAGGCAGCTCCTCCTTTCTCAGTCTCACCCACCCTCCTGCCTCCTCTGGTTCTCCCAGTTTTGCAACCTACCCCTGTCCAGTATCCCAACTTCCCCCCACACTGTAAAAACATTTGATTGGCATGGTTTTATATTAAAGCCGCATCTTCTTCAGGTGGGAAGAGAGACAAAGACTGATACAGAGTAAAGATACTCAGGCTTTCAAAGGAGGGGTTAGAAATAAGCAATTAATCTGCTTTTCTTCTCCGGGATCTATTGGTAACTGTACTCAAGTTGTGAATGACAACATCCTGAAGCATTAGTTCCCAACTGTTTAAATCTGTGACATAGCTGTCAGGTCACAATACAGTGGTAATTCACAGGATTTGGTCTTTAAACGAAGCAATATGAAACACCTGGGGAGCCTATGCACCTACAAATGCTGGAGGGCCACCCCAGTGGAACAGTCAGAAGCTCTGAGGGTGAAACCATGAATCTGCACTTTCACAAGCCTCTGAAACTCGTTAACATTAGAAGAATTGTGCAGGAGGTAGTGAGAAAGGAACTCCTCTTCCCTGCCTTTCTACCCCTCATAGCCATGCTCAAGCATTGGCCTATCCCACTGCCCACTCTCCCTCAGAATAACTTGTGTATTTGGCCTTCTCATCTCTTTTTGATGATTATCATTGGTGTGTAATTTAGGATATCATCTGGCCCATTACAGTTAGCTCTTCCTAAGAGTACTCTTGAGTTCTGAACCTTTCGTGTTCCTTTTTCCCCGGTGAAAAATATATTCATCATTCCTCCCTCCCATTCACTCAGGGATTCTACTCTCGTGAGTCTAAATTTTTCTTGGGATGCCTGACTGGCTCCATTGGTAGAGTATGTGACTCTTAATCTCAGGGCTGCAAGTTCAAGCCCCACACTGGGCATGGAGCTTATTTAAAATTAAAATGCAAAAAAAAAAAAAATAGTTTTGTCTTGAAGTATGAGTGACTGCTTGGGCACTGATTAGATAGCAAGCCTGCTGGGCTGGGTGCTGAGCCAGAAAACACAAGCTGAAGTTCCTTCAGCATCTCCTGCTTCTGGTTGGTTTAGGATTGAGGACAGGATTGAGACCGAGTATAATGTGAAGGGGGAGTGTTGTGGAAACCAGAGACACACTTGACTGGACCACCTTGTCCTGTATGTCAGACTGTATGAAGTCACAGGCTTCCCTGATGAGGAGAGGGCTCACTGGAACAAGGAGTAGCTGTACATTGTCTTTGAAGCAGAGATAACACCACTGCCTCTCCACTGTTCTCCTGTACCCCTGTTCCCCTTGAGGTGCTGTGGGGTCACAGTAGGCCTTTCACACCCTCCTTGTGAAGGCTTATCTTCATGTGTAATTAAAATAGCAAAAGGGCTAGTTGCTGGACTGCTCATAAAGCAACTGTTTCGAACAGCAAAAAAAAATGGACACAGTATAGATGTCTGTCACTAGGAATGGTGTGTGTTAAGGCTAAAAAGCTACATAGCAAAGTCTAGTGAATGATTAGCTCTGGGACTATGGGTAGGAGACAGGGAAAGTGGGCGTTTCTGCTTTGTCTTTATACATTTTCTGCTATTTGACTTTCTACAAGGAATACATATTCTGTGATTTTTAAAACTAATTTTAAAGAGTAAAAAAATCAATCAATTACTAAAAAGATGTGACAGCTGTATCTGCCGTGAAGGAGCCTGTGTCTGGTTAAGCTTAAATTTACTATATAACCAGGCTTGCACTTGGGTTATGGCAGGTCAAACTTACATACCAGGGCAAGTATAGGTTGTACAGCAGCATTAAAAAGAGGAGTAAAGACTGTCAAAGTTAGACAGAATCTTCACCTGAGTGAAGTTTAAAATGAGTTTAAAAAGCAGCATCACCATTTAGCAGGTCTCCATTTAGAATCTGCTGTTTACCCTGGATGGGAGATAGTACAGGGGCACCTGGGTGGCTCTGTCAGTTAAGTGTCTGACTCTTGATTTCAGTTCAGGTCATGATCTTAGGATTCATGGGGTCAAGCCCTATGTCCAGCTCTGTGCTGCCCATGTCTGACTCTGTGCTGCCCATGTCCGGCTCTGTGCTAGCAGTATGGAGCCTGCTTGGGATTTGCTCTCTCCCTCTGTCTCTGCCCCACCTGGTTGATTTGGGACTGAAGACAGGATTGAGACCAAAGGTGGTAAAGAAGAGGTCTCGAGTATGTGTACGCACGTGCACACTCCCTCTCTAAAAATAAATAAATAGATAAATAAACGAAAATAGTAGAAAAATACTTTTTAGCAGTAATCACCCATTTGTAACAAGGCACACTAGAACAGTGTCTACTGTTCTTTTGTACTCAGGAATATTGTGCAATATTGATGTTTATTTTAATCCTTTACGTCTTGTAACTTGTGTTCTTCCAAGTGCCTGCAAGGTAGATGCTATAGGCTGAAAGTCAAGGTTCATTGTTACTATCCAGTAACAAAGATTGTTGATAAAACCGGTTTATCCTCTGCCTTCTTATTCTTGTCCAAATGTGCTATCTCTGTCAGTCACATGCTTGTCTTAGCTGCTGTAGTACACACAAAGATAGTACTCACTGTCAGTCATGTCATCTTTAAATATAAAGAAAAATACCATTTAAATACAAAAAAAAAAAAAAAAAAAGAAGATACCACATACAATTCATCTTGGTCCTAGTGGAGGATAGAGCCTAAAAATTTTTAGTATAGAAGAAGAGTCTGGGATGTGAACCAAACTATTCTATAGGAACTAATCCTTTAGCAGAACCAAAATCCTGAAGTTGAAACCAGTTATGCAAGCGTGATCACTCAGCCTGTCATAAATCAGGATATTTCAGAAAATGTAAATACTGTGATTCACTATATACCAAATCAGCACTGATGATTACAAGTCAGTAAAGGAGCAGAAATAAATAACATCACTATAAAGATACATAAGCTTACACATACACTCATACCCAGAAAAACAAATAACTGTCATGACCTTTCTTTTGGGGCCCACATGTCTGAAAACATGAGTTAGAACCATTGTCAGTGAAAACTTTCTTCCTTAAATATTTTCATCTTGTACACAATCATGTCTTCCTTCAGCAATTTCGACTTTTTCCCACTCTTCTATCACCTAAACCATAACTTGAGTGGTCTGTAGACAAGGTATTTTCCCTTCATTTCTTTCATTACTCAAATATGTCATTGGATGACATAAAAATATTTTCCCAATGTGTCCTTACACTGAGGTTGTTGCTTCATCATCCTAGGCAATATCACACCACCAAGGTTGAAAGCCACATTGCCATGGAAACATGATAATGTGGTAATCAGATAACACTACATTATTCCAGGATTATTGCTGTCAGCTGTGAAAACTTGCCAGAATCCCTTCTTAATCGTTATCACTATGTAATTATACAAATGGGCCCAATCCTTTTCTTTTCAAGAAATCAACATGAAAATTGACATTAAACAATTCAGGGAAAATCTGGTAGAGGATCAAATTAGCTGAACTAGCAGCTAATATTGCTGCCCTTAAAATAATCACCAGAATAAAATGGAAGGGGAGCCAAAGTTCCCTCTGTTTGGCTCCCTCAAACCAACAAGGTCATTCCCCTCTCCCTGAATAATCATCTGGAAAGGGATGGGGGAAGGGGGCATCTTAACAGGAGCCCACAGTAATTCTGATGTGCTTTCAGAAAAACACTGAAGTATAACCTTGCAGGGGGACCATGAAAGCATTTTAGAATACAATATAGAAGAAAGATATACGCCTTCATTTATATCTCAGAAGACAGAATTGAAAAGCAGGGGTTTGGGGGTACAATGAATCATGTTATACTGTTCTGAGAATATAAAAACATCTGATCCTTAAGAACAAGATCTGAATAACAAAAAGAGAAAATTGTCTTCTCACTGTGATGCTGGGAGTCCTGCTCCCTCTTCCATCTTCTGCAGCCCTTGCAGAAAAGGCTCCACAGCCTTGTGGTCACCACAGCCCAGAAGCATAAGTCTGTGAAGTCACTTGAGACACTTTCATGTACCAATGATTTCCTCTCAATCCTCAAGTGGCAGCCAAAGCAGAGCTGCATATTTACACACAGTCAGGGAAAGGCTAGGGTTTCGTGTTTAGTTCATTCTAATGTGCTTCCCTTCCCTTCCTAATTTAAATTCTGTAGAAACAGTAGGTGTAATTCCTAGTTAAGCTCATAGTAATCTTGCAGTGAGCAGCATTTTGATAAGGCCACTTTTTAAACAAGTTTATTTCTTTATGTTCAGAGACAGAGATAGAGCACGCATGAGCGGGAGGGAGGGGCAGAGAGACAGAGGGAGAGGGAATCCGAGCAGGCTCCACACTATCAGCACAGAGTCCAAGGCAGGGATGAAATCAAGAGTTGGACCCTTAACCGACTGTGCCCCAAGGCCACGTTTTTCAAAATAGTCAATTTGTCTATTGTAGATACTTCCAGTTATCACTTCCTCATCTGAACTTCAATTTTTGACATTTTTTCAGGCAGGGGGGTTGGGAGAAGCTAAACTGTGGGAGTGCTCTTTTTAGTTTTTAATACACTCATATTAATACCTGAAAAACAAATCAGGGTCATAAGCCAAAGGAACTGTGACCAAGCACATAGCTATAAAGGTGCATGCGAAAATTAATTTTATAACTTTGCTTTCAAAATGAATTTTATTTTATATTTTAAAAGCAAGAATTTACTCATTTATTTTTAAGTTGCAACATTAAACATGGCAATTAATTAATTAATTTGATGATACAAAACTGATCAGAAAATACAAATTAACCTAACAATTCTGTTTCCTCTAGTCTAACTCTACAATCATAAATGAAAGCTCTTTATAAAAGTTTTTTTTTTTAAGTTTATTTATTTTAAGAGAGTGTGTGCATGAGTGGGGGGGGTGGGGAGGGGCAGAGAAAGGGAGAGAGAGAATCCCAATCAGGCTCCATGCTGTCAGCACAGAGCCCAATGTGGGACTTGGTCTCGAGATCTGAAATCATGACCTTAACCGAAATCAAGAGTCAGATGCTTAACCAACTGAACCACCCTGGTGCCCCAAGAGTATTTTTATCCCACAAATGACTAAACAGCTACAGATAAGCCACTCATTTAGAACCATTTCAGTTGTATTCAAACTGAATCACATTTTTGCATTTTATTTGAAAATGTTCTTTCAGTTCAACTCAAATATCTACTGAGTGCCTGATATGTACAAGGCAATATTTTACTCACTCTAGGGGCTGACTCTGGCTTCCAGGAAGGAACTCATAGTTGGCTTGGAGACGCAACACCATTGCAAATAACTAATGCAGAACAGCTCATGACAAGTCCTGCAGTGGAGGTCTAGAGCATGTATTCTCAATAGGGGTGATACTGCCCCAAGGGGGTGAAAATTAGTTATAAGGGGAGGTAAAAAAATCTTAAATACTACAGTGGTTTGTGGCCCTCCAAAAGGTCACGGTACATAAACACAAACACAGCATATCTTTAGGATTAAAATTTAATGGGATTGGGAGGAATTTGGGGAGAAATATCTAAAAAGTCTTTTTTGGGGAAGCAATAATGAAGAGTTGAGTATAAAGCAGTTGAATATGCTAGAGGACTTCATTGAAGGAGGAGGGCAGGTCTGCGAAAGCTGTGTGTCTGAGGGGGATCTTTAAGAAAGAACAGATCTTCTGAAAGCAGTTTTAGAGAGGAGAATACTCCCTGTGGCAAATAGGACTATTTACTATTCTGTTTCATCTCATGTAGCAGCACTAGTCTGTTGGTAGTGGCTGCCTGGAACACTATAAAACCAAGGATTCTGACACTAGAACCAGGCTCAGCAAAAAAGAATGCAGTGATCAATCAATTAGTGATGCCTGCTATGTGCATAGAAGGTAGAAAGTTGAAGTATGGGTACCACAAATTATTTCCTTTCTCTGGAAATCTTAAGCAAAAACACAGGAAAATGCAAGATATATTCCAGGGAAAGTTAGTACAGGTGAATGAATTCCTAAAGACCTCTTCTAATCAAACCCAAAGAATTCAAGACTGATTTTTTACCAAAGAATAAATGTGAAAGGGGAGGGATCATTTTTATCATGTGTAAATCTACAACCATTCTCCTTCATGTCACCATTACCTGTATTCATAAAACAATTTTTCTTAAATATACAAGTATGAAGTGCACAAAACACAAATGGGTATAATTGTAAACACTTGTGTAGTTTCTACTGGACAAGAAACAATATCGGAACCTTGAAAGCACTCCACGTATTTCCCCATCACATCTACTCCCTTCACTCAAGAGTTAACATCCCAACTTTTAGGATAATCACTTCCTTGCTTTGCCCAAGAGTTTTATCACTCTTGCATGTGTATCTAAACTATATGCAGTTCAGTTTTGCCTGTTTTTGAATTTTACACAAATGGAATTTTATGTTTGGCTCCAATGGTTGATTATGACAAGCAGCGCTATCCTGAACATGAGCAGGGATCCTAGTGCACACGGGCATGAGTTTCTCAAGCGAATAGATCCGGAAGTGGTGTTGCTGGGTCATAGGGCATTTCTTTAGCTTTATTAGATAAATGCCAGACTCTTTCCAAATAGAATGTTGCAGTTTACACTCCTAACAGCAGAATATGAAGTTCCCATTGCTCCTACGAAAAATATTGTCAGATTTTTAAATTTTGCCATCCTAGTGCATATACAGTATGATGTCGGTGTGGTTTTAATTTGTATTTACCTAGTTACTACTGAGATTGAGCACATTTTCATATGTTTATTGGCCATTTGGATGTTTCTTTTGTAAAGCACCTATTTAAATCTTTTGCCCAATGTTGTCCTTATAAATAACTTCCTGCAAAAATAAGCTAAAAGCTTAAATACCACTAAAGATGTTATCAAACTGTGATAGAACTGCTTTTTAATTTTGTTTTTGTTGCTTGCTTGTTTTAAGTAGTGCTGTTCACTCTTAACTGAATTCATGGGGAGATTTTTTTTTTAATGTTTATTTATCTTGAAAGAGAGCACAAGTGGAGAGGGGCAGAGAGAGAGGGAGAGAGAGAATCCCAAGCAGGCTCCACGCTGTGAGCACAGAGCCCGACATGGGGTTCAATCTCACAATCTCACAAACCATGAGATCATGACCTGAGCCAAAATCAAGAGTCCGACATTTAACCAACTGAGCCAGCCAGGTGCCCCCAAAGGGGGAATTTTTTTAAGGAAAAGCTTTCAATGATCCATCTTATATGTGGTGCTTAAATGCCGAGAGTCAAGAACTTGCCCTCTCTCTCCTTCTCTCACCATGTGAACACCGGGACCTGTGTGGTCTGTTTAAATAATCTAATTGGCCCAGAAGAAAATGAACACTTGTTTTTATTTTCTTCACTATTCTCCACTACAACCCCTGCACATTATAAGCTGAAATTATTCATTTGGGAGAAGCTACATAAAAATCTGAACTTTTGCAAAGTAGTCTATGCTTATCCATTCATTATAAAGTGTTCCAGCAGAATGGAATTAAATTAGGCCACTCTTCTCTGTAGTCAGAGCTTTACTGAATTCATTCTACACTTGTTGTAGAGATAGTATGGTGTTGTGGGAAATAGAGAAGACCCAAGACAAAACTCTTAAAAACTCTGAGTCTCAATTTCCTTATCCATAAAATGGATAAAATAATATCTTCTCTGTGCTCTATGCTCTGTCAGTGGAGCATGTGACTCTTGATCTCTGGGTTCTAGGTTCAAGCCCCACATTGGGTGTAGAGATTACTTAAAAATCAAGCCTTTTTAAAAAGGGGGGTGGCTATCGTAAGAAGCAAAAGTGCTCATTAACAAGGAAAATAGTGTACCAAAAGCACTACACAAATCCAAGTTACCCTTCTTCTTTTAACCTATATTTATTTTTGAGAGAGAGAGACTGTGAGCAGGAGAGGGGCAGAGAGAGAGGGAGACACAGAATCCGAAGCAGGCTCCAGGCTCCGAGCTGTCAGCACAGAGCCCAAATTCACGAACCGTGAGACCATGACCTGAGCCAAAGTCAGTCGCTCAACTGACTGAGCCACCCCGGCGCCCCTCCAAGTTACTCTTCTTACTTTAGTCCATGAGATCTTCTGTTGTTGGGAAGCTAGTCTCTTTCTTAGTAGTCTGTTGATGCCATAGCAAACCTCTCTCCTTTAAACAACACCCAAATAGAAAGTCTTCTTTTTGCTTTCATATGAAAGGCATAGAAGAAGGTAGGGAAGAGAGAAGGAAACATTTATAAAGCATCTACTGTGCTCCAGGATCTGTGCTAAGAACTTTACTTCCATCACCTCACAGATATTGTTTGCACCACCTGTTTTACAGAAGAGAAACGGGAGACTCAGAAACTCTGAGTAACTAGCTCAGCATCACATAGCTAGTAAGCAGCAAAACTCAGATGGAAACCCAGCATTGGTCTGACTCTAAAGTCATATACACGCTGTTTCCCCCACACTCAACATCCTCTCCAATAAATATATCACAGAAAAAGGATGTGTCCCCACATTTTGTAGTGTAAAGCTGTAGAGCTGGTCAAAAACTCATTTTCTTCCCCATCTGTGGCCTGATTCCTTACACTTATGCTCACTCCCCAGACCCTATAGTAGTGCATGCCCACATTAAGAGGTGAGCATAATACCAAGACAAAGAGCAAAAGAGCCCATGTCCCAGGACAACAGCAATACTGGTGGCCTCTTCTGCTTCTTCTAGGTCCACACCTGCCCTCTGGTGTTTGTCTGATTCTAGGTGTGAACCTGACACTGACTCAGGCTTTACCCTTTCGCTCTACTTCGCCTGGTTCGGTCTGGTGAGATGCGTGGATCTGACACTGGCTTCTCCCACCAACTGCATTTTCCGCTAGGCCTCACAGATCCGACCTTTGTTTTATCTCCTTCAGTTTGGACCAATGCCTCAGGTCGCACATGGACTTTGGCCTGTAGAGTCATGATACTTTCCTGGTCCTTCTGTACTAATGACCCTCCTTTCCCTTCCCCCATCTGGGCCCTTTTATACCTCACCCTGCTCCCCATCATTGCCTGCAGGGAACTTAGCCTCTCCAGGCCTGACGTGGCTGACCCGTCCCTCATGCTGACAGTGGCACAAGGGATTATTTGCTGCCCTCAGAAAGGAAGAACTAGTGGATGGTTTTACACCTTTGCAGACTATTTCCTTGGCCAGTTTATCCTTGAAGCTTATGCTCTTGACCAACACAGGTTGTGCCAGAACTCTTTCAGCACTTCTGTGAAAATCTGCCATTTCTCAGAAGCCGTGTTCATTTTCTATGACATCAAAGCATGACTGCCCACTAATAATAGTCTGGAAGAGGAGGTGAAGAGTTTTAAATTCCTCTCAGAAAAACACCAAGTTACTCAGTTAACTAACACTTTTTGGATGAAAATTGCTGTAGGGAATAGGAGATGTAGGCCCTGTCCTCTGAGTATCCAGGACATGCGAACCCTCCCTGGTCAAGTAATGACACCACCAGTCAAATCCTTTCAGAAACTGTGTTACAGGACAAATATCCTATCCCAGCTCAGCAGACAGAATTACCTCCAGAGCCACTGAGGCTGTGAGGCACTCACCCTTTCAGATAGTTGTTGTTCTGTCAGGCTTCTGTCCCTTAGTTCTACCATGCTTAGATTCTCTAAACCAAAAGGAGGTCCATGTCTCACAGATTCTGAAAATAGCAGGACCTATTTTCTTTTTTATTTTTCAAGTTTAAATTCTAGTTCATTAACATACAGTGCAATATTAGTTTCAGGAGTAGAATTTAGTGATTCATCATTTACATACAACACCCAGGGCTTGTCACTAGTGCCCTCCTTAACACCCATCACTCTTCTAGCCCATCCCCCACCCACCTCCCTCCATCAACCCTCAGTTTGTTCTCTGTATTTAAGAATCTCTTATCGTTTGTTTCCCTCTCTCTTTTTTCCCCCCTTTCCCATATGTTCATCTGTTTTGTTTCTTAAATTCTACATATGAGTGAAATCATACATTTGTCTTTCTCTGACTTACTTCGCATAGCATAATATACTTTAGCTCCATCCACGTCATTGCAAATGGCAAGATTTCATTCTTTTTTTTTTAATGCTTATTTATTTTTGAGAGAAAGAGATATCAGGAGTCAGGGAGGGGCAAAGAGAGAGGGAAGGAGGATCTAAAGCAGGCTCTGCACTGTCAGCGGTGAGCCTGATGTGAAGCTCCAACTCACAAACTGGGAGATCATGACCTGACCTGAAGTCATCCACTCAACCGACTGAGCCACCCAGGTGTCCCAAGATTTCATTCTTTTTGATGGCTAAGTAATATTCCATCATATATATATATATATATATATATATATATATATATGCATGCCAAACCTTCTTTCCATTTATCAGTCCGTGGACATTTAGGCTCTTTCCACAGTTCCGCTACTATTGATAATTAGTAGGACATATTTTAAATCAGAATGGCCTTAGGGTGCCTGGCTGGCTCAGTCAGAAGAGCATGCAACTCTTGATCTCTGGGTTGTGAGTTCAAGCCTCATGTTGGGTATAGAGATTTACTCAAATAAATAAACTTAAAAATAATTGAAAAATAAAACTTAACACTGTAAAAAAAAAATCAGAATGGCCCTCAGAAAACTAGGGACATAGCAATCTCAGACATATTTCAAACTGAAGAACTTGTTCTAAGGACCTCCCCAAGAGATGGGAAGATGCTGACCTTCCACAGCCTTATCTGGGCATGTGAAGACTGTCCTATTACAGTCAGCAGAGAAGCTATCTCTGCATTTACTATTTTACCCCATTAGTAAAGGTTGAGAAGCCTGCTCTAAGTCAAACATCACATCCTAGGACATTCAGATTTCATGTATATTCACATCCTATAATGTGTTGGAAAGAACTCACTCCAGGGTCACTCACAATCCCTACCTTGACCTTCTCCTGCTTTCTATTCAAGAAGAATAATTCTGCCCTGATGGTTTCTCATCTTTCCATAGCTCGAGGCCTGGTCCTCTCATGGGTTTCTCTACCTGAATCACACACTTTGACCATTACCCAGAAATGTCCTCTGTATTCTCGGGTACCCTCTCCCTCCCTTGACTTTTCTCTCTGGAAGGGATTTTTGATTCTGGGACATTTCCCTCCCACTTAACTCCACCCTACATTTCATTAAACAGATAGAAAAAGTAGAAGGAAATCACATTTGTTGTACTTCTTCTAGTGGCAGGCACAGCGAAGGTGTTCATGCACATCAACATATCTATCCTTCACAAAGTCATGATAGGAAATGAAGTGCAGAGAGTCTAAAATTTTGCCAAATTTTACCAGCTATTAGGTGGTCTCATCAGCTATTATGGTAGAGTTGGGATTGAACCCAGGAACTCTTAGGCTCCAAAGCCTCAGCCTTTTTCAGCATATTCTGTACCTCCCAAACAGACAGCCTATTCTGTATACTGCTAGTTCCTTCCCTGTATGCCTGTGTCATAACCCATGTGTCCTAATGATTGTCGCCAAAAGTTACAATATACAGTTGACCCTTGAACTACATGGGTTTGAATTGCACAGGTCCACTTATAAGCAGGTTTGTTTTGATAAATATAGTACAAAACTGTAAATGTATTTTCTCTTCCTTATAATTTTCTTCACGACATTTTCTTTTCTCTAGTTTACTTTATTGTAGGAATACAGTATATGATACACACCACATACAAAATATGTGTTGATTGTTTATATAATCAGTAAGGCTCCTAGTCGACAGCAGGCTATTAGTAGTTAAGTTTTGGGGTAATCAAAAGTTATACATGGATTTTTGACTGTGGCAGGGAGGGGGTTAATGCCCCTAACCCCCTCGTTGTTCAAGGGTCAACTGTACTTCATACCAAGTCTTTTCTTCTAATCGAAGATAAGATCAAACAAAAATGAGATTAGACTAGAAGCATTCTTTTAAAAATAAAAATAAAAAAGCAGCAGTCTCTCAGGAACACTCTGGGGGAAATTTTGCAGTTTCTCAAAATTCAACAGTATCAGTAAACTGGGGATTTTCAAATGGTGTGGGGCTGACATATACCACTAGGGCCAGAGTTTCAATGTTGCGTTTGTTTTCCAGAAAAAGAGCTCAGCATAAAATGCAGCTAATAGTGAGGTTTTGTTTGGGTTTTTTGCATAATAAAAGTCGTAACTGAGCAACATTAGCTACAGACACTCCTCCCCATAAATCCATGGAGACTGTGAAAAGCATTTCAGAGAAATACAAACCCCAAGTAGTCTTTGGCAAGGGGTAATTTGCCATGATGATAGTTAAATAAGGAGAATACTGAGTAGCTGACTACAAAGAAGCATCTGAAAATAAAACTAGCTGTGGCTCAAGTCCTTCAATTGAAAATGTATATACAATCTCTCACATGTGGCAGCCCAAATTGGTCTCTTCTTTTTATAAGGCAAATTTGACAATGCATACCAAGAAGCTTAAATCATACCCTTTTGACCTAATAATCCTACTCCTAAGAATTTATCTCAAGGAAATAAGTCATAAGAATAAGGAAGACTATACATATTTTATAGCAACATTATTTAAAAGTAGCAAAAAAACTGGAAACAACCTAATTTTCCAGTCACATAGGAAAGACTTAATACATTTTAGTATCTTAATTCTTTGAGATAATCTGAAGCTATTAAGAATACGATCACCAGTGCAGAAACAAGGAAAGGGTGTTCAGTGAAAAGTATAGAACACAGAAATGCAAATATGTAGTGGTTACAGACCTGCAGAAATTCACATGTTGATAAAGAAGATTAGGAGGGGGCAAAAGAAGATAAAATAGCTACGTTAGCACATTGAGATTACAACTTTTAAACAAATTTTTCTTTTGTAATGACTGTATTCATTTTTTAGGCATTTTTTCTTGTTTTTCCTTAGGAATCAAATAGAATCATATTTATATAGAATCATATTTATAATCATTTTTGAATAAGAAGATTATTTTACAAAGAATACAGGTGGAATATTCTAGCCAAGTACGAAATAGAGGATTACTAATGCGCAAATACTAATGCTATTGTTTTAATTTGCAGTGAAGGGAATTTGGCTACAAAGCAGGTTGTGTTCCTTCAGAGACCAGTTATGTGGAATTCAGCTGCTCAAACACCAGAAGTGAGTAAAACTGATGCTTTTTTTTTTTAAGTTTATTTATTTATTTTGAGAGAGAGAGTGCACACACTCAAAGTTGGGCTCGAGCGGAAGAGGGGCAGAGAGAGAATCCCAAGCGGTGGTGTGGAGCCCAACACTGGGCTCAGTCCCACGAACGTGAGAGCATGACCTGAGCCAAAATCAAGAATCAGACACTTAACCAACTGAGTCCCAGGTGTCCCAATGCTTTATTAACCAAATGTTCTATGGAAGCATTTAATCCTTAAACTCACGTTGTAATTCTAAATGGTGAATACAGATGAGGAAATGTGGACGCGATATGGAAATAGTCTCCAAAACAACATAACAACAAAGGAAACGTGCCAGTAACAGGTGACATGAGACAGTTCCAAAGGGGATCAAAATATGTTACCCCCAAATTTGCCACTTTGGCAAAGGATTATTTTGAGCTGAAGGTAATTAAGAAACACAGACATAGGAGTAACTTTCTACCCTCTCCCTTTCTCATAAAAACAGGGCATAAATTTCCCTTTTTAAAGTTAACGTAAGGGTACCTGGCTGGCTCAGTCGGTAGAGCAGGTGACCCTTGTATTGTTATTTCAACCCCCACATTGGGTGTAGAGATTACTTAAAATTAAAATCTTTTTTTAAAAAAGGTAACATAAATTTCCATTTGTAAAGTTGTCCTCCTCTCCTATACCAGGAATAGGAGAAGACTCCTAATCACTAGAGATGATTCCTCACTGGAGATAGCACTGACTTGGGTCTACATAAATAAATCTTACTAAAATAACCTTGATCTTCCCTTAGGTTCCCCATATACTTACCTTTCCACAATTTGCTGCCCATAGAAGCTCAAAACCCTGTTCCTTTGTCTAGTCACTTCTCCACAATCTATCATCGTTTGTTGAAATCATGTATAAGCTTTCAGTCTGTCTCTTTGGGTTTTCACTTTTTCTCTGTGAAGCCCCATGTACATCCAAAATAAATCTTTTCTCCTGTTAATCTATCTTTTGTTAGTTTAATTTGTAGGCCTCAGGTACTGAAATAAGAGGGTAAAGGAAAAGTTTTTTGGAAGTGGGTGTGCCTAATATTGCAACACACCTGTGCAATCTTCTCTGTCTTGACCTCTGAAGCTACTTTTTTTCATTCTTAATTTTAGCTTTTATTTATTATTTTATTTTTAATATTGACGTATAGTTGACATAGGTTATATTAGTTTCAGGTGCACAACTTAGCGATTCAGCAATTCTATACATTATGCAGTGATTACCACCGTAAGTGTAGTTACCATCTGTCACCAGACAACATTATTACAATGTTATTGACTCTCTTTCCTATGTTGTACTTTTCATCTTTATGACTTACTTACTTTATAGCTGGAGTTTATACCTTAATCGCCTTCACCTATTTTGCCCGTCCTTCCACCCCTTTCTCACTGTCAACCACCAATTTGCTTTCTGTATTTATTATTCTCTGTGTTTTAAATTTTTTGTTTGTTTTGTTTTTTAGATTCCACATATAAGTGAAATCATATGATATTGTCTTTGACTTATCTTACTTAGCATTATACTCTCTACATCTATCCATGTTGTTGCTAATGGCAAGACTTTGTTCTTTTTTATGGCCAAGCAATATTCCATTGTGTGTGTATACCACACCTTCCTTATTTATTCATTTATCAGTGGACACTTGGGTTGCTTCCATACCTTGGCTATTGTAAATAATGCTGCAATAGACATAGGGGTACATATCTCTTTTTGAATTAGTGTTTTCGTATTTGTGGGGTAAATGCCCAGAAGTGGAATTACTGGATCATAATGGTATTTCTATTTTTAATTTTTTGAAGAACCTCCATACAGTCTTCCACAGTGGCTACACCAATTTACACTCCTACCAACAATGCACAAGGATTCCTTATTCTCCACATCCTTGCCAATTTGACTCGTGTGTGGCTTTGAGTTCTACTTCCCTGATGGTGAATGTTGAGCCATCTTTTTATGTGTGTGTTGGACATCTATATGTCTTCTTTGGAGAAATGTCTGTTCAGGTCCTCTGCCCATTTTTTAATCACACTTTTATTATTTTTTTTTTTTTTTGGGTGTTGAGTTGTATGCATTCTTTATATATTTTAGATGTTAACTTCTTATCCTCTATATCATTTGTAAATATCTTCTCCCTCTAAGTAGGTTGCCTTTGCATTTTGTTGATGATTTCCTTTGCTGTGCTAAAGCTTTCTAGTTTGATGTAATCCCAATAGTTTATTTTTGCTTTTGTTATCCTTGCTTGATGAGACATATCCAGGAAAATGTTAAGATCAACGTCCAAGAGATGATTGCCTATGTTTTCTTTTAGAAGTTTGTATGGTTTCAGGTCCTACATTTAGGTCTTTAATCCATTTTGAGTTTAAGACCTTTACTTTTAGAATTTGGTTTTTTATTTCACAGATATGTTTTAATCAATTTTCCAGATAGCTTGAGAATTTTTTTAAGAAAGTGAAAAGGCAAACCATGGATTAAGAGAAAAAAAAACCTTGAAATCACATATATGACAGAGAACTTGTATCTTGAATGTACCAAGAACTCTAAAATCTGAACAAACAACTCTAAAAAATAGCATAGAGACTTGGACACCTCACCAACAAGGATGTAGATGAGAAATAAGCATTTAAAAAGTCATTTAAATCATTAGCCATTAGGGAAATGCAATGAAAACCATAATGAGATACTACTCTGCACCACTGAGAATGACTAAAATAAAAAATACTGACAATACCAAGAACTAGCAAAGGAGAAGGGCAATTGGAACATTCAAACAAAGCTAGTAGGAATGCAGAATGATACAACCACTCTGGAAAAACAATTGGCAACTTCTTTTGAGGTTAAACACACACTTACAATATGACCCAGCAAAACCACTCTTGGGTATTCACCCTAGAGAAATAGAAATTGAAATATAAATGGAACAGAAATGTTTATGTCAGTTCTATTCATAATCTCCAAAAACTGGAAACAATTCAAGTGTCTTCAACAGGTGAATGGCTAAACAACTATGGTACATTCATACAATAAAATACCACTCAGAAATACAAATGAATGAAATAATTATATACACAAGGAGTTGAATTAATTGCAAAAGCATGCTGATTAAAAGAAGTCAGTTTCAAAAGGTTACAGACTGAAAAATTTACAAAAAAAAAAAAAAAAAGGTAACCTACTGAATTGGAGGAGATATTTGCAAAAGACATATCTGATAAAAGGTTACTATCCCAGATATATATAAAGAACCTACACAACTTAACACACACACAAAAACAAATAATCCAATTTAAAATGGGCAGAAGACTGACATTTCTCCAAAGAAGCATACAGATGTCCCACACACACATGGAAAGATGCTCAACATCACTCATCATCAGGGAAACGCAATCAAAGCCACAGTGAGAGATCGCCTCATACCAGTCAGAATAGCTAATATAAAAAAGATAAGAAATAACAAGTATTGGCAAGGATGTGAAGAATAAGGAATCCTTGTGCACTATTGGTGGGAGTATAAATTGGTGCAGCCTCTGTGGAAAACTGTATGGAAGTTCCTCAAAAACTTAAAAATAGAAATACCATTATGATCCAGTAATTCCACTTCTGGGCATTTACCCCACAAATATGAAAACACTAATTCAAAAAGAGATATGTGCCCCTATATCTATTGCAGCATTGTTTACAATAGCCAAGATATGGAAGCAACCTAAGTTTCCATCAATAGATGAATAGAGAGAGAAGGTGGGGTATATACATACAATGGAGTAATACTCAGCCATAAAAAAGAACAAAGTCTTGCCATTAGCAACAACATGGATAGATCTTGACAGTATGATGCTAAGTGAAATAAGTCTGAGAAAGACAAATGCTGTATGATTTCACTCATAAGTAGAATTTAAGAAACAAAACAAATGAACAAAGAAAAAAAGAGACAAACAAAAAAACAGGCTCCTATATATAGAGAACAAACCGGTGGTTAGCGGAAGAGAGGCTGGGGGAAGGGAGGATGGATGAAATAGATGATGGGGGTTAAGAGTACGCTTATCAAGGGAGGCGAGGGTGGGTGGGGGGTGTTGGGGAGGGCACCTGTTGGGATGAGCACTGGGTGTTGTATGGAAACCAATTTGACAATAAATTTCATATTTAAAAAAAGAGTACACTTATCATGATGAGCACTGAGTAATGTATACAATTGTTGAATTGTACACCTGAAATTAATATAGCTCTGTATGTTAATCATATTGCAATTTAGAAATAATAAAAAATATTCCATTTATATGATAGTCTCAAAGAGATAATTATATAATGTGGAGAACAGGTCAGTGGTTGCTAGGAATTAGGGATTTGGGGAAGGGAAGTGATAAAGGGATCACACAGGGAGTTTGCAGGAGGTAATGAAACTGTTACATGTCCTATTGTAGTTACACAAAACTATACATAAGTGTTGAAATTTATAGAACTATACACTTTTAGTATATAATAATTTTTTTTTATTTTTTAACGTTTATTTATTTTTGAGACAGAGAGAGACAGAGCATGAATGGAGGGAGGGTCAGAGAGACAGGGAGACATAGAATCAGAAGCAGGCTTCAGGTTCTGAGCTGTCAGCACAGAGCCCAACACGGGGCTTGAACTCACGGACCACGAGATCACGACCTGAGCCGAAGTCGGATGTTTAACCGACTGAGCCACCCAGACACCCCTAGTATATAATAATTTAAAAATTAAAAGATTGCTTTATAAATCACACAGACTCAATTTTTTTATGTCTTTGTCCTTCATTAAAGACTGTCCTTGGGTAATGAAATTCTTATGAAGTAAGGCTACACAGGATGATAAACCAAGGTCTTTCTGTCTTGTTCCTTTCATCTATTTGTTTTTTCTTTATTTTGGAGAGAGGCCTCTAAATAAATTCAATTATTTTACATTCAGTAGAATAAAAGACTCCAACCAGGATTTTACCTCCATCTATTAAAATGTTCCCAACTTTTCTTCCAAAATATTTTTCTTAACTTTTTTGTTTCTTTTGAATACTCAAAATTCATTGATTTTTTTTTTTACCTAAAAGTCTCTATTTCAGTTAAATTCTTCAGCCCACTTCCCTTTGATAATTATTTAAAAGAAACAAAGGTCATTTAAAAGTATTTAGTTTCCACTAATTCAGAATAGAGTTTCCATTCTGTGGTGTTCTTAGGAGTAGAAAACAAAACATGAAAAGGATGCCAGGGGATAGTGTGTGTGTGTGTGTGTGTGTGTGTCACAATCTGCAAGCCTCCGTGTCCTCATCCGTAAAAGATGGACAACATTGGTACTTACCACAGGATCATGAGGAGGATTCAGTTAGAAAACATGTAGTGGCCTTGCCACATTGCCTTGTCATGAGAAGTGAAATGTTGCTTTTGTTTTCAGTAGGAATGTTTTTCTTTCAATACTAGATGATTAATCACTACTAACTCTATGGAGAAATTGAAGAAGAATCTAGAAATGCCTAACGACCCTCCATTTTCTCCAGCTAAAAATTGCTTTCAGCTAGTATGCAGGAATTCTTTTTTTTAATTTGTTTTAACTTTTTTTTTTTTATTTTAGAGAGAGAGAGAGAGAGGGAGGGGCAGAGGGAGAGAGAGAGAGAATCTTTTTATTTTTTTTTTAATGTTTTTATTTATTTTTGAGACAGAAAGAGACAGAGCATGAGCAGGGGAGGGGCAGAGAGAGAGGGAGACACAGAATCTGAAGCAGGCTCCCTGAGCTGTCAGCACAGAGTCCAACGCGGGGCTTGAACTCACGGACTGTGAAATCATGACCTGAGCCGAAGTCAGACGCTTAACCGACTGAACCTCCCAGGCGCCGAGAGAGAGAGAGAGAGAGAGAGAGAGAGAGAGAGAGAGTCTTAAGAAGGGTCCACACTTAGCATAGAGCCCAATGAGCGGCTTGATCCCACAACCCTGGGATCATGACCTGAGCACAAATCAAGAGTAGGACGCTCAACCAACTGAGCCATCTAGGTGCCCCGGGAATGTTTTTTGATGTTCTAAAAAACATATGTATATATGAGAAATATAGCACAATTATCAACAAGTTTAGAATTAGGTAGTGAGTATATGGTGTTTGTTGTACTGTCCTTTAAACTTTCTGTATACTTGAAATTTTTCTTAATATGAAAGTTGAGGAAAATTAAGCTGAAAAGCATTAGTTACCCAACAGCTTATTCATTCATTATTAATTGGTAACTAGTTACTAAGATGCTATACCAAAAAAAAAGACCCATAAGGAATGATTTAAACACAACAGAAGGGTCTCTCTGTCATCATAGTCTGAAGCTGAGCAGGTCCTCTAGGGTGGGGCGAGGCTCTGCTTCATGACAGGTCAGCTCTGCCGCCCTCCACATTTGGCTTCTGCCTCTGGACCCAGGGCTGCTGCCACAGTTGTTGCTGTGTTCAGCCTGCAAGAAGCAGGAAAGAGGAGTCCCAGGCATGCTTCTAAGGCACTGACCCCCAAGTCACGTATTTCTTCTCACATCCTATTGACCTGAACTTATTTATGTCACCACAGGTATCTGCAAGGGAGACTGGGAAATGTAATCCGGGAAACCGGGAGTTGGTAACATGGTGAAATAGCACATGGCCAGCTCAAAACTGCAAGGCACTGCCAGGAGGAGTTCTGTTATTAAAAGAAAAACGGAGAGACTAGATCCTGGGGAGACAGGAGTTTAATTTTAATGGTTTCCATTTTAATTTATTTTTCTTCTTGAGAGCAAAATAATATTCAAATAATATTCTTATCTTTAAATATATCTCAAAATGAGTGATTTCAAGAGGTAAAGACTTCTTGGACACATCTGTTGAATCAGTTCTCTAACACAAACCAAGAAGTGAAGGAGCAGCAGCCAGAGAAATGTTCTAAATCAGATCTTTTCCAAGGTAGCTACAATAAAATCATATATGAATACTAAGAAATATTAATGTACACATTAACTTCTTTTTTTACCTTACAGTGAGACAATTATTAAACTTAGTTCTTACTTTTTCAGTCATTTGAAGTTGATTTGAAATTATTTGAAAACCATAAGGGTCATACTTAATTCATTAGCTGTCAGTATCCTTGATTGAAATCCATGTGAAATCAAATCAAGTGCTAGTGTAAATAGAGGGCATCGAGTATCTCAAAGAAAATTATGCAAAAATCAAGATGAAAGCATTTTGCTTTTATCATTAACGAGGTTCTTCATCTAGGGAATGCTTTCCACTTAAAGTAAATGGGTTTTTTTCCTGGTGTGAGCAGAAGAGAAAGAGTGGTCCCTGTTGCCACAGGACAATGTTCAGGCTGGAGAACAGCTCTCTTCGGGGCCACCTGTGTTCTTATCTATTGGTGTCTCTGGGAATGTAAGGGACAGAAACCCTGCTCAGATTAGCCTGTGTGTATATAAGGGAATTTACTAGCTTCTAGGTGGAAAGGATACCAGCATAGCTTACAACATCAATAAAGAGCTATAAGAACCAAGCCCTCAGGCACTGACACCAGAGATTCCACATTACCAGGGTGTTCTTTTTCATCTGTTTATTTCAGCTTCTAAGTGCATATGTGTAGAGGGCTTCTAATGAGATGAGTGTGGCCACCTCAACAAAAAGAAAGAGCTTCTTTATCCTAGAGTCCATATAGCAATCCCAGAGAAGGACTCTGATCGGATCTGATTGGGTCATGTGCCCACACTACGGCAGAGAAGAAGGTGGATAGGAAAACTGACCGGAAAGGTAGTTGTCCACTACCCCTTTCCTTACCAGTTTTGAATGATTCTGACAACCTCAAGCTGGAATGACCCAGGAACAAGTTCTGTGAGCAAGCTGGGGTAGTGTCTCTGCATGTTTCTCTAACTCTTCCAAATGGTACTAGAGCTACACTTCAGCTTGAGACATACAGAGACAAGGTATGGGAGATCTTCTCCCAAGCCAGAGACATACAAGGAAGAGAAGTCCTGAATGCCCACTCCTTGTTTTTATTTCTAAACCATATCTTTTAGCTCTTCTTCTACCCTGTTCATCACAACACTGACCATGCCTTATGATTACTGGTGTAATTCTGACTTCATTGTTTTGTTTTCGTTTTTAAGACACTGACAGTGAAAAATGGAAGCCAGAATGGTAGGATACTCTAAAATCAACTGACTTGTCACTGGGTCTCATATATTTGAAATGAATCACCCATTTTTAGCAAATGAGAATGATTCTCAAAAGTTAATGGATTTTATCAAGGATGACATTATCAAGGATGACATTTGCATCCAGATCTTGGTATAATTTCCTCCAATTTTATAGTGAAAATATCAGAGAAAAGTGAGAAGATATATGAATAAGCCTGGCAATGTAGCGTGGAAAATTTCTCCTTATTGATTTAGAGAAATATTCAAAATACAGTGCTAAGTAGAAAAGTGAGCTGTATACATTTATGTGGACATAAGCAAATACATACATATTTAGAGAAGGAAATAGTAATACACCAGATTTTAACAGTGGTATCTCTGCAAGATAGGATTGTGGGTAGGTTGTACTTTTTTCTTTGTTTTTGCCAAGTTTTGTACACTGAACATGTATTATTTTTGTAACTGGAGGAAAATTTTATTTGGAAAATACACAAATCTTTGACCATTAAGTCTACTCATAAATTTGTAGCTGTGGATAATGTAGTGTGAAGGGAATGAAATAGGATCCTTGGGCTCCAGTTCAAGGCCAGAAACTCCCTAACCTTGGACAAATCTTATCTTCCTTCTTGGCCTGGGTCCTACCTCCATAGAATGAGGGGTTAAAGCAGATGACCTCTCAGGACTGGTTGAGCTTCAGACTCCTACACTCTACGTTAGAAGAACATTGCAATTTGATCTGCTGTAAAAGCTATTCCTTCATGTGGAGTGAGAGTAGAGTAGGGGAGGCAATATCATTGCTGAAGATGTATTTATTAAGAGTCATGTGGTAAAAAAAAAAAAATAAAAGTGTTTGTTCTGAAATCTTTTTTAGAGTTACCTAGCAACCTAGAGTTGCTAGGTATTGTGTTATCTTTTAATATGTGAAATTTACATTTGGTGGCTGTTTACTTATTAATACTTATCTATAAGTGAATTACTAAGAATATCTTATTATTCTGAATAATACCCACATTTTATTAGGAAAATTCTCACTGTGGGGCACCTGGGTGGCTCAGTCGCTTGGGTGTCCCACTTTGGCTCCGGTCATGATCTCATGGTTCATGATTTCGAGCCCCGTGTCAGGCTCTGTGCTGACAGCTTGGAGCCTTGAGCCTGCTTTGGATTCTGTGTCTCCCTTTATCTCTGTTGCTTCCCTGCTCATGCTCTGTCTGTCTCTCAAAAATAAATAAACATTTAAAATTTTTTTTTAAAAAGTAAATTCTCACTGAGTATGTGAGAGTTGGCCTCTATTGGCTGGCATGCAATAAGGAATTTATTGCAAAATTTACTTTTGGCCCTGGCATTGGTGAAGAAGGAAAGATCCAGGCAGCCAAGTGCTCCCAGGCACCTCTGCCTTCCTATTTTCTTTCAGTCAGCATTGAGAGGTCATTCAAGAATGAATGAATTCTTTATACATGTGGGAAAGAGCCAGTAGCCAGGCTTGAGAAAGGAGCCCAGTCTGGCAGTACCCGTCAGCCCTTCTTGCAGCCAAAAGGCTATCTCCTCACTGATGAGTGTCCCAATGCCAGAGAAAATGTGCCATTCTCAAATCCAGTACCTGAAGAGTAGATCTGTCAGGTTCCAATGCTTGTATTAAATTTAATACTACTGGGGCGCCTGGGTGGCTCAGTCGGTTATGCGTCTGACTTCAGCTCAGGTCATGATCTCGCAGTTCATGGGTTGGAACCCCACTTTGGGCTCCGTGCTGACAGTTCAGAGCCTAGAGCCTGCTTTAGATTCTTTGTCTCCCTCGTTCTCTGCCCCTCCCCCACTCATGCTCTCTCTCACTCTCTCTCTCTCTCTCTCTCTCTCAAAAATAAATAAATGTTAAAAAATAAAAAATAAATTTAATGCTTCTAGTGAATAACAATAAAAAGAAAAGGATTTGAGATCTGATATTTGCATCTGATGAATACAAGGGGGCCAATGGAAATGTCACCACCACAACTATCTCTGACTTGGGACCATGAAAGCTCTTGTTGAGGCAGGACCCATAAACTTAAACTTGCCCAAGGACTCCAGTAACTCAGCCAAGAAAAAGAGCTGCCAACATATGCCTTTCTATGCAACATGCTGAGGACTGCAATGTTCCTATACAAACAATGTCATAGACCGTGGTTGCATTCCATGGTAGCACATTAAATCTGATTTAGTAAACCTGTTTGTTTGCTTTGTATATTTGCCATGAAAGTCAGTAGAATATACCTCTGTATTTTATACATTACAGTTCAACTAACTTCTGAGTTAATAAACTTTTATAAGACTAGCCTGGGCATGGGCATCTGACTTCTATATTTTTTCCCTAAGTTTTATAATTATAGCTGTTGCATTTAGGAAAATGAAGTCCTAATTTCCACCTAACATATAAATGAACTTCCAAATAATAAACTCTGTGTAAATTGGGAAATTAGTGTGCTTTTTTATCTTTTTAAATTTTATCTCTTTTTTGTTTATCCTTGTTCAGATTTTTGTTCCTAAGAGTAAATGATCACATTCTAATATGTCATGTTATCAGTATTAAAGACATCCTGGTAAGGAAATCTCATCAGGAGTCTGAACATCTACCTGTTGAGTTGCTACAGTTTTCTTCTTGAGATTTCCTTTTATTGGCTTAGATATCTTATTTTGACTTATTACCTTGGCAAAGACCATGTCCTCTTTACTCTGAACTGCACCAAGGACATTGTCAGCCCTCAGTAAATATTTCACAGCAGAAGCATCTGCAGCTTAAGGTGGTCTGGTTGCTGAGCATTCCTACCATGTCAGGCAGAAGTAGTTTGAACCAGGACAGAGAGAGTGGTCTGCTTGACCTAGGAAGATGCTCCAGGCATTCTTTCAGTATAAGCATGATCAGAATTATTTGTGACTCTTCTGTGCAGCCTATTCCTGTGTGAAATGGGTATGAGGTGGCCAATGAAGCACTTTTCCTGCTGTCTGTATCGCAACTAACACCAAGAAGAAAAATAGAACCTTCAGTGTATTTCTACCCTACTTTGTTCCCCCAAAGTATGATCTCAACAGGTTTCTCTCTCCCAGAGATATCATTGAGGGCCCAGATATGTACACAACCAATCTGTCAGTGAGGAGAAGGACGTGCCAAGAAGCTACTAAAGATTGTGAAAGAGAGAGGCAGCTCATTCTTACCTGGGAGGAGGAGAGACTGTGAAAGGTGGCTCTCAGTTGGTCCTTAAAGATGAGCAGGATCTGGAAGAGAAGCAAGGAAGAGACGTTTCAGGCTGAGTACAGTATGTGCTAGATCAAAAGGACAGGAAAGCACCCCTCTTTTTAATTCCTGGTTGCCAATCTCTTGTGTTCCAGAGGAAAGCCAGCCGGCATACAAAAGGTGAAGACAGGAACAAAGTCACCAGCAGGAGCATCGGTTTGGACACAGCCACATCACAACCAACGGACAGCAGAAACCCACCTGCAGAGTGCCTCCTCTCTCCTTCTGGAGAGTGTTGGACAAGAGAGAGGAGGCCGACACAGTACAGCAGCTTCTCTGGCTTCAGCAGCAATGACAGTGTCCTACGGGAATTAGATGACGGTCAGTTTGACCAGGAAGATGGAGTAACTCAGGTCACTTGTATGTGAGCAATGAAGTAAAGCAATGGAAGGCCCTGTAAATAACTATTAAAATAATTGCCAACTGACTTTATTGTATTACTTTATCTGCATTTATGTAATACTTAGAATTTTTCCAGATTCTGGCTTTCCTCTAATCTGCATAAACTTTGGCTCAACCTCCCAGACAAGGAAGAATAACCAACGTATTTGTAAATTTAGAATCATGTTTACACTTCTCTCAACTAAAACATCTGTTTAAACAGATGTCTCATTAGGTTATTAACCAATAATCTACTTCAGTTTCTCATGAATGTACAAGATGTACTTTTCATTCATTTCCTGGTAAGAAGACTAAATATATTAGCCAGTATTTCACCTAATTAGAAAGTTCTCAGGAAGTCAAAATCTTACTTAAGCTGAAAAGCAATCTCTCTCTCTTTCAATCCCCCTCTCTTTCACATACATGTAAAGGGCTAATTAATGAAATACCTATTTCCTGAATATAACAATAATCCAAATTTTGTTTTTAACTATAACATGTATATACAAAGCAAGCCCCTGTTTGTGAAAATATTCTTCCAAAAAAAATCCTTTTTGTTTGTCTTTTTTTGGGGAGAGAGAGAGAGCAAGAGCATATAAAAAGGGCAGAGGGGCAGAGGGGCAGAGGGAGAGAGAAAAAGTTTAAACAGGCTCCACACTTAGCATGGAGCCCTACATGGGGCTCGATCCCAAGACTCTGGGATTGTGACCTGAGCCGAAATCAAGAGTTGCACATTCAACCAACTGAGCTACCCAGGTGCCCCTGTATGTCTTTGCTTTTAAAGAAAGGGTCACCATGTTACCAACTCCATACTGATTCACTGAGCTTAAACTTTATTGCTTCCAATAGCTTAGAAATAGAGCAAAGCAGCATCCCTTAAAATTCAATATGAAAAGAACCCACAATCTCAACATTTAGAAACCTTGGTAGAAAGAAAGAATTTATTTTAAATTGCAGATAATATGAAGAGCAGAAAGGTACTTACAGCTCCATGTGTATGGAGACCCATCTGTTCCATCTCTGCTTTTCTTGCTCTCCTAATAGGGATGGCTTTGCCTTTCCCAGCCTTTAACAGTTAGAGATGAAAATTCTACATAATAGAGGATCTTCATGTACCTGTGAAAAGCTTACTTGGAAATGTGGGAATCTTCGAGGGAATTACAACTGACTTTGCCATTGATGAATTTAGCATATTATATATTTTTATTAGCATTGGTGTTGACATTATAAGATCATTTGAATAATAAAATGTCATTTGTTATTGGGTTATCGTTTTCTTGAACACAAATGCTCATTATACATTTTATACATATGACAGGTACATATTACATGTATAACTAAACTAGGACAATCTCCATGAATTGTTGATAAGATTAACATGGAATTATCCCACTTCTACCATGCAGAAGCATTATCTTGATAAGTATAAAAGAACTTAAGAAGATTTTGCTTAGTAGTATTCTTTGTAAATGGCTATTAACAATATTTGCAGAAATGTTTTCTTTGTTTTAATTTTCAGATGAACCTGAGTCCCATATTCAAGGGTTGGTAAGTTTTTGGTAGAAACAAGCATTACTTCTGCAGCCCACACAATGTCATGAGTTATGAAACAGGGAGTGTTCTCAGAAATGTCAGTTTTCACAATGCCAGGGTCTACAAGAGGTGGACACTCCTATGTCATTCTGTCAGTATATAGAGGGGATTTGAAGTATTAAACACAGATAGAAATTTATATTTCTAATTTAAAGGAAAAGTCAGGAATTTATCAATCACTTGTAAGTTTTTTAATTTGTGTTAATCATCTTTTTTTTTACAGTTTGCTTTTAATCTGTATTATAATGAAATAATGACCAAGGTTTTAGAGCATTTAAAATATATATAAGTAGCTTTGAGTCTATTCTTTAAAAACAAAAAAAAAGTAACAAAACTTGGACTCTATATGACTAAGGAGTTAGATGCGACCAATCATTATCTGTCAACTATATATTTGGTTCTTTTCATAATACTATGTAATTCTAGAGGCCTGGCATATGAATTTGTAATACCTATAAGTTATAATGATAAAACATCAAGATCATAGATGTGGGTGTGAAGTTCTGCCATTTTCCTTGGTGCAGTATCTCCTGTCTTAGGTCTCAATAACCACCTGTTAGGGCTTTCCCATTTGGATTGAATGCCACCCTGTTATCTTTCATGGCAATATTTAACACCTACTCACCAGAAAAATCACCACTGAGCTGATGAGCAGCTCTATCAATACCACAACAATTCCCTTCAGTATAAAATAAATGGAAAAATTAACAGGGTTTCAAGAATCTTCAGACACCCATAAAAGCAGGAGGTAGAGCTATAGTCAATCCAGATCACAGCTAACTCCAAATCTTTTATCAGGAGCGGTTGTTTATATATTTGAATATAAATGTACCAGATGTGTTTTCATTTCTTTCATTCTGGATGAGCTGAGGACTGTCTCATTTTCCTAGCCTTGACTGACTACCCTGATTCCTCACTACCATTCTCTCAGGGCTGGAAGGACTGTGGCTCTTTCAGCATCAGGCTAAAAAAGATTTCCTTCTCTCAACTCCTCAGGGCCCCAGAGTATCCTTGTATGAAAAGGCTAATCAAGTGAGAATTCAAATGGAATAGGTGCTAACAGTGGAGAAGGCCTGTAACTAAACATGTTAAATCAATATACTCCTCGGTATATAGGAAAACTAGCTAACTGCAAACTACCAGAATTTAGGGCACGTCCATTTAACTAATATTTGTTGTGCAACTTATCACAATTTATTGAGAGTGAAATTTATTGTGCAATTACCTAAAGTTTATACAGCCAGTTCTGACATATGATTAAGTTCTCAGATGGTGTTTGATGGTGGAATATTAGGCGAAGCTCTAAAATAATGAGCCTGGTTTCTGCTACGGTCATAAACTTCTTGTCGAGCCAATTCCAAAAATGGATTCCAAAAATGTTTTGGGCATTAATATCATGGTATGTGTAAGTATTAAGGTGATTCTTTGTAGGCTTATATCAACTAACCAATACAAGCAACAGAAATTGACCTTGGTTCATTTAGCATTAAAGGAGTTTAGTTCAAAAGGTAGCTAGAATTGGACTTCATCAAAATTTAAAACTTCTGTTCATTAAACTCATGGTTTAATAAATGAAAATGCAAGCTGCAGACTGGGAGAATATGTTTGCAAAGCACATACCTGGCAAAAGATTCATAATAAGAATATATAAATGGCTCCAATAAATCAATAACAAAAAACCCCAGCACCCAATTGTAAATGGGCAAAAGGCTTAAACACTTAATGAAAGAAAATATAGAGACTTCTGCTTGCAGAAAGATGGGAGTAGATTCCTCCCATGAAGTATGTATAACTGAAACCCTGAGCATTACACAAAACAAACATAAGATGACCAGTGGCAAGTTCCTTGATTTTATTTTTGCCTCACGTATCTCAGACTTGAGACCTGAAGAAGCCAGCAATCTTGAAATGCCAATGTTGCCGATCAAAAAACCCTAACAAACGCCTACCAAGACAGCAAATATTTAGACTATAACCACTCTACCCCAGCCAAACACCAAAGAAAAACCTGCGACCTCACCCCAACCTACACCAGTACAGATGGAGTGGGAAGCATAGATTGATTATACATTGGCTAGGGTGATGTCAGAGAAAGACGAGCAAGGAATCATAATTTCATCCCCACTGGCCCTGCAGCCCTCACCCCAAAGTGTTAGTGGAGGTCCTGTGAGAAGCTTGAACTTCACCTCCATCCAGTAGTAATGAGGCATCTCTCTCCTTCCCCATTATGGTATCAGAGGAAGCTTAGTGAAGAGTCAGGACTTTATTGCCCAGTGGTAATGAGACCACTTCCAGAGTTGTCAGTGGAGACCACATAGAGAACTGGAACCCCCACCTGTGCCCAGCAGTAGGGAAGAACACCCCTCTCATGTGTCAAACAGAGGGTGAGTGGGGAACTTGGTCTTCTAGCTCCACTCAGAACTGAGTAGATGGTACCTCCCATTCCTGAACTGGAGTAGTGTCAGAAAAAAGCCAGCTAACATAGAAGGTATAAATATTTAAGATCTATAATCTCATAATATGAAAATAATACCTAGTTTCAATATAAAATAATAAAAACCAAGAACCAGAAAGATCCAAAACTAAATGAAAAAAATGCAAAAAATAGATGCCAACAATATAGTGATGTCAGAATTAACTTTAAAAGGTTTTGGAGCACCTACGATGAAGATGCTTCAACAAACAATTATGAATGTGCTTAAAACAAATGACAAAAATAGAAAACGTCAGCAAAGATATAGAAGACATAAAGAAGACCCAAATGGAAATTTTAGAACTGAGAAATGCAATACCAAAATAAAAAGGTCATTGGATGGGCTCAACAGCAGAATGAAGGGGACAAAAGAAAGAGTATCTATGAACTGAAAGAGCAAAAATGACCAAATCTGAACAACAGAGAGAAAATAGACTTAAAAAAAAAAAAAAAAAAAAAAAACAGCCCCTTCAGGGCTTTGGACTATAACAAAACAACAAAAGATGTAATATTCCTGTCATTAGTGTTCTGGGGGGAGGATTGGAGAAAGGGAATGGGGTTGCTGAAAATTTCCAAATCTGGTCAGAGACATAAACTTACAGATTTAAGAAGGTGAAACTAATCTATAGTGACGAAAATCAGAGTAAGAGCTGCTTGTGGGGTTGGGGTTAGGGTGTGACTATTGACTCAGTCCGTTCAGGCTGAGAATACCACAGACAGGGTGGCTTTTAAACAATAGAAATTTACTTCTCACAGTTCTGAAGGCTTGAAGTCTAAGATCAAGGTGCCAGCAGATTCAGTGTCTGGTGAGAGCCAACTTCCTTGTTCATAGACGGCTGTCTTCTGGCCGTAACTTCACAGGGTAGAAAGGGCAAGGGAGCTCTCAGGGCTCTCTTTTGTATGGGCATAAATCCCATTCATGAGGGCTCCACCCTCATGACTCAATCGCCTACCAAAGGCCCACCTCTCAATACCATCACACGGGGGATGAGGATTTCAACATCTGAACGTTAGGGAGACACAGACACTCGGTATGTAGCAACTATAAAGGCACATAGGGGAACTTTCTATGGTAACAGAAATTTTCTATATCTTTATTTGGTTGAAAGTAACACAAGTATATGCAATTGTCAAAAACCTTTGAACTATATACTTAAGATAAGCACATCTTACTATGTGTAAATTGTGTCTTAATGGAAGAAATGCTGATTGAAGAATTTATAGTTGTTGGGAGGACTAGAGACCCACACTCAATGCTAAGCTTCAGGACAAAGAACAAACCTACACAAGAGAACTCACCAAGCCTGGCGAGGCACCGAGCAGCCCTGCCAGGAAGCCAGGAAAACAGCTGCAACTGTTTTCGGGACCTGCAGCCCCAAACCCAAATGTTTCTGCTGGCATTCTTTTCAGCAAAATGATTACCGTTTGCTCAACTTTCTTCTTCTCATGACTCGCTTGTGAATTGGCATCTCACGTGGGTGAAACTGCTCCAGCTTGGGAATGAGAATGCAGAATATGAGTATTGTAAGGACTGGGCAGGGCAGCACTCATCAGGCTCAAGATCCTCCAAACACAGCGCACATGTTTATTCATGGTGCCAAGTCAAACTCTGATTGGACCTGAAGCAAATGATCAAAAGTTAACATCACCAATAATGGAACAAACCAACATCCCTGACACAGGACACAATATCATTTCTGCGGTACTCCTGGCAAAAAACACACAACCTGAATGAAATCATTAGGAAATGCCACATGAACCCAAACATTCTATAAAACAACTGGCCTACATAGTTTAAAAAAATGTCAAGGTCATGAAAGACAAAAAATGTCAAGGTCAAAGGACATGAAAGACAACAGGAACTGTTCCACATTCCAGGAAACTAGAGAGACATGATAACTAATTGCAATACATGACCCTGAACTGCATCCTAGATGGAGAGGAGGGGTGGCTGGTGCGTCAGTAGGAAGTTACATAACATAACTGGGACTATGGACTGCTGATTAGATTATGATATTTATCAATGTTAAATTTCTTGATTTTGGTTATAGTACTGTAGCTATGTAAAAAAAAAAATTCTTATGAAATACAAAAATATTTAGGCACAAAGGGACTAATACCTGCCACTTATTCTCAAATGGTTCAGAAAAAAAAAAAAGTATGTGTGTATCTATGTTGAGAGACAGAGACAGAGAGATGGAAAGTTTGATAAAGCAAATGGGGCAAAATGTAAACAATTGGTGAGTCTGGATAAAGGGTATGCAACAGTTCCTTTTTTTTTTTTTAAGTATATTCTACACCCAGCGTGGGGCTCAAACTCATGACTCTGGGATCAAGAGTCACAGGGTATACTGACTGAGCCAACCAGGGGCCCCCATGAGTTGTGGTGTGTGTGTGTGTGTGTGTGTGTGTGTGTGTGAGAGAGAGAGAGAGAGAGAGAGAGAGAGAGAGAGAATTCTTTTTTAGTCTTCTGGCAACTTGTTTGTAAGTTTGAAATTGTATCCAATAAAAAGTTCGAAAAAAAGAAAGAAAAGATGCCAGTCCAGTCAGCCAGAAAACATAACACATGATTACTACAAATAGTAGCTTTCAGTGATGTTCACTATAAAACAGCAAACACATGACTCAGAAGATCTTCATTATGGGGCTCACTTAGGGACTAACACCTGGTATGATGGCTAGATAAAGCTTATCCTCTCTACCAGTTTAGTTAAGGATCCTGCATATTCTACCCAGAATTCTTACAGCATGTTAAAAGGATATTAAGAATGCTATAAAATATTTGTATTAAAGCCTATAAAATTTTCTATCAAAAGATGTCAAGCCCTAAAGGAAGGGAAGAGACGAAAACTGTTAAGTGGCTTATATTTACCAGATCCGGTGGTTTCATCCTCACCACAATCACCTAAATTGGGGTTGATTCCAGTTCACAGATGTGAAAACTGAGACTTAGAAAGTTACAGCAAATTGCTAATGATACACAGCTTTGAAGTAGGGAAACTAGAATTCAGAACTTGGCTTGATTCCAAGTCCACCGATCATTAAGAAGTGATTAGAGGGATGCCTGGGTGGCTCAGTCAGTTGAGCATCCCACTCTTCATTTTGACTCAGGTCATGATCTCGTGGGTTCCTGACACTGAGCCCGTCATGGGGCTCCCTACTGGGCACAAAGCCTGCTTAAGATGCTCTCTCTCCCAAGAGGAGCCAAGATGGTGGAACAGCATGGAAGTTTTTTGTGTGCCTCACATCTATGAAATACAGCCAGACCAACACTAAGCCATCCTGCACACCTAGAAAACTGATCTGAGGATTAACACAACAATCTGCACAACCTGAACTACAGAATTCAGCAGGTACGTGGGGTGGAGAGGGGAACTTGGGGAGAGAGAAGCTGGGGAGGGCAGGGAGCTGCTTTTGCATGTGGAGAGAGGATGGAGCCTGGGGGCGGGGGGAGAATACGGGAAAACACCCCTTCCCAAAATCAGCTGGAGAGAAAGTGGAAAATTGGAAACAGCCACAGGGACTGAACTAAAAGGGGAGAAAGGAGAGGATTTAAATTCCATTAAGACTGCAAACAGGGGGAGTGCAGAGTCTGAAACTCCACAGTTCGATACCTGGCGGTGCTCTGGTGGGAAGGGCAAATCCCCAGGAGCAGAGTGGGGTCCAGGAGGTTCTCGGGCCACATGGGGAGAAGCAGTTCCACTGCTGGAAGGACATTTGGTAGAGGTTGTGAGGCCACCTGGGCCCAGCAGACCCCAGAAAAAGGCCACATTCGCTGGTGCTGGAACAAGGTCGTTGGGGGTGAAGCCTGGTGCCAGATGTGTGTTGTGATTTCCCATAATCCCTGAGGCGCTGCTGCTACACTGTCTCATGAACTTTTTCTGGGGCGGAATTAGAAGACTTGCCTGTGTGGAAAGAAAGTTTGAATGGACCAACGAGTTTCAATTGAGTGTTCATTATGCCCTCCCAGTTAATCATTGCTGCCCTTGGGCAGGTAGACCTGGCTCTCTGGCTTGGGTTGGCCAAGACCCACCCAAATAGACATCTGGGAAACCTGAAGTCCAGGATTTCTAATGTAAGAATTTCTTTTGTTGGTTATGAGAAAAAAACTACTAAATAAACACATGTAATTTAATGGGCATGCTAATCAGGGACAAAGTTGTTTTCAACATGTTAAAATTTCAAATAGAGAACCACTCACATCACTGTAATAGATGTGGTTAGCACAGTGACTTTTAATTTCTTAAAGCATGTCTTTTCATTTCAGTAATTAATATAAAACTGAAATACACCAAATTTGGATATTTACATTTCCTTTTTCTTTCCCAGACTAGAGGCATAGTTTAATGTTTACACTATACATAGAAAAGTGGGTGTTAACATTTCAGTATTTTTTCTGAAAACATTAGTTCCTTAACCACATATCATTCTTTTGAATTTGTTCTTCTGGGAAACCATATGTCTCAAAATTTTTATTCTTTTTTTTTTATGTTTATTTATTTAGAGAGAGAGAGAGAACAAATGGAGGAAAGGCAGAGAGAGAGGGAGAATCCCAAGCAGGCTTGTTCAGCATGGAGCCTGACACAGTGCTTGATCCCAAGACCATGAGATCATGACCTGAGCTGATATCAAGAGTCAGAGGCTTAACCAACTGAGCCACTCAGATGCCCCTCAAAATTTTTATTTTTTAATCCCCTCCAAAAGTATTAGTTAGGATTCCATTTTTTAAAAAATGTCCAGCTTTAATGATACAGCCAGTCTGACAATCTGTGTATGTTCTTCCTTTTTTTCCCCACATCTTTATGTAAAAAGCTATGGCTATAGACCAAGTTACAATGAACAAGATTCATTCCTTATTCCAAAATATCTTCCAGATGAATTAAAGATTTAAATGTAAAAAAACAAAACTATAAAAGCACATATATGAGCAAATATTTAAAGCAAAATTCAAAACCAGAAAAGACTATGTAAATGCCAAGACTAAATATTTAAAACTTACACAGAAAAACGCTCCATTAACAACATCAAAAGGTAAACAAAAAACTGGAATCAAGAAATGATCAAATGACAAAGGGCCAATATTCTAAATACACAAAGAGATGTTAATAAAAAACAGATGTACAATGGAAACCAATTTGAAAATAAATCATATATATAAAAAAAAAAGTCCTGGGGATGTAATGTACTGCATGATGGCTATAGTTGACATATTGTATTATATATTTGAAAGTTGCTAAGAAAATAAATCTTAAAAGTTCTCATCACAAGAAAAAAAATGTGTAACTGTGTGTAGATAACTGGATGTAGTGTGGCAATCACTTTGTAATAGATACAAATATTGAATTGTCATGTTGCACACCTGAAACCAATATGATGTTGTATACCAATTACGTCTCAATTAAAGAAATGAACCACTAAAATAAATAAATAAATAAATACGGTATACATATATAAAAAAAAACATGTACAGCCAAATAGAAAAAAAATGCAAACACAAAAATAGTTTAAAAAAAGAAGCATAAATAACCCAAAAAAATGATGATTTCAACTCACTAATAAAATACTGCAAAACACCCCCAAAAGATGTCATTTTTCTTCTCACTGAGTTGCCAGAGTCTTAAAAAGATTGATAATGCCCAGTGTAGGCCAGCGTGTGGAGCCTGGAAAGGAGCAGCCTTCTCGCAGAGAAACCGTGAATTAGCCTTGAGGATGCAGGCCCGGAGGATGATGGGATAGAAAGACAGAAGGAGCCTGGGACATGGATGAAGGACTGGGAGCCGCTGCACTAGTCTAGGACTGCTGACCCGTGGGCTTGTTGCAAAGAAAAGCAATACCTCATTTGGGTAAGTCACTCCATTTCAACACATACTGCCTAATGTGATCCTACTCAAGGACTAATGGGGTGTTCCAAAAATGGTAGCAGCAATGCTCAGAAACATATGAGCTGGCATAGCAAAATGGAGAGGCCTGAGCTTTGGAGCCAGCACTGAGTTCATATCCTGGCCCTACCACCTGTTCCTGTATACACTGAACAACCACCTTGAAGCTCAGTTTACTTGTATGTTAAATTGGGAGAGCAATAAACAAATTAAATTGTATGAAGATTAAGTGGGATCATGTGGGAATGTACTTACCAGTTCGTGACACCTAGTTACGTGCTCAATAAATTGAAATCCTTTTTTTTTTTTTAATGTCTAATTTTAAGTTTTCAAAAAAGTTCCTTTTAGTGTGGTGAACAAGATTACTCCCGGGAAACTCCAGAATAAACATAGGGCATCTTTAAATTTTGAATATCCCCAAAGATTTAAATATATTTCTAAGTAGCTAATAAAAAGTTTCTTCACTACTTTGTCAAGTATATGAGGTAGTTCCCAGGATCTCCAGAAGAGCCAGATATCCAGGGCTGGACACCAAGCAGCCAAGAACAAGTGCTGTTAAAGGCAGACATCTTTAATAAAAGATGGAGGAGGATATATTTTAAGAATGCTTTTTAGTTTTCAGTGCTCAGGCCCTTGTCAGCGATGAAGCCCTCCTCCTGAAACAGAACCCCTGTAAGAAGTTGCAGGTTCATGCTCTCATCCACTCATTCATATTTATTGATTCTTGGTCAGATGCCATGCTAGGGACTAGAGAACAAACAGGCAGTCTTGCCCTTATGGGATCAACAGGGTAGCAGAGGAGAAAGATGAATAATAATAGAAATAATCATATAATTGTAGTTGATGGAAGGAAATAACTCTTACAGAAAGCAAAATTTGCTAGGAGAGCATATAGCAGACAAACCTAACATATTCAAGGTCAGGGAAGGCTTCCCTAAGCAAATGATACTTGATGAAATAATGACAATATTTCTAATAATAGCCTGTGTTTGTGTTAGAAAATTATAAACAGATTATTTTAAACATGAAGACCTATGAACTTTTCAGGGATCCCAAAAAAGGTTTGAAACCAGTTTAAAAAATATGATGGCTCAAAAAATAAAACTACAAAACTAAAATATTTAAACAGCTATAAAATATAAAATTTAGCAACATTATTTCCTTTCATATTTATAAAAATGTCATTAATTTTGAAAATAATGTGTAAATTAGCTTTTCTCAATTCCAAGAAATCCCAGAGAATGTGTGATTACTGAAGAGAAACCACAGCCTATTGTAACTAAGTGACCAACAGAGAGCCCAATTCTTAAAATCAATTACAAAAAGCTGTTCAAATTTATATTTTTAAATATAAAAATTGCACTTAATTTGAAATGGGATTACATTTTTATTTATTTGGTCTTGTGCAGGGTAGAATCTATTAACCTACAAAGATCTTAAAATTCTCTGACTTTAAGGTCTTCAGTAGTTCAGGGCACAGGATCTCAGACCATGCAAAGTAGCACATGGCTGTGTCAGGACCTGAGATTAGGGGTTACCGATGGGCTCTTATCAGTAGATACAGGATGCCACAGGCACTGGAAGAGAGTAAGCAATCGGGAACTCACAGGTTGAGAGGACACTGACATCAAGAGAAGTCTAGTCCTGTCGATATCCACCTGGCATCCCATTCACCATCACCACTACATTTCCGGGCCACATCTTTGACCACTTTTCACACTCCATTTTGATTCCAGCTAAGCAATGATTTTTATTTCTGCGTGAGTACATAATAAGCTCTAGGGTACTGGTGAGCCCTTGAATCTTGCAACTGAGTGGTGTCTGAGAAGTGGCAGAGATAATGATGCCTTCCATTTGGAGGGCCCTGACAGCCAGAAAGACACCCTTGAGAGGCAACTCCTTCTAATGAGGCCCACCCTTCTGCCACTTAACCCCTTACTTCACAGACAGGCCTCTCCTCATGCCCCAGAAATGTGACATCGATCAATATAGTTACATTCAACTTGCTATTATCTTGCTAAATCTGAGCTGTCCATTCTGTACTGATGGGCTCTTCTCAGAGTGATTGCTCTATATCTGGAACTCGTATTGAATTATAATAATAAAAACTTATTAGTCTCCACCCTTGCCCTAAAGGTGGATATCTCAATCAGAAACAGCAAACCTCATTCATTCCACCCATAATGCTCTCACCACCAAGCTCATTCTGCCACACACCATATTTCCCTTGCCCCAATGCTTGAAAACTCCCTCTCCTCCTAATTCCCCTAAATCATCAATAGTTATTTTAAATCCTGTTGTATTAACAAATTTAACTATGTTCAGATGTTAAAAATAACTATACGTAAATACACCACCAAGAAAATTGATTGATAAATGGACAAGGTATGAATATAGGTTAGAAAAAACTTCCTATTAATATGAATAAGCAAAAATATTTTAACAGAGGTTGTTGACAAGTCCTAGCCTTTTTAGACAGGATAGGACATTAGTATAAGCCATTACAGTAGCCCCCCCTTATCTGCAAGGGATACATTCTAACAGCCCTAGTGGATGCCTGAAATCATGGAGAGTACTGAACCCTATGTAGTGTATTTTTTTCCTATACATATATACCCATGATAAAGTTTAACTTATTAGGCACAGCAAGAGATTAACAACAATTAACAAATAATGATAACAGTACACTGTAATGAAAGTTAGGTGAATGGGGTCTCCTCTTACACCGTAATCACCCTTCTTGTGATGATGCGAGAAGATAAAATACATAATGAGATGAAGTGCAGTGAATGACATAGGCTCTGTGATGCAGCAGTAGGCTACTACTGACCTTCTGAAGATGTCGGGAGGATCATCTGCTTCCAGCCTGCAGTTGACCCCAGGATAGTGAAACTGCAGGAAGTGAAACCGCAGATATGGCGGGGGTGGGGGTGGGGGAGAACTACTGTATTATCACACACAAAATTTGCATGTTGTTCACTGAAATTTTTTATGAGACTGAGGACCTTCAGATACTCAGTGAAAATTTTTTTAATGTTTATTTATTTTGAGAGAGACAGAGAGAGAGTGGGGGAGGGAAAGGGAGAGAGAGCGGGAGAGAGAGAGAACTCCAAGCAGGTTTCCAGCTGTCAGTGCAGAGCCTAATTTGGGGCTCAAACCCATGAACTGAGAGATCATGACCTGAGCTGAAACCAAGAATCGTATACTTAACCGACTGAGCCACCCAGGTGCCCCTACTCAGTGAAATTTTTTTAACATTATAAAGGCAGTTTTCTCAAAAGTAACGCTAGAATGTAGAATTAAAAACTATATATTGTAAGATAATCCAAAATTAGTAAGGGAGAAATTGAAGATCTATAGTTAAAGATGCATTTTTCCATAACTTATTCCTCTATGCTTGAAGGTCACAGACATCTCACATTTTCTTTCTTTCTTCTCCAGCAGTCTCATTTCTGGTTTCCAGAAACTGTGCTGTTTACATAGCTGTTATCTAAAGTTTATTTTATAATTTGCTTTCAAGATCATAAATACAGTCCTTAGAATGCTGCGTTCATTTACCTAACTAGACAGATGCAAATGTATTTTTCACCAGGAAAAAAGGGCTTCTTTTAAGAGAAACCATTCATGAAATATGTCCTCTGCATTAATAGCTTACAACATCTCAGCTTATTCACTCAACTGGATCTAGATTGTCATAGACTGAATTTTTGAAGGGTGATGATTTGAATTTCCGTATTTTGTATTAAATCACTTGCTACGTAAACAGAGAAGGCTATAGCCAAGTGACAACACCTGCAATGTACAATTCTAACTCAAAGAAGCACATTTTGGTCTAACTTGAGAGATCCATCAGGTTAGTGGTTGGTTGTATAGGAAGCCCTTGGGAAGAATGAGTACATTGTGAAGCTTTTGGCATACTTGTAAATTAGCTAGTGAAAGCTGAAGGCAAATGGGATTTTAGCCAGTTGATGACTGACCTACTTTTAATTTAGAATTGTAAGCAGGAGAAGGGGCTGTTTATAATCAGCCCGAATCACAGTAGTCATTAAGATATGCCCTGGAAATAGATCAGGGGTTTTGGAAGTCCCCAAACCTCCCAACTATTTAGTGTACTACACTCAGATGTACCAAATACTCTATTAGATGAAAAAATTTCACACAACTCCCTGACTCTAACCTGCTCCCAGAGACTAAGATAAAGACTGCCTTGTTAAGCTCTGGCCCCAAGAAGTACTTTAGGACCCAGCTAGAGAATCCTATCTAACATGCACTTTAACTTGGGTGTTTTAAGAATGGCAATCACCTGATGGCCCATGTTTATGGTACTGTACTACTGAGAAGTCATGTGGCAAGGGATGCTGGTTTCCTAGACCCCATCAGATGAACTTTTCTCTTTTCTTCGTCTTTTCTACGTTAAGTTCCACACCGTTGAGGGATCTGAGGCCCCAGCTCTGCACTATCTATCTGTGGAAATTCTGAACAAGTATTTAATTTCTGTGGCCTTGGTTTCTTGTTGAGGTTGTTTTGTTTTTTTATCAATAAAACAAGAGGACAAGAAAAAGGAGGCTCAACTCAGTAATGCCTAAGGTTTTTTTCTAGCTCTAAATATATTTTCTCATCTTTCTCCTTGGGATTTGCTAATACCAGCACCACAGAGCCCTTTGGTTGTGCTAACAAGAGCTGTTACTTTAGATTCAGTTCCCAAAATTAAGCAAATCACCCAAATTAAGTGGTGATATGAAGGCTGATTCAATGTCTGTGTTGCTCCCAAATAGATAAATATGTTCCTCAGTCTAGAATATGCTAAGCAAGACTGCACACACCTGATGACCCTACTAAGTGTCCTAAAGATTCCAGACCAACAGGTATGGGGCACACTCACATATGGGGATAGAGGAAATTGCAGTTTAGATTTTCTTTTTGGAAGACGTGAGTTGTAAAAGCTTCACAAATGACTCTGATATGCCATCCATTTGGGAAACCACTGGGAAATGTAGGAGGTGAGGTAAAAGGTACACTTCTTTCAAATCAATAAACAGTAATTGTTAAATATTTTCTTGAGGGGGAGATAAATCTGGTGACAGCAACAACATTCACTTTGGGTAAGTTCCTAGAGGAAGGAGTGGGGTTGGGACACGCCACCTGCTTTTCCCCAGGTCACAGAGGATGATGAAAGCTACATAAAGAGGAAAACAGAGAAAGAGGGTAGCCCTCAGCTGACCTCCCTCTAAACAGCTTTGTTGCAAGAGTTGGCAGTTACCTTGTTTTGTTTAAATGTGAGAGCCTATTTGAAACATGTTGAATCTTATAATTTGGTAGACTTCAAAAGCCTTGTTTTATAATGACACTAATAGGAGAACTTTTAACTGTGGCATTAGAGAGGATAACCTCTTGCATTTTGGGTTGATTTGATTGAGGAAAACCAGGTAAATTTTAACAGGCCTGGAATGTTTGGTTGCTTACAGAGTCAGATTGCTGCCACTGCAGAAATTCCAAGTTCATCTCAAGTACATAACATACAAGAAATAAAAAGTACCACAATCAGATTAAAAATTAAGCACATAAAATGGAGAATTAACAATGAATTTGAAAGGATTGTTGTGGTAGGCTGAATAAAGTCCACTTTATTAAAGTCCACTAAAATGTCCACTTCTTAATCCCAGAACCTGTGAATATTAATTTGTATACAAAAGGGACTTTGCAAATGTGATTAAGGATTTTGCATTGGGGAAATTATCCTGGATTATCCAGGTGGGCCCAATGACATAATCACAAATGTCCTGAGAAGAAGGAAGCAGAGAGATCACTACAGAAGAGCAGGCATTAGTAATGATGGAAGGAGAGAGTAGTATGATGTGGCCACAAGCCAGAGAATGCCTGCCAGCAGCCTCCAGCCAATAAAAGAGGCAAGGAATGGATTTTCCCCTGAGCCTCTAAAAAGAAACAGGAACCTAATTTTAGCACTAATAAAACTGATTTCAAGCTTCTGACCTCAAGAACTGTAAGAGAAGAAATTTATATTAAGCCACTAAATCTACTACAGCAGACTTCAAAAATTAATACAATCACTGACTAACGGTTATCTCAAGGATCAGATCCAAGATCTGCATTTGCTTTGCAAAATTATGTTTAAAAAAAACCAGAAGCACCAAGTATTTTTAAAGTGGTTTAAATACTACCCAAATCAAGGCAAGCATATATTTTTTCCTATACACACCTGGTTTTAAAACACCGTAACTTAGAAAGAAATCATGTTTTCATTCATATGTGGATCTCGAGAAACTTAACAGAAGACCATGGGGGGAGAGGAGGGGGAAAAATAGTTACAAATAGAGAGGGAGGGAGGCAAACCATAAGAGACTCTTAAATACATAAGAACAAACAGGGTTAATCGGGGCAGTGGGGGAGAGGGGAAAACGGGTGATTGGCATTTAGGGCACTTGTTGGGATGAGCACTGGGTGTTGGATGTAAGCAATGAATCATGGGAATCTACACCCAAAACCAAGAGCACACTTTACACACTGCATGTTAGCCAATTTGACAATAAATTATATTAACAACAAAAAACACTGTAACTTTTGGGGGGGCAGAGAAGTAGGGATTTCCCTAAAAAATCAAAAGGATTCCATTGAATTACTGAAGGGGCACCTGGGTGGCTCAGTCCATTAAGCACCTGACTCTTGATTTTGGCTCAGGTCATGATCTCATGATCCTGAAATTGAGCCCCTGTTGGGCTCCAAGCTGGGTGTGCATGCAGCCTGCTTGAGTTTTTCTCTCCCTCTGCCCCTCCCTCATTCACAGGCACCCATGCACGCACGCACATGCTTGTTCTCTCTAAATAAATAAATAAATAAGTAAATAAGTTACCGGAATTGGATCTCCTTTGTAATAGTGACCATACCCACCCTTTTCTCATCTTAGGAGTTTTACTATTCCTTTAACTCCTTCAGTTTATCTCTGAGGGATATGATAGAAAAATATGAGGACACAATCCCATCATTCCTACTTGATTTAAACTTACTTAAAAAAAATTATTTTTGGGGGGGCGCCTGGGTGGCGCAGTCGGTTAAGCGTCCGACTTCAGCCAGGTCACGATCTCGCGGTCCGTGGGTTCGAGCCCCGCGTCGGGCTCTGGGCTGATGGCTCAGAGCCTGGAGCCTGTTTCCGATTCTGTGTCTCCCTCTCTCTCTGCCCCTCCCCCGTTCATGCTCTGTCTCTCTCTGTCCCAAAAATAAATAAACGTTGAAAAAAAAAATTAAAAAAAAAATTTTTTTTAATGTTTATTTTTGAGAGAGAAACAGTGTGAGTGGGGGAGGAGCAGAGAGGCAGACACAGAATCTCAGGCTCCAGGCTCTGAGTGGTCAGCACAGAGCCAGATCTGGGGTTCGAACTTGGGACCAGTGAGATCATGACCTTGGCCAAAGTCGGATGCTTAACCGACTGAGCCACCCAAGCACCCCAACCTCTTACTTTTTAAAATGTATGAGAGAGATACAGAGAGAGAGATCAGGGGAGAGGCAGAAGGAGAATCTCAAGTAGGCTCCAGACTCAGCACAGAGCCTGATGTGTGGCTACAACCCTGAGATGACCTGAGCCAAAATCAAGAGCTGGACGTGCAATCCACTGAGCCACCCAGGAGCCCCTAATATCTTTTAAAACAATGTATAAAGCATTAAAAAAAAAAAAATAGAACATTTTCTTACTAACTTCATGGATAGAAGTGCAGGATATCAATTGTATTTAACTTTTGGGAATGTAGGTTGTCAAAATTAGTATTCTCTGCTTAATTACATTAGGTTCTCCCATTTGATATAAAGCTTTGAGTATTATAAAAATAAATGTAAATAGCAGAAAAATCAAACAAATGAAGCAGTTAGATTTCCAGTCCACATAAAATACCAGGTATCCCCAAATGTTAAGAGTGAGGCTCCTAATCAAATCTTTTAGATGAGTAATCTAACCCTCTAGTGGATTCACTTGGCAGTTATCTGGTTTTATTGTGTATACCACACTAATAATGCCTATTTTTTCAGAAGCCACATTTAGATCTTTAGACCATCTCAAATAAGTAGCTAAATGTGTTAACCATCAGTAGTGTCTTAGTCAACAATTAGCTGCATCCAAGAAATGAAAATCAGCTTTTACTAAAACATTTGCATAGCAAGGAAAAACACCAAGAAACCTTTTAACTACACTTAAGTATTCAAAAGGTATATAAATAAAATGTAGAATTTGTGCAAATAAAATTATAGGAAGCCTTCAGGCAAAAAACTGTCATCACGGGGCAAAATACCCAGGGAAAAAACAAATTAGTTCTATTACAATGAATTTAACATCAGTTAGTGGGTTTAAAACTGTAACATTACCCTGGGAATGCAAGCTGGTGCAGCCACTCTGGAAAACAGTATGGAATTTCCTCAAAAAACTAAAAATAGAACTACCCTACAACCCAGCAATTATACTACTAGGTATTTATCCAAGGGATACAGGTGTGCTGTTTCGAAGGGACACGTGCACCCCAACGTTTATAGCAGCACTATCAACAATAGCCAAAGCATGGAAAGAGCCCAAATGTCCATCGATGGATGAATGGATAAAGAAGACGTGGTGTATATATACAACGGAGTATTACTCAGCAATCAAAAAGAATGAAATGAACTTGCCATTTGCAACTACGTGGTTGGAACTGGAGGGTATTATGCTAAGTGAAATTAGTCAGAGAAAGACAAATGTCATATGACTTCACTCATATGAGGACTTTAAGAGACAAAGCAGATGAACATAAGGGAAGGGAAACAAAAATAATATAAAAACAGGGAGGGGGACAAAACAGAGAACAAACTGAGGGTTGCTGGAGGGGTTGAGGGAGGGGGATGGGCTAAATTTGGGTAAGGGGCACTAAGGAGTCTACTCCTGAAATCACTGTTGCACTATATGCTAATTTGGATGTAAATTTTTAAAAATAAAAAATAAAACAAGTTAAAAAAACTGTAACATTATCCTTGCTAACAATGTAATCATGGATTAATTTTTTTTTAATGTTTGTTTTTGAGAGAGAGAGAGAGAGCGCGCACAAGCAGGGGAGGGGCAGAGAGAAAGGGAGACACAGAATCCAAACAGGCTCCAGGCTCCCAGCTGTCAGCACAGAGCCTGACATGGGGCTCAAACTCACGAACAAAACTGTGAGATCATGACCTGAGCCAAAGCTGAACGCTTAACCAACTGAGCCACCCAGCTGCCCTATGTAATCACGGATTTCTAATTTGATTCTATTAGAAAGCATTAACTCATTAAGAATTTAACTGAGAAACTGAGAAATGCAAAGTTAACACCTCAAGTCAGGGAAAATGTACACACAAAAGAGAACTAGGACACTTACAGAAACATAAAGTTAGCTACTTTCCCAGTTATGACAGGAGAAAGAGTGAGTTAAGAGTGAGTTGACTATAGGAGCAAAATTCATGGAAAGTTTTAATTTTGGGATCTATATTGGATAATCAAAAAAAAAAAAGTGCAGCCTAATTTCCTTATTGCACAGAACTGCGAGTTTTCTTTTCCTCCTTTCTTAGATTTACTGTATAAATCAATCTTTTGTCAGGTTAATTTTTTAATACCACTTATGTACATACATGTGTATTTTCAAAATTCTGTAAAGAGTGTTAAGGAAAAACAGTAACTGTTTCATTTAGGTTTTGTACCTAGTACAGTGAGTCAATTTCATGGTACAATGAGTATGAGTAAGACCTCAAAGTGAATACAAAAGCAAGCCTACAAACTGATGTTTTCTTTTTGGGGTATTTTTTTTTTATGATCAATTCCAAACACACAGTACAGGGAAAATGGAATGAGTAAGAAAAAACATACTTTATTTCCCCGTTAACACCAAGTCTTATTATTCAGAATGTGTTTCAATATACTTAGCCAGATCACCAATCCCAGCCACGGCCTTAGTTCAAATGTTTACTATGAAAATAATCAAGCAACAGAAATCCATTGTGAGACACCATCTAGAGAGAACAGCTACACTGCTATATATAATTTATTAACTTAGTAGTTTAGTCTCTCAATATTTAGCAAGTTTGTGTAAAAATTACTACTCCCATTGGTTTCTAGTGACATTAATATAAATGCATAATTTCAAAGTCAACATTGCTTTCACTATGAACACAAAACTTCTTAAAAAGATAGTTAGTTGTGAGTTAAAGTAACGACTGGCTGCTGGGATAGCACTGTTCAAGGCCAAATACACTGCCAGGCTTGGAAAGGCATAAATATATACATACACACTCAGTTTGCTATTTCCTACATATTTGCTACACGTCCTTTGTTGTATAGTATGGTATAAATTATTTCCTTAAATTTGAAAAAAAAAAATCAAGATGAATACATTTTCATCTTCATTTCAAAATAAAAAAGTTCTCATTTGTTAATTCTGTTCAAGAGATGGATTTAAAATATTTTCTTCACTACATGTATAATTTTTTGCCCTATCTTAGTGCCTCATTATAACCAGTTTAGCAATAAGACCTCCAGTGCTTTGTTAAAAATTGCATTCAGTAGATGAAAAGGTTGTAACATCTGCAGTTGAATCTTTCTCAAGATACTGAATTATAACAAAGTCAAAAAAATGTATGACCATTCAACACCCTTGGAAGCTGTGAATTATTGCAAAAAAAGACTCACATGTGCATATAATTCAAACATAAACTTTGTGGGGAAGGGATGTAAAATAAATACTACAATATTTTTCAACTCTTAAATGTTTCTTAGATGGTTAAATGAAAAGATTAATATTACTAACAGGAAGAATCAAACTATCTTAAAGAGTGCTTTCCGTAATTAGAACAATTTTGCAAAACAAAGATAAGCAAGAGCCTATGCCAATACATTTTTCCTGTAGTGTAATGTAATTGCTAATATGAGGTATAATCTGTAAGCAATTAATACAAATATAAATAGGTAGAAGCCACACTAAATCACAGTCTGGTGAAAAGCTTCCCAGCTAATGTAGTTTGGGTAAGGAATTAAGGGAAATGAGAAGGGCAGGGCAGGTTTCCAGTGGGAACATCATTTACATGCCTTATCATTATCATCATCTTGTATCTAACAGTCCACTGCTGCAGAAAGGTAAGTCCTTTCCAAGTATGCTGGTCTAGAATATACTTTATGTAGCACAGTAAAATTATTTAGGTATTACTAATACTTCATTTGCATTTATATTTGGATTATACACATAATCATATATGTGTATCAAAAACTATAAACAGAATTTGAAAACACTTTCATCTCATTTTTGAAAAGTTAACAGTTAAGACTGAACAATGTACTACAGAATTTTCTAGAATATCTAAACTAGGGATAAAACCAAAGGAAAATATTACTATTTCTTTAGTAAATGGCTTGTGCGAAACCTCAAGCTCACTCATCTTTTCATAGACAGGTTTATCTGATGAGGATTGTGATCCAATGATTGTTTAGCAGCAATTTTACCAAACTGTAAATTCTTTTATTAACAGGCATTATAAACAGATAATACTAATCTTATTTAAAAACCATGAGTGCCACACTGGTGAATATACAGCTCATGAATAACTTAAAAAGTATTTCCCGTTTTAAAAGGCAACACTCAGCATACAAAAACCTATACTAAACAAAGAAACTATAATATGGATACATGATTGATGTGTCTAAACGATATATATACAGTACATAATTATTGTTAATTATGTGATCAGTACATTTTTTTCTGTATGATTCCCTTCATGCTTCACTTTCCCCAGAAACTGAATTCTGAACTTCCTCTTCTAAAATTGGTACGATCAGGTTATCCTTGGACATCAAATTATATTTCATCACAAATTTAGTAAACCGGTGACACAAAAATGTTTCATTCTGTAAGGAGGAAGAAAAAAAGATATTTTACTATTCAAAACCAAAAAAGCCTACATGTAATATCCATGTATATTATTGTCATTCTGATAAGAATGCATCAGGATAATTAGTGAAATATACTTACTTCATATTCATCAAATATCTGCCGATGATGAAAATAAGCATGTGAAAATATTCTGTAAATCCTACGGCATACTGATCCTAGTTTTGCTACAGATGATTCCTTTATGCTAACCCTAGAAATAGGAAAGAAATCAGATTCATAGAGCTGGACAGACCTTAGGAACAATGTTGTCTAATCTTCTCAATTGACAAGTGTGGAGACTTAAACCTTGGGGAAAAAAGTGACCAGTGCAAGGTCACAGTGCTAATAAGTGGCAAGAGCAGGACCAGGACCCCTCCCTGTTCCTTACTCCTGGGCCAGTGCTCTTTCTACATAACCACAGTGCCTAAGATACTCAGTATTGTAAGCTTTGAGACTTTATGAAAGTTCAATGCAATTAAATCCCCAACAAATCAAAATTTCCTAGAACATTTACCACATTAACACTTTGTACACTACAGATGATTAAAACTACTAAAAGGAATTATTGCTTTATTCTACAGAATTTGATTTTTTCAAATAAAAAATGCATATTTTTGATATTAAAAAATATATACAGGATACTGAAGCAAAAAATTGTATCTTTTAACATATTTTATATGAGCTCTTTGAAGTTGATATTTGGGGCGGCGGGGGGAATCTCCAAATCTACCCATCTGATAACAAGTGTCTTCATAGAATAAAAGGCCAGTAACAAACCTCACTAATCATATATTACAATATGCAGAGCCTTCTTCCCAGATCTTAAAAATCTGTAAGCAAGGATAAGGAATCCTTCAAAAACAAGCAGTCCAGTCCAACTTAGGAAATTGTGCCCTTCAGGCATGCTGTCTAAGAGGAGGCTAGCTCTATCACAGAGATTCAAGAAGTTAAGTGTGTAAATACCACAACTCTAAAGCAGAAGAGGGACAGCCCTGCAGGAAGTACCCTTGACTAAACTGGCCTGTGAGCTTTGCGAGCCAAGTCCTGCTGCTTTTAGTTTAACCACAACCTTAATTTCAAAATTTGAGTAATTCTCAACTAGCTAAATATAAAATAGCTTAAAAAAAAAAAAAAAAAAAAATGTTTAAAGAACACAATTCATTAAGCAGCAACCTAGTTTGTTTTAATAAAAACATCAACCTTTTAAATCAAATCCAAAAAAGTTTAACACCATGTTTACAAGTTTTATTTACCTGCTGGGAAAATATTTATTGCTATTCAGAAGACATGCAGCACCATCAAGTGTGTGTCTAGTATAGTCTATTGCAGGACACTACAAAGGAAAGGATATAAAAAATGCATCAACATAGAGCTCTACCTCTTGCATGAGGTCTGTTATGAAATACTTGTCTTATTCCAAAAACATGAGCATGTCTGAAGAAAAACGTCTTACAATATCAGAATGACTATAAAATTTAATGTTACAACAAAACTACATTAAAAAAGAACAGGTGAAATTAATTTTAATGATATAATTTATTTCTCTACCCCAAATTATGTCAACATATAACTGATACAAAAATTATTAATGAACTTCTTTGGGGTATTTAAAAATTAGCAAACATGTAATTCACATACCATAAAATTTCTTTTAAAATGTTTATTGCTTTGGGGAGCAGGGGGCAGAGAGAGACAGAGAAAGAGAGAATGAATCTCAAGCAGGCTCCACACTGAGCCCCGATGTGGGGCTTCAAATCACGACCCGAGTGGATGCTTAACTGACTGGGCCACCCAGGGGCCCTGGCAAAATTTCTCTTTTAAAATGTACAACTCAGGGACACCTGGGTGGCTCAGTCGGTTAAGCATCTGACCTCAGGTCATGATCTCACAGTTCATGAGTTCAAGACCCATGTTGAGCTCTGTGCTGACAGCTCAAAGCCTGGACCCTACTTTGGATTTTGTGTCTCCCTCTCTCTCTGCCCCTCCCCCATACACATTCTGTCTCTCTCTTTCAACAATAAACATTTAAAAAATAAAATAAAATAAATAAAAAAATAAAATAAAAACTCAGAAGTTTTTAATATATTCACAAATTTATGCAACCATCAGCAACTACATTTCTGAAAATTTTCATCACCCCAAAAAGAAACCTAGTATCAATTAGCAGTCACTTCCAAATCTCTCCTCCCCCTGACTTGAAGCAACAATTAATCTACTTTCTGTTTTCCATGGATTTGCCTATTCTGGATATTTTCTAAAAAATGGAGTAATACGTGGCCTTTTGTGGCACTTAGCATTTTTCCAAGGCTCACCCATAGTGCAGCATGAATATTACTTCTTTTTTCGATTCAAAATCTTTTTAAACTTTGTTTTTAATATATACAAAAATGCTGTAATCCCTCATAGACTTCATTCTTTTCTATGGCTGAACACTATTCCGTTGTGTGCATGTATCACATTTTGTTTATTTACTCATCTTCAGTTGATGAAAATTTGGTCGTTTCCATGTTTGGCTATCATGAATAATGTGACTATATCAGTGTACAAGTTTTGTATGGACATATGTTCGCATTTCTTTTAGGTATACACCTAAAAGTGGAACTACTAAGTCATATGGTAACTACGCTTATCATTTTAAAGAACTTCCAAACTACTTCCCAAAGTGGCTACAGTATTTTATAGTCCTATCAGCACTGTATGATGATATTCCTTTCTCCACATCCTGGCCAACACTTGTTATTCTCTCTTATATTTTGATCATTCTAGTAGGTGAAGTGTATGCCATTGTGGGGTGTGTCTTTTCTTTTTCCATTAAAAAAAAAAAGTGGTGAAATACGTTTAAGATGAATTCTGCCATTTCAACCTTTTTTTTTTTAAGTTTATATATTTTGAGACGGGGGGGGCGGGGGGGGACCAAGATAGAGGGAGAGACAGAATCCCAAGCAGACTCCATGCTGACAACAGAGAGCCTGATGTGGGGCTCAAATTCACCAACCATGAGATCAGGACCTGAGCTGAAGTCACGCACTGAACCGACAGAGCTACCCAGGTGCCCCCTCCCCTGTCTCAACTTTTTACATGTACAATTCAATGGCACTAATTACATTCACTATTGTGCAACCATCACTTCTATGTATTTCCAACCAAAGGTTTTTCATCATCCTAAACAGAAACTCTGTAAACCATTACGCAATAATGTCCCATGTCCACTATCCCCCAACCCCTAGCAGCCTCTAATGTACTTTCTACATCTACGAATTTGCTCTTTATAAATATTTCATGTAAGTGGAGTCATGTAACATCTACCCTTTGGTGTCCGGCTTATTTCACTCAGCATAATGTCCTCAAGGTTCATCAACACTGTAGCATGTTATCAGAACTTCACTCTCTTTTATAGCTGAATGATATTCCATCCTGTACATTCCATTTATCCACTCATGGTGGTTTTGATGATTAATGAGCATTTTTTCATGTGCTTATTGGCCATTTGTTTATCTTCTTCAGAGAAAAGTCTATACAAATCCTGTGTTAATTTTTAACTGGGTAATCTTAATTTTTTTTAAGTTTACTTATTTGAGAGAGAGAGAGAGAGTGAGCATGTGCATGAGTGCATGCAAGTAGGGGAGGGGTAGAGAGGGGAGATAGAGAAGATAACCCCAAGCAGGCTCCACGTTATCAGTACAGAGCCTGACACAGGGCTCGAACTCACAAACCATGAGATCATTACCTGAGTCGAAATCAAAAGCTGGATGCTTAACTGACTGAGCTACCCAGGCACCCCAACTAGGTAGTCTTTTAATTGCTGAGTTGCAATAGTTATGTATCTGGGTATCAGACCCGTATCGGAGATAGGTTTATAAAAAATATTTTCTCCCATTCGTAGACTGTCCTTTCACTTTCTTGACAGTGTCCTTTGAGGCAAAAAAAAAATTTTTAGTTTTGATAAAATCTGAATATTTTCTTCTATTACTTGTGTTTTTGGGGTCATATCTAAGAAATTATTGCCTAGTCCAAGACCATGAAGATTTACACATATGTTTCTAAGAGTTTTATAATTCTAGTTGTTATATTTAGGTTTTTGAACCATTTTCAGCTGATTTTTGTATAAGGTGTGAGTTAAGGGTCTAACTTCATTCTTTTGTATACAGATTACCTAGTTCTCTCTTAATGAGATATTTGATGTCTTTCTGTACTCTTTGAAAGGGTATTTTATTTCATACTTTGAGCATATCTCAGTTTGGACTACCAACATTAAATGCTCTGTAGCTGCATGTGGTTCATGACTACTACTGTATCAGCATAAATTTAGATCTTTGATTGGTTACTGGAAGAAAAAAAAACTTTTTTGGAGATGGGGGAAAGGTTTTATCTTATTTTAGCTGCTTCCCTCCATCTCTCTCCAATTAACTCTCAGTTAACTAATCCTATTTTGTATCATTTGTAACAGCAAAAAGTTAGCAAAATATACAAGGTTACAAAACAAGAAGCAATTTGTTCACAGGCTTTTATAAATTCTATTTTGCCAAATATATATTTATAATGCTACTGCAGTCTGCATGTGACTGAAAGGGCTAGAAGATGATAACAAGTTGTTGTTGATAACAAGTTGTCACTTACAGTCACTATGTACAATTAACTCTGTTGCAATGACTCTTTAATTCTCAACAACATTGAGTAAAATCACCATTGGTGCTGAGTACCCTGCCTCTTCTACTTTACAATCTTCCCTGTTCTTTTCATCTGTAAGAACAACTTTCTTAGTTCCTAATTTGTTAGTTGCTATTATTTCCTGACTACACAATTATTCTAACAGTTCATAAAGTGTCCTTTCAAGATTTTCTTTTGTATTTTTACAGAAATTCCTTTGCATACAACTTACCACTTGAAAATGCCACCATCATTCATCCTCCCTTGACACAATTCAATGGAGCTGGTCTTCAGCAAACAATGTTACAATTCTAAGACTCATTCACAAGACCTAATGCTGATAATCATCCTATCTTATATTTATTACTAATCAAGAAAAAAAGCAAATATGGCAATGACAGTCCATATAAATCTCATAATACATCAAAGATACAAACTGGGTATCTTTTCCACTCTAAAGTGAGAATAATGCATCTTTACTATTTGCCAAAATGAAACTAGCCTTCTTGATTCAGTTTCCTAATTGCAATTATCACATAATTCACTATACTATGTAGCCAATTTCAATAAATTATCAATAAAACTGCTATGTGGATTTTCCCATATATAAAATGATAATCTTAATATTGCTTCAATTAACTAACACAAAAAGAGTAATACCCTGAATGAAATTAGTCATCCAAATAAGTCATCCAATAAGTCAACTTGTCTATTTGCTTAGACAAGTACCAGATACTTCTTATTTTGGAGAACTTGCCTTTTCATTTTTTTTTTTTAATATGAAATTTATTGTCAAATTGGTTTCCATACAACACACAGTGCTCATCCCAACAGGTGCCCTCCTCAGTGCCCATCACCCACTTTCCCCTCCCTCCCACCCCCAACAAACCTCAGTTTATTCTCAGTTTTTAACAGTCTCTTATGGTTTGGCTCCCTCCCTCTAACTTTTTTTTTCCTCCTTCCTCTCCCCCACGGTCTTCTGTTAAGTTTCTCAGGATCCATCTACATAAGAGTGAAAACATATGGTATCTGTCTTTCTCTTTATGACCTATTTCACTTAGCATAACACTCTCCAGTTCCATCCACATTGCTACAAAGGGCCATATTTCATCCTTTCTCATTGCCAAGTAGTATTCCATTGTATATATAAACCACAATTTCTTTATCCATTCATCAGCTGATGGACATTTAGGCTCTAAAAATATGGAACGCTTACGAATTTGCATGTCATCCTTGCGCGGGGGCCATGCTAATCTAGTCTGTATCGTTCTTCCAATTTTAGCATATGTGCTGCCGAAGCGAGCATAGAACTTGCCTTTTCAAATAAAAGAACATCAGATGTGAATTTTGCAAACAGAAAGTCACTTGTCTTTAAGCCTTAGAGGTCTATCAATAAAATGATCATTTGACAGTCTATAATTCTGCAGAATTGGCCTAACCCCAATTATTTTCAATGAGTTTAAGTATCCAAAAAAAAAAAAAGTACTATGGATTAAAAGGAATGCAGATCAAGGAAAATGCAATGCATAGTTTAAACAAACTAGCTGCAACTTTTGAAATAACTAAGGAAAACTGAATATGTACTGGATATTAGATAATATGAAGAAATTACTTATAACTAAAAATGTTCTATAAACAATTGCTACTTCCTATACTCTCACCATGACAAAAACTAAATGAGGAGAAAACAACATGAAAAACTTTTCAATGTAGGGCCAATTATGAAGAGGAAAATCATTATGGTGGGTTTCAAACAAATAGTAGGAAATATAAGGGGTGCCTGAGTGGCTCTATCGGTTAAGTGTCTGGCTCTTGGTTTCGGCTCAGGTCATGATCTTATGATTTGGGAGATCTAGCCCCGCGACAAGCTCGGTGCTGACAGTGTGGAATCTGCTTGGGATTTTCTTTCTCCCTCTCTCTCTGTCCCTCCCCCACTTTCATACACACTTTCTCTCTCAAAATAAATAAACTTAAAAAAAAATATATTAAAAAAAAGTAGGTAAAAAATACTGACCTATAAAGTCAAAAAGCCCAAAAACAACATTTCTTTAATAGATAACTCATCAACTTGTAATCACCAACAGTTATTCCTATCAAAAGAAATTACGAGGCACCTGGTGGCTCAGTGAGTTGAGCACCAGACTCTTAATTTCAGCTCAGATCATGATCTCATGGTTCATGGGACCGAGCCCTACGTCGGGCTCTGTGCTGACAGCATGGAACCTGCTTGGGATTCTCTCTCTCTGCTCCTCCCTGCTATGCACGCTCTCTCTCTCAAAATAAACAAACATTAAAAAAATTATAACTGAACCAAAAAACTAAACATGTATATCTCATCCATTATACAGTAGCTATCAGCATCATATGGTAGATGTTATTCTGTAATAGGCAACGAATCATAAAGTGAGTTCTAGCCCATGATATTATCCAATTATGAAAAATGATAATCATAAATCTTAAAATAGCACTGGGGCAATAAACTTAAAACAAAGAACTCTAAACCAAACAGCAAAATAAACAGTGAACTAAAACACTAAAAATTTATTGACCACTCTCATGGAGAGATTTAGGTTATGATGATTATGATGATTTTATTAGGCATTCTATTTCATAATGTCTCACCTCTTTTGGAGTCTTATGAGCTGCACAAAGAAAAATCCATTGTTCAGTTGCAGTCATCTGAGTACATGTATCTGGATGGCACTCACTCTGTTAGAAATAGTTACACTTCTTAATATGTAAAACAATGAAAAAGTCTATCATTTGGGTTACTACACTCCCATGTAAAAGTACAGAATAATTAGAAATGTTGGGTGAGTCTTTGGGAGCACCTAATGTTACAAAAACAGAAAAAATCAGTACTTTCAATAATAGCTTTAACTTAAAGAAAATATTACCTGAAGTTTGACAGCAAGTCCATTTAGTTCAAGACAGAATTGCCTAAAAATGCAAATATATAAATGAAAAGTCTTATCCATCCCCCACATTATTTTCAGAATACTAACTGTAAAAACAGAATCCCATCAGTACCATCCTTCCTTTGTCGTCACCACTGTCAACACCATCTGAATTTACATGGCATATTTTGTACAAAGGCATACAGATTAGTATGCAAAACCCAAAACTAACAACCCTAATAATGTTCAATATCAGCCTCCAGTGAGTTGATCATAATTATATACTGGAAATTGGTGGAATTTTTCTGAATTTGGAAATAGTTACCAAAATGCTTAGGAAGTATATACTTTTATTTACAAAGTCATTCTCCTAGAAATCTATTCTAATAAAATAATCAGAATTGCATACAGATAAATGTATAAAGACATTCACAGAAAATATAAAATTTTTTTGAAACATTCCAAATAATCAGCAATTGCAGAGTAGCAAAATGTTGGTATATACATAAACAAAGGATATATATTTATATTTACAGTAAGATTCCAGTTATGTAAAACATCATGTGTGTATTTATCTGAATACAAACATAAAACTAGATGTTTTAAATACCTGAATATTCTACAAACTTTGTTCTGATTACAAACAACATGTTCCTTATGAAAACCTTAAATATGATCAAATATATAATGTACAATAAGAAGGTCCTTCATAATTCTACCACCTCTCCCAAAAGTTAATTATTACTTACCTACAAATTTGATTTTCTATGCAAAGATTAAACTATACTGGGACCAAATCATACACAAGTTTTTATCTTGCTTCTTGGTCACTTAGTAGATTGTAGCATTTTTTCATGATACTCTTCTAAAACTGCCAAACAGAATTATAAAGCCTAGAATAATTCTTGGAACATAGTAAGTGTTCAAAATGTTTTTTAATAAGTGAAGAATAGAGGAAATTATGTAAGATTGAGATCATCATTTTTAGACAAACTTGTTATTTTATATGAAACGACCATCAATCCTCTATGTCACTAAGATAACTTACTTTAATAGCTGTCAAAATACTGAACACATCCCCTCTAAAAATCTTACCTAATTAATCACTATTATGTTTCCCCAACAAATGAGAACAGTGTGGTTCCCTACAAATGCAAAACTAAAACCTACATAGTTAGAAGATAAAGGAGAGTCCCAAAAGGGAAAAAACAAAAAACCCCACACATATATGAAAGAAAAGCTATAGAAGAAAGCAAATAAGGAGTCAGATTTTCAGTTCTCTGTAAATGTATTTCCTTTCCAGATCCCTAACAATAATGCAGTTCTTAGATCACTAAAATAACACTATTTCTGAATCACCACATCACCCTCTACTGCCCTGTATCTTATAGGCTGCATGCAAGTTTTCAAGTTGTTTTCCACTAAGTGGTAATAAAGACAGGTGGTGAAAAGTAAGTTTCTCATCTACTTTAACTCACGTATGGCCAGCAGCAAAACTAAGCTAACTGATTTGGCAGTGTTTATGGGTACAATCTGTGGCACACAGTGCAAATCTAACAGCTTCCAGTTAATTCAATATAGGGCTAACATATAGAGTTGTGCAGCTGAAGAGACAAGCCAGAGCTGAAATCCAGCCTATGCTCTAATCTCTTAAGTCATACATAGGATTGCATCCACTCAGAAGAAGGAGCATCTCTTCCTATTACAAAGATTCCATATGGGCTAGTGGGAGACTTGAATGAAGTCCCATTAGCATCATAATATAATCAACAATATTAACCAATAAGAGCAAGTATTAAGCCTCAAATCAATTACATCAAGTACATGCAAAAACTCAAAAAGCTACTTTTGAAATTCTTCTTGGTCAACTATAAAGATATATACACTATGATGAAGACACGAAAGAATATATATGTGATATTTAATACATAAATATGAAACCAAAATAAAGTGGCTAATATTCAGGAAAAAAAAAAACTACAAATAACAGCACCAGGACAAATGGAATATGCATGAGAAAGATTTTATAAGTTTTGTATACTGCATATTTTATAGTCTAATTAAATATGCAGGAAAAGGTTTTCCTAGATCTGAAATTAAAATCTTATATGCTAAAATCAGACCTCACTTGTTAGGATTATGCTTGTAGTGAAAAAAAATCCCCACTTATTTTCATCATTAATCCTAACAGGTAAGTAAGTAGTTATTTTCAAAGCTGATTAAAATAAGGCAGAGGGGTGCCTGGGTGGCTCAGCTGGTTAAATGTCCGACTTTGGCTCAGGTCATAATCTCATGGTTCATGAGTTCTGGCCCTGCATCAGGCTCTGTGCTGACAGTTCAGAGCCGGGAGCCTGCTTCAGATTCTGTTACTCCCTCTCTCTGTCCCTCCCCTGCTTACACTGTCTCTCTCTCTCTCTCTCTCATAAATAAATAAACAATAAAAAAAATCTTTTAATAAAAAATAAAATTAAAAAAAGCAGAGAATCTAAAGTGCTATTTTGATTTATAAGAATGGGAAAATATCTACATATTCATACCTTCAATTATCATGCACTGAGATGTATTTTTAAAAAACTATGTCAGGGGAACCCAGCTGGCTCAGTTGTTGGAGCATGTGACTCTTGATCTCAAGGTTGTGCGTTAGAGCCCCACGTTGGGTGCAGAAATTACTTAAAAATAAAATCTCTAAAAACACTAGATCAAATAGTCAAGTGATTTGTCTAAGAAACCAGCAGAGTACAAAGAAGTCTTAGCATCCTGAAATTGCTGGACTGTTATGACAATATATTATGTCTTAGCAATGTCTATATAACAAGTCTGTAGCAAAAAAAAAAAAAAACAAAAACACACCAGATCAAACCAAACCGAAAAACAGTGCCCACTCTACAATTTGTGGGACTCATCAAAAAAGTGGTCTAATTTATGCAGGGAAAGTCCTATTTCAATTTCACTTATTATTTAAAAATTAACTTAAAAAGTTACAAAACCTAATGAACATCTATCTCTAGCTACATTCTTTATATTTAACCTACCAACTCATCTCAGCTCCTGTTTACAGAGAAGCTTGCAACTTCAAGAAATAACTTAGTAACTTCAGGATTAAGCTGCCTTTATTTATTTTTTAATTTTTATTTATTTTGACAGCAAGTGTCAGCATGACGCTTGATTCAGGGCTCGTTCTCACAAACTGCAAGATCATGACCTGAGCCAAAATCAAGAGTTGAACGCTTAACCAACTAAGCCACCCAGGCACCCCTAGGATTAAGCTGCTTTTAAAGTTAATTCTTGTTAACTAGTCATTCACTAGTCATCAATTTTCTCATTCAAAGGGCATCATCAGAAGTTCCCAAACTCCTTCAGAATTACAATTAATTTTTATTTACAATTAATTTTTATTTACCACAGTTCACAGTAGTTAATAGGCAACTCATCAGACACCAAGCTTAGACTGGAAACTTGTGTTACTTTATAGTGAAATAAACTTTATAGAGAAATAAAGTTTATCATGAGTGGAAAAACAGAAACAATGTATTTGTGGTTAAGGAATAATTTGTGTTTAAGAAAAACTATGTAGGGGCATCTGGATGGCTCAGGTGGTAAGAATGCTACCAACTTGATCTTGGGTTCATGGACTTAAACCCCACACTGGGTATAGAGATTACTTAAAAAGGCCGGGGGCGGAGGGGGGCGGGGTGCCTGGGTGGCTCAGTTGATTAAGCATACGACTTCAGCTCAGGTCATGATCTTATGGTTCGGGAGTTCGAGCCCCACATCAGGTTCCATGCTGACAGTGTGGAACCTACTGGGGATTCTCTCTCTCCGCCCCCCCCCCCACAATCTCTCTCTCTCTCTCTCTCTCTCTCTCTCAAAAATAGTTTTTCATGGGCACCTGGGTGGCTCAGTCAGTTAACCATCTGACTTCAGCTCAGGTCATGATCTCACAGCTCGTGAGTTCGAGCCTCACATCAGACTCTGCTGACAGCTCAGAGCCCAGAGCCTGATTTGGATTCTGTCTCCCTTTCTCTTTTCCCCACCTCCCACTTGCACTCTGTCTCTCTCAAAAATAAATAAATGTTAAAAAAAATTTTTTTAAATAGTTTTTCCAAAAAAAAGAAAAATTGTGTAAAAAGATAATAATGCCCAAATCCATACATTAGAAAAAAAATCAGTGAATAACAAAGTTGAAAACTTTATAATACCAAAAACACAAAAACTTTAGAATTCAGCTTTTTAGTCTGCAATTACATAATGATTTTATTTATGATTCATAATCATCAGCATTAAAGGTTATTTTTACTAATAGAAATACTACTACTATTTTGATATATTATAAAGACTTACCTTAAATGTTCATATTTCCATACACCTTCATCTTGGCCTTCAGGTGGTTCAAGAATTTTGTCAATATTGGAACAATCTGCTCTTATGTTCTGCTGAATATACTATAATAAAAAAAGTTTTCATAATTAATTAACATACTATAGTACATGGTAAATCTTAAAATATATTTAATTTTTAAGTCCATGATTGCTCCTATGCTTCAACTTTTTTAGGTTATACACATAACAGGAAATCAAGTAATTCAGAAGATAGGAGGTAACCCTTACCTTCTCCAACTCAACTCCTTTGGGATAAGATATATCACATAAATGCAGATATGGTACTTACCAGGATTGGATGTGGGATCAAAAGTGAAACTATGATTTTCACAAGGACATAAAATGTAAACCATATAACTGTGGTACATAATGCACGATTCTATTAATATGCATTATCTAGAATAGCACATCTATGGAGACAAAAAATAGTTGTTCAGGACTGGAGAAAGAAGGGGAGACAGAGGAGAATGGAGGTAACTGCTAATGTGAATGAGGTTTCTTTTGGTGGGGAGTGAAGATGTTCTAAAATTAAACTGTGGTGATAGTGTAGAACCCCGTGAATATACTAAAAACCATGAATGTTTATTTTAAATGGGTGATTTTAGGGTATGTGGTATCCAATACAGTGTTTAAAAAACAAAAAATGACTAGCAGAAAAGCTAAGTTAAAAAAAAGGCATGGACATTCACTTTTAAAATTAAATAAAAATTTCAGATCTTTTTAATGTTTCATGCAATCTATGATTTAAATAACCTAAAATTTGAACAGGCTAAATAAGACTAAGATACCTAATTACAGAAATAACTACGAGGCCTTGTTATGCCAATGTATTTTGCCTATTTTCAGGCAACCTTTCTTTGAAAATTACTCTGTCAAAAGCTTGCTCAAAAGATTTTAATGATTCTCTAATGCCTGTTTAAACTATTCTCCCTGGTTTTCTGACCCCATCTCAAGTTCCAAAGTTCTGCATGAAATTGATTCTCGCAAATAGAACCAAATTCTTTACCTTTTCCACCGGCCACCTCAAATTCCATACAATTCTTTCCAAATTCCCTTTCCCCCAACACACTCGTCTTTGCTTTTATTCAATATATAGCATTTATTTATTTTTTAATATCTCCTTCAAAAAACAGAGACTCGGTTTTGTTTTAAAATTTTTTTTTTAACGTTTATTTATTTTTTTGGGACAGAGAGAGACAGAGCATGAACGGGGGAGGGGCAGAGAGAGAGGGAGACACAGAATCAGAAACAGGCTCCAGGCTCTGAGCCATCAGCCCAGAGCCCGACGCGGGGCTCGAACTCACGGACCGCGAGATCGTGCCCTGGCTGAAGTCGGACGCTTAACCGACTGCGCCACCTAGGCGCCCCTCGGTTTTGTTTTAAATTTTAGTATTAGGACCTGGCACATAGGAGGTTTTTAACAAATTCTCACTGTCTTTTCCTAAACTACATTACTTGAAGTCAAGGATAAAGATACTACTTACCTGAAATGTTAAAACCATGGGGGATTAGGGATGAAAAAATTTACCAAAAATGGGGTGGAGACTGATTCTTTAGTATTCTCTGGTGATCCCCAAAAGAGTTTGGTAGTTAGGCACACAAAAATATATTCTATGCAATACAGCTGGCTCATAATGAATACTAAGTCTTTAACCATATGTTTAGTAACTGAATTTACTCAAAATTATTCAATTTTTTATAACTAGAGGTATAAGTTGTCAATCTTCAGGGAATCTAGATTTTATTAATGATAATACATGTAAACAATTAAGAAAACAGGGGCACCTTGGGGGGTGACTGGGTGGCTCAGTCAGCTAAGTGTCCAACTTTGCTCAGGTCATGATCTCACAGCTTGTGAGTTCAAATCCTGCGACAGGCTGTGCTGACAGCTCAGAGCCTGGAGCCTGCTTCAGATTCTGTCTCTGTCTCTCTCTGCCCCTCCCCTACTCACCAGTGTTTCTCTCTAATATAAAGAAACATTTAAAAATTCGGGGCGCCTGGGTGGCGCAGTCGGTTAAGCGTCCGACTTCAGCCAGGTCACGATCTCGCGGTCCGTGAGTTCGAGCCCCGCGTCGGGCTCTGGGCTGATGGCTCAGAGCCTGGAGCCTGTTTCCGATTCTGTGTCTCCCTCTCTCTCTGCCCCTCCCCCGTTCATGCTCTGTCTCTCTCTGTCCCAAAAATAAATAAACGTTGAAAAAAAAAAATTAAAAAAAAAAAAAATTAAAAAAAAAAAAAAAGAGAGAGAGAGAGAGAAAACGGGGCGCCTGGGTGGTTCAGTCAGTTGAGTGTCCAGCTCTTGATTTTGGCTCAGATCATGATCTCGTGGTTTGTGGGCTGACACGGATCCTGCTTGTGATTCTCTCTTCTCCCTCTCGCTCTCTGCCCCTCCCCCTTCCATGTCTGTGTACACGCTCTCCATTTCTCTCAAAAATAAATAAAACTTAATAAAAAAGAGAGAGAACAGAAGAAATCCTTAACTCTGAAAGAAAGCAAAAATGTGAGTCCTCCATACTTTTATGGAAAGAGAGACAGCTATCATCTAAAATGAGCTAAGAAAGGGGCACCTGGGTGGCTCAGTAGGTTAAGCATCTGACTTTGGCTCAGGTCATGATCTCGCAGTTTGTGAGTTTGAGCTCCAAGTCGGGCTCTGTGCTGACAGCTCAGAGCCTGGAGCCTGCTTCACATTCTGTGTCTCCCTCTCTCTCTGCCTCTCCCCCAATCACACTCTGTCTCTCTCTCCTTCTAAAATAAACATTAAAAAAAAATTTTTTTTTAATGAGCTAAGAAAAGTAAATGTCCTAGTAGCAGATGGGTGGCTCAGTCAGTTAAGTGTCTGACTCCTGATTTTGGCTCAAGTCATGATCTCACGGTTCAGGGGACTGAGCCCTGCATTATGCTCTATGCTGACAATGCAGAGCCTGCTTGGGATTCTCTCTCTCCCCATCTCTCTGCCCCTTCCTCACCTGCACTTGCTCATGCTCTCTCTCTCTCTCTCTCTCTCTCTCTCAATAGAAATATTAAAAAAAAAAAAGAAGAAGAAGAAAAGAAAGAAAATACCTAAGAATAAACCTAACCAAAGATGTAAAAGATCTCTATGCTGGAAACTACAGAAAGTTTATGAAGGAAATTGAAGAAGGTACAAAGAAATGGAAAAACATTCCATGCTCATGGATTGGAAGAATAAATATTGTTAAAAAGTCAATACTACCCAAAGAAATCTACATATTCAATGCAATCCCAATCAAAATTGCACCAGCATTCTTCTCATAGCTAGAACAAATAATCCTAAAATTTGTATGGAACCACAAAAGACCCCGCATAGCCAAAGTAATATTGAAGAAGAAAAACAAAACGTGAGACATCACAATCCCAGACTTTAGCCTCTACTACAAAGCTGTAATCATCAAGACAGTATATTGGCACAAAAACAGACACATAAACCAATGGAATATAGACCCCAGAATTGGACCCACAAAAGTATGGCCAACTAATCTTTGACAAAGCAGGAAAGAGTATCCAGTGGAAAAAAAGACAGTCTCTTTAACAAATGGTGCTGGGAGAACTGCACAGCAACATGCAGGAGAATGAAACTAGACTACTTTCTTACACCATTCACAAAAATAAACTCCAAATGGATGAAGGACCTGAATGTGAGACAGGAAACTATCAAAACCCTAGAGGAGAAAGCAGGAAAAAACCTCTTTGACCTCAGCCACAGCAATTTCTTACTTGACGCACCTCCAAAGGCAAGGGAATTAAAAGCAAAAATAAACTATTGGGACCTCATCAGGATCAAAAGCTTCTGCACTGCAAAGGAAAACAATCAACAAAACTAAAAGGCAACTGTCAGAATGGGAAAAGATATTTGCAAATGACTATCAGATAAAGGGCTAGTATCCAAAATCTACAAAGAACTCACCAAACTCCACACCCGAAAAACAAATAATCCAGTGAAGAAATGGGCAGAAGACATGAATAGACACTTTTCCAAAGAAGACATCCAGATGGCCAACTGACACATGAAAAAATGCTCAATGTCACTCATCATCAGGGAAATACAAATCAAAACTACAATGAGATATCACCTCACACCGGTCAGAGTGGTTAAAATGAACAAATCAGGAGACCATAGATGTTGGCGAGGATGTGAAGAAACGGAAACCCTCTTACACTGCTGATGGGAATGCAAACTGGTATAGCTGCTCTTGAAAATAGTGTGGAGCGGGGCGCCTGGGTGGCGCAGTCGGTTAAGCGTCCGACTTCAGCCAGGTCACGATCTCGCGGTCCGTGAGTTCGAGCCCGGCGTCGGGCTCTGGGCTGATGGCTCAGAGCCTGGAGCCTGTTTCCGATTCTGTGTCTCCCTCTCTCTCTGCCCCTCCCCAGTTCATGCTCTGTCTCTCTCTGTCCCAAAAATAAATAAACGTTGAAAAAAAAATTAAAAAAAAAAAAATAGTGTGGAGCTTCCTCAAAAAATTAAAAATAGATCTCCCCTATGACCCAGCAATAGCACTGCTAGGAATTTACCCAAGGGATACAGGAATGCTGATGTATAGGGGCACATGTACCCCAATGTTTACAACAGCACTTTCAACAATAGCCAAATTATGGAAAGAGCCTAAATGTCCATCAACTGATAAATGGATAAAGAAGATGTGGTTTTTATATACAATGGAATACTACTTGGCAATGAGTAAGAATGAAATCTGGCCATTTGCAGCAACGTGGATGGAACTGGAGGATATTATGCTAAGTGAAATAAGCCAGGCAGAGAAAGACAGATACCATATGTTTTCACTCATATGTGGATCTTGAGAAACGTTAACAGAAGACCATGGGGGAGGGGAAGGGGAAAAAAAAAAAGTTACAGAGAGGGAGGGAGGCAAACCATAAGAAACTCTTAAGGACTGAGAACAAACCAAGGGTAGATTGGGAGTGGGGGAGAGGGAAAAGTGGGTGATGGGCAGGGAGGAGGGCACTTGTTGGGATGAGCACTAGGTATTATATGGAAACCAATTTGACAATAAATTTAAAAAAAAAAGAGATTTAAAACCAAAAAATTAATTAATTAATTACATTTAAAAAAAGAAAAGAAAAAGAAATGTTCTAATCCTCCCTAAATATAATGTTTACCTTATGGAAATTTTTATATTGTTTCTGAGTTATTAGTACTATTAGCAATTTCTGTTCATTCTGAAAAATTATTTTTATCATTCTCAAAACATCTGAAAACTAAAGATTTACAACTGTAATGTTTCTCTATCCTGTCCCTGTCACACATAATGTGGTATAAATCTAAACTTGGATTAATTTTTTCAAGTGCATCACAAGATACACAAATATGAAATGGGGAAAAAAAAGCAAGAACTGGCCCTATCATGAAAAGCTGTAATATTCTTAAGTACATTTTCAACATTATCTTTATTATATTACTTATTTAGTAATTCAGTTAAATGGAAAAGTAGTACCATTACTACACAAAACTTTTGCTGCTGAATTTTAACGCTGAGAGAGGTTTTGAAGCTGAGTAAGTTATACAACTATTATTTAAGAAACTAGCTTTGTACTCTTTAAGAAATTCTACCAAAAAAAAATCCAGAAAACAACCACACAAGAGTGTTCTTTATGCTTCCAAGAACTTTAAAATCCTAATTTACCACCATTTCTTGAAAAGAATTTTTTCAGGTAGCTTCTAAAGGTATTACCACTTCTACTTCATACTGTCACCTGATCAAGCTCACTAGCATTTCAGAAGCTCTCAGTATATACTTACTTCCCAGGCCTTTCAAGTCTCCTCAGTACAGGAATATACTATACTATACTTCTGGACTAAGTTTAAAAAAAAAAGGGGGGGGGCATAAAATTCTTCCTTCTGTTATGAAAAAGGCACAAACATATCCTTCCAGTGATTTATTCCCGTGGGCTGTAATTATTAAGAATTACAATGATCTAGTATGGTGTTTTACAGAAGATTTTTCCTAAAGCAGTTTTTAGAAATCATTTGGGAACAGTAAAATACCATTCAAAAGCATTTTATTGCTTCCAGTTCTAGGTAAGATGGAGTAAACACACATCAACTTTTCTCTCCCACTGTACACAATTATAAAATCTGGACAGAATGCATGGTATAGCAATTTGAGATCTTTGAAGAACACATATCAAAAGAAGACCTGGAAAGAACACCAGATTCAAAGTATCACTGAACTCGCAGTGAAGTTGTGATGTTTCTTTTCCCCTCTGGTATCCCCTGGCCTAAACTCAATATAGGATGCAACCCAAAAATGAGCTCTGTTGGTGCTAAAAGATCCAGGAGAAACTACATAGTTCTGGCTCAAGGAGTGGAAAATGGTACTCCTAAAAGCTCAAAAAGAATGAAAGAAAGCTGCTGGCTTTTTGCCCTCTGCTTTTTCTCCACTTTCATAGCCTATGCCTAAGACAATTCCACAATGGCAGCAAAAGCAGCTGGCAACAGAAAAATTCAAGAGACAAAATTCTCAGGAAGAGAAATCGTCCTCTCCATTTGGTGGTGGATCAAACCCTATTTCTTTTTCTCTGTCTTCCCACAACTGCAGCACAATTCTAGTAAGTGGTTTCTGGTTGGAAGATCAAAAAGGTGGGCCCCAGGGAACCAGAATGTATCAGAGAGACATTAAAGAGAGCAAAATTCAGAAATGTGACCCCATAAGGTGTTTATGAACTCCTGAGCTCAATCCTAATCTGCGCATGCGCACATACATTGATCTGATCATAATTAGCATATGACAGACTTTGAGAAATGAACTAACAGATATACCTCCACCCAGGCTGACCACAGATTGGTACACACAGAACAGATTCAAGGAGGAGTACAAAGATTTGAAATCTGAACAAACACTGGAACCTCGGTCAGGTTGGAACTGGCAACCTGTATCTAACGAGGTCAGATACCTGCTAAAACAAAAATAACATTCTCCGTGGGATTAAATAAGACCAAAGTCTCAACATAATATTCAAAATGTCCAGAATACAATCCAAAATTACTTGGTATACAAAGAATATGTGAAAATCTCAATTCAAGAAGATGAGTGAACTGGGGGAAGGGAGTAGTGGAAAGTTGTTATTGTTTAATGGACACAGAGTTTCAGCTGTTAAAGATAAAAAAGTTCTGCAGATAGAGGCTATAATGATTCACAATAATGTGAATGTATTTAATGCCACAGAGCTACACACTTAAAGGGCCCCTTTATAGTGTAAGCTATACACTTAAGCTGGCTCAATCGGTAGATCTCAGGGTCATGAATTCGAGCCCCACGCTGGGGGCAAAAATATAAATAAAATAAATAAATATTTTTAAAAAGTACACTTAAAAATGGCAAAATGGTAAATATATTTACCACAATAGAGAAAAGCAGAGTGAACAACAAATAAAAACCTCAAAGAAATCCATGCTTAGACACATAATGAAGCTGCCAAAAACTAAAGATAAGCCAGTGAAAAAAGACACATGACCTACAAAATATTTAAAAAACTGCCACTTTCTCATCAGAAACCACAGACAGAAGGAACTGACACAACATGTTCAAAGTGCTGAAAGAAAGAACTATCAACCCAGAATTCTATATCTAACAAAAATACCCTTCAGGAATGAAAATAAAGATATTTTCTTTTTTTTTTTTTTTTAACGTTTATTTACTTTTGAGACAGAGAGAGACGGAGGATGAACGGGGGAGGGTCAGAGAGAGAGAGGGAGACACAGAATCCGAAACAGGCTCCAGGCTCTGAGCTGCCAGCACAGAGCCCGACGCGGGGCTCGAACTCACACACTGCAAGATCATGACCTGAGCCGAAGTCGGACGCTTAACCAACTGAGCCACCCAGGCGCCCCAAAGACATTTTCAGATGAAAGAAAACAAAAGATAATTTCTAGCCAGCAGATCACTCTAAAAGAACTGCTAAAGGAAGTTCTCTAGACAGAAGGGGGAAAATATAACACCAGAAGAAAACTTAGAATCAAGAAAAACAGAAATTATAAATGTCTGGGTATAATTATAATAGGCCATTCTCCTCCTGAGTTCTTTGAAATATGTTTTGGCAGATGACAGCAAAAATATAACATTGACTAATGGGGTTTCCAATGTATATAAATGTAATATTGACAGGAAAAGCATAAAGGGATAATGGGATCCATAGGATGATAGTTTCTACATTATATATTTCAAATATATTATACAGAGGCACCTGGGTGGTTCAGTTGGTTGGGTGTCTGACTTGTGATCTTGTGGTCAAGGGACCAAGCCCTGCAGCAGACTCTGTGCTGAGCATGGAGCCTGCCTGGGATTCTCTCTCTGCCTCTCTCTCAAAATAAATAAACTTAAAAAAATATATTACATAAAGAGACAGACAAAATTAGAATTCAAATAGAACACTAAAAATGTTCAAGCTGTAAAAAGGCAGAAAAGAGGAAACGAACAACAACAAAAAACCCAGAGGGAACAACCTAGATGGTAGACCTAAATGTAAACATATCTACCAGTAACTAAATTAATATTAAATGGCCTAAATACACCCATTAAAAGACACACACTATCACACACACACACACAAAAAAAAAAAAACAAGAAAAGATAACCCAACTATACACCGTCTACAAGAAACTTACTTCAAATATAGGTAGATTAAAAGTAAAAGGATGGAAAAAGATATACCATACAAACATCAATCAAGAGGAAGCTGCAAGGAATGAAAGGTGGTTCAGTATTAATAAAAAAAACAGGGTGTCTGGCAGGCTCAGTTGGGAAGCATGTTGAACTCAACACTCCCCAATTTCAAAACTTACTACAAAGCTATAGTAATCAAAACAATGTAGTATTGGTATAAGGATAGACATACAGACCAATGGAACTGAATGAGCCCAAAGAAATAATCCTTACATAGTCAAATAATTTTTGACAAGTGTGCCAAGACCATTCAATGAGGATAGCCATTTAAACCATTTTTAAGTGTATAGTTCAGTGGCATTAATTACATTCACAATGTTGTACAACCAAAGAAAAGACCCAATGGCTTCAGTGGTGAATTTTACCAAACATTTCAAGAATACCAATCCTGGGATGCCTGGATAGCTCAGTCGGTTAAGTATCCAACTTCTGCTCAGGTCATGATCTCATGGTTCATGAGTTTGAGGCTCACGTCGGGCTCTCTGCTCTCAGCAGAGCCTACTTCAGATCCTCTGTCCCCCTCCCTCCCTGCCCCTCCCCTGCTTGCACCCTCTCCTTCTCTCTAAAAATAAAGATAGATTAAAAAATAATAACAAAAAAAATAAAGAACACCAATCCTCTTCAAACTCTTCTAAAAAATCAAAGAGGAGGGAATACTTCCTAACTCATTCTATGATGTCAGCATTGCCTGACACCAAAGTCAAACAAAGACACGTGAGGAAAACTAGAAACCAATATCCCTTATGAATACTGACACAAAAAATCCTGGCAAGCCAAATTCAACAGCTAATCAAGAGAATTATAGATCATTATCAAGGGGGATTTATTTCTAGAATGCAAGGATGGTTCAAGATACAAAAACTGATATATATATGCCTCATTAACAAAATGAAGGGGGAAAAATCACATGTTCATCTGAATTGGTATATTTGACAAAATTCAACACCTTTTTAGGTCAAAAACAGTCAACAAACTACAAACAGAAGGAAACCAGTAACATAATAACTCACAAGGTCACGTATGAAAAACCCACAGTGCACCTCATACTCAATGTGAAAGACTGAAAGCTTTCCTCTTAAGATCAAGAACAAGATGCCCACTTTTGCCACTTCTATTCAAAGGAGTATTAGCAGTTTTGGCCAGAGCAATTAGGTAAGAAAAAGAAATAAAAGGCAACCAGATTAGAAAGGAAGAAGTCAAATTGTTTACAGATGACATGTTCTCAATATGTACTTAAAGATTACACACACACACACACAAAAAGTTCCAACTAATAAATTCAACAAAGTAGCAGCACACAACCTCTACTTTTAAAGGGAGATGGCTCAGGTCATGATCTCACAGTTCAAGCCCCACACTGGGTTCTATGCTGACAGTGCAGAGCCTGCTTGGGATTCTCTCTCTCACTCTCTTACCCCTCCCTGGCTCACTCTTTCTGTCTCTCAAAAATAAATAATAAACTTAAAAAAAAAATTTTAAGGGAGAAATATCCATACACTTTTCCTGTAATTTTTCCCAATTTCCAGGCATAGAACTCTAGGTTTATATTTCTGTGTCTTCCACAAGGCCTGTCTCATTGCCCAATAAATATTTGCTGATTGAACAATACATTCTTTAAAGGCAATGAACAAATAAAGCCATTCATTCATGAATACTCTTCCATTTCCTGTGCTAAATATTATACTGAGTCCATTCAAAAGGTTTTTAGTATTTCTGTTAATATCATGAATTGGTTTTTATGCTCAAAGAATTCAACTATATTCCTGTTTGATTTCCCAGAATCTTCAAATAATACAATAAATCCAAACAGCTTCTACTTCTATTATCTCACTATCAAGATAAAGCCAAGCCTCTCTTTATTACATATTTTTCCTTTAAATATGTTAGTTAACCAGGGCCCCTGGGTGGCTCAGTTGGTTAAGCATCTGACTCTTCACTTATACTTGACTCTTGACTTCGGCTCAGGTCACGATTTCACTTTGAGTTGTGAGTTTGAGCTTTACATCAGGCTCTGTGCTGACAGTGTGGAGCCTGCTTGGGATTCTCTCTCTATCCCCCTCTCTGCCCCTCCCTTGCTGGCACACGTGCTCTCTCCCAAAATAAATAAATAAACTTAAGAAAAAATGTTAGTTAACCAATGCCAAATCCAACTTACTAGTCCAATTGGTTAGTTAACCAATTCCTAGTCCAATTTTACTCATCTTTTTGTTAACCTCTTAATGCAACTTTTAATAATTGGCTATAGCAAGTATTTCTTTCCTAGATTCTAGATTTTACTCATTTTGGAAGAACTATTACATTTTTTTTTAAACCCAATGTAGGGTGATTCTCAATAAGAACGTTTAAGAATCCCCTGAGGGGCTTTTCAACCTACACAAGTTACAGAAGTCCATCTCCTTGATAATCACTGCCTTAGTGAACTACTTAATAGTGGCAATAACCTAAAAGGAGGCATCTTAGCCCTCAAATGTATTAGAGAGCACAAACATTAAGAGCTAATGGCAACTAAAATTTAAATGTAAATTTAGGGGCGCCTGGGTGGCTCAGTCTGTTAAGCATCCAACTTGCGATTTCGGCTCAGGTCGTGATCTCACAGTCGGGCTCTGCACTGACAGCATCAAGCCTGCTTGGGGTTCGTTCTCTCTCTCTCTCTCTCTCTCTCTCTCTCTCTCTCTCTCTCTCCCCCCACCTCTCTGCCCCTCTCCTACTTGCACTTACACTCTCTCTCAAAATAAACTTCAAAATAATTTTTAAAAATGTAAGTTTAGATACATGTTCTCAAGTTTCAGTAACCACGTATGCTCTTTCTTCCTACTTAATCATGTTATTCTAATTTAGCATTCAATTAACTTTGAATTAAATTCACTCTAAAGTAAAATTTGGTACCCCAATTTGGCACATATTAATAGATATTAAAATGTACTTAAGCTTCAGTATAGCTTACTATGCCATCTTAAAACAAAATGACTGATAAAAATTTTAAATAGGCATCCTGTTATTTCCATGGATTCTGACTTATGCTAAAAGACATAGGAATATTTAACTACTCCAAGGGAGGCAAAATGCTCAGGTTACTGGAGTTGCAAAAAACTATTGTTATTACCTGCTGAACAGCTAGTGTACTGTCCATTTCATCAAAGGATTCATCAGGCCAATTATAGAAATCCTATTAAAAAAAAATTCATGGTTAAAGCACATACAAAGTTACAAAGAGGCAACATTATTTTCATTAACTTTAATTCTTAATAAAGTTATATTGGAGAAGAAAGCTCTCATACTATAAACAACATGATTATCAGTGAGTAAGTCAAAGGAACTTTAAAATGAACACCAAGATTTTATTTAACTGAACTACAAGTTAAAATTTTCAACCATAAATCCCTAAACTGTTCATGGATTACCTAAGGAGATAAATCTATCACTTTTTTGTTTATGGCGGTTAAATATCTCTCAAAAAGTTAAGTTGAAAAAAAATCTCCAAGCACTGATTCAGTTTTTACCTAAAGAGAATAGTTTGTGACGGTGGTGGCAGTGGTGGTGGTGCTAGTAGTAGTTATTGTCCACAAGTACTATTTTAGACAGACATTATAAATTATTATTCCAATTCCAAACGGTGTTTTAAATTTCTAAATCAAAATATGAGCTCCGCTAAAAAGTAGTCAACCAGTCTTCATTAAGGGCAATTGGTACTTTTGTGGATCACCTTATACCAGTTCTGAAATTCTCTATAAATAGTCCAGTTCACAGACATTCCCCTAAGTATTTAAGAATCTTCCCATCTGACTGATTTTTTTCAGCAAAGTCTACCTATGTATCCTTAGCAGGCAGCACAACATATAGTAGTTGTTTGATAAATGACTCTGGGGTAAAACTGAGGGAAACAGGAGTAGTGAACCAGTGATATATAACCCTGTATCAATCAACATGGGTAAGTCTCCAAACACTTTAAGCAAAAGCTGGAGCAAATGACAAATTCAGTGTACGATACCACATGAATAAAAATTTAGGAAAGTGCAAAGCATAATTCTGGAGACAAGGCATACATAGTAAAAGTATGCAGCAAAGCAATGATAATCACTATCATTTGGTTGGAAGAAGTGAGTAGAAGACAGAAGAATGTGATAAAGAGGGATTTATCTATATTAGTAACGTCTTAGTTATGAGAGTAGATGATAGGTATACCTTAAGTGTCTTAAACTTTTCACATTTTTCTATAGTTGCCCTATATGAATGAAAATGAACTAACTTATTTTAATATGTCAGGAGGGGCACCTGGGTAGCTCAGTCAATTATGCATTCCACTCTTGATTTGGGGCCAGGTCATGATCCCATGGTTCCTGAAATTGAGCCCTTTGCTGAGCTCTGCGCTCATAGCTCAGAACCTGCTTGGGATTCTCTCTCTTCCTCTGTCTCTCTCTCTCTGCCCCTCCTCTGCTTGAGTTCACTTGCTCTTTCTCTCATATTATTTAATGTTATTTAATATGCTCTCATGTTATTTAATAGGTAGATCAAGAAATAAAAATAACTTTCTAGAAATTGTTCCACGATGTTTTTTTCCTAGATAGCATGTAGTTTTTTAAATTCTTTCTATGCAATTTATACTGAAAATGTTTTCCATCAATATGCTTTGACTATTCTTCCCTTTAAAAAAATTAAGGTAGTTTGTAAAATATTTTGTTTTAAAAATATTAAAACACACATATAGGAATATACAGAAAAGATATAAAAGTGTTAGCTGGTAACCAAATGTTTTGTCTCATCATAACTGTCATATGCTTTAAACACTTACAAAAGGAACCAAAAATTGGCTTAATGAACATTCTCATGCATTTCATGAAATAAACATTTACTGAAAACCAACCATGTGCCTATATCCCAATCTAACCAATTAAAAAAAAATAGGAAAAAAATGTAGAAAGACACCTTACCTACTCTATTATAGTTCTAAATAAGTAATTTAGAATAGATCCATTTCACTGAAGGAAATCAATGTGACAGATAAGAAATAGGAAAGAATGCTGCTTAAGCAGTCTTCTTTTTCTAATCCTTACCTCTTCTGTGACATTTTATTTAACAACCTTGATCTATGACAATGTGGGGGAAAAAAGCAAAGGAGAATTCTTATATGTTACTTACTCATAACATAGGAAACATGTTACAATATTAACTTAAAATATATTCTTTCTAACCTTTCAAAATTAAGAACTGAGTAAATAAAAATGGATGGCACTTCTCAGAATGTGAGAACACGAGTCCACCTCAATATAAAAATATAAAAGCTGATCACTTAAGAGAAGAATCAGAAACAATGCTCCTACAGAATAAGAGGTAAAAGTTTCTGAGAAAAAGAGCATTTATAAAGAAAGTCTGGAAAAAGTAAAAAGCAACCATATATAATATTGGGGTGCTGGGTAGCTCAGTCGGTTAAGCATCTGGCTTCAGCTCAGGTCATGATCTCACAGTTCATGAGTTTGAACCCCAAGTCAGGCTCTGTGCTGACAGCTGACAGCCTGGAGCCCACTGGATTCTGTGTCTCCCTCTCTCTGCTCCTCTCCCCCTCCCCTCTTTTATGCGCTCGCTCGCTCTCTCTCTCAAAAATAAACACTAAAAAAATAATTAAAGAAACCATATACAATATGTAAAAAAACAATATGACATGTCCACAAAACTGCCAAAAGTAACTGACAGCTAAATGTGACTCTATAGTAAGACTTTTAAACTAAACTCTCCAAAATTCTGTACTAAAAGCAACTTGATGAATAAACAAGGTCACCAATGAGCCAGAGACTATGTAACCTTGAGCAAATGCAGTCAATTCTCTGGGCTTCAGGTTCCCTGTCTGTAACATGGATGTTCCCTGTCTGTAACATGGGAAGTGTCTGGATACAAAAGATACTTTGAAAGGACTTCTTTCCCAAAATTCTGTGCAGTATATTAAAATATTTTCTCTGGTATATGGTCAGAGCTCCATGTTTTTTTCCAGTTTGTTTTCCCCACTTATATCACTTTTTCTTTAAAATTACATTTTAACACATCTCTTCTGACTTTAGAGCACCTATTCAACAGCTGGTGGATTAAGCACATCAAATCTAAATGTCTATTTGAATATATTCTTAGAATGTGAGGCATCCGCCTTTTGAAAATCCCCCAGAACCAATACCTAAAGGAACACAAACTCACCCCAGATACTGCCTACTAAAAGTTAATAAAACTATTATCAGTTTATTCCCAAACTATGCCTCACACGTAATAACAAGGAATGACATCTAACAAGAGCAACCTGATGATGAAACTTGTTGGGCCAGAGAAAAGCTGCAGCAAGAAATGGTCAAAGGCAAACCGCAGAAGGATAATCGCCACCAGGATCCGGCTAGACAAGCTGGCAGGCAGAAGCCGGGCAGGCACGTCACAAGCCAGGTAGGAACCGGAAGCCAGAACAAGGTTGGCTGTTTACACCCCCTCCCGCCGTGGCGGCACCGACCCTCCCAAAACCCCAGGGTCTCCACCTGGCCGGCCGCGCCCCTCGGACGATAGTAAGAATTCAGGGGAGAGACGAGAACAAGTAGTCGCTGCCGACGGGCTCGCACACCGGAGTCCGGGCGGTCACCGCCCGAGACTCGCACCCAGCCCCTCAGGCCCACCCTCAAGTCAGGGCTCGGCAGGCCTCGCGAGCGGCCGCCGCCTCAGCTAGACCCAGGGGTTGCGGCTCCGGAAGAGCAGGCCGGGCACGGGTGCCCCCTGCCCGCCAGCTTACCGCCCCGGCCCAATCTTCTTTCGGGGGCGGCCAGCTTTCAGGTGCGGCGCGGCTCACCACCGAGAGTACCCACGCAGAAAAGGTGCAGAGATGGTACCTGCGCCTTGGTGCCCGGCCTGTTCCGCCTCAACACTGCCGTCCCCTCCGCCATGACCATAGTGCCAAAGTCTAGGCGGCTGGAGTCGGTACCCGGATGTAAGGGAAGGCTGCCTGCGCCGGGGCGGGCGGGGGGAGTCGGGGGGCGGGACGGGGTGGAGCGGAGCTCTGGGTCCGGGCGCCAGGGAGGGGCGGCAACTGAAGGATCAGCCGTGGCCCGCGCGGAGCAGGGCGGGAGGACGGAAAAGAGTACCGGAAAGGAACAGCTGGCGGAGGGAGGGACACGAGAGAAGGAACAGCCGGCGACTCACAAGTCGCGGCGTGGAGGAAGGGACAAACATGGCAGCGAGGACGAGGACTGGCTTTGGGAAAGTCCGCAGGCCCCCCACCGAAGCCCGCTTCGGAGTGAGCAAGAGCGTAACACATTGCTGCATCTCCCTGGGTTTAGGTTAGTTACACTCAACGGATAGAGCTTGCACAATGGTGACCGTTTCAGTAAACCTTTGTCCTAGCAGATACCCAGAGAAGCATAATTGTGTCCCGAAATCCTCATAGACAAGCAAAGTGGAAAAACAGGCCAGCAGTCGGAAAATTCCACAGACCCCCGCGTGAAACCGACCTAATCTGAAATAAGACTAGGGCTTAGATTGTCAAATGGTATTTCCTCCATCCTCTGACTTCAAAGCCAAGGACCTTTTCAATGACAAATTTGTGAAGATAAAAGACTGAGACACTAATTATCTGAGAATGGACATCTGGTACACAAAACTAACTCGTAGTTTTTGCAAGTCAGAAGCAGGAGGAGGAAATGATGCCCCTTGACAGATGGTGGGAGTTGTACATCTTTACAGGATTCTAAATTTCCTTTGTTGCAAGTTTTAAGTGTTCTCTTATGTTATGAAATCATGGCAGTTTTGGCAAACTTTTGTTTCCTGTTTAGAAACGTTAAATCTTTGATCTGGGTTGAGGGGGGCCATAGGATACCAGATAGAAAGCCAGCTCAAAGGGTGAAAACTGCATATGCTAGGGTGATTTTCAAGAGAATAAAACATCAGATATCCCATCAAATACACTTAAAAGTGTATCAGGAATGCTGAGAGGAGAACTATGTCCCAGCCTCCAAAAATGGAAGAGTGTAAGAGAGGTTGGTTAAATTGAGTAGGAGCAAAGCTGAGTAATTAGCAGTGATTTGAACTTGGCTCAAAGGGGCCTGAGAGCAGGAAGTTGGTTCGTCTTTAAGATTCATTCATTTTGAAAGATGTATAGACTGGTAACTTTTCCAGAACAAGGAACTTAATTCCATCACTACTTCCTAGGATATCAAAAGATTTATTCATTCAACAAATATTAAGCCCCACGATGTGTTCAGCGCTGAGGTACAAGTATGAAAAGGCCCAATCTTTTAACCATGAATTGCTTAGAGTGTAGCAGTGGAGAAAGACGTGCAATCACCAGTTCTCTTACTAAATACAGTGAGAATCTTGGACAAGTGGCACCCAAATTGTTGCCTCCCAAATAAAGACATGGGGTGGATCTGGGGAGAGCAGAGTGCTAGGTAGGACTATAAATCTTGAAACAACTCTACCTCACTTACTCCAAAGATTAAAGTTAAAATTTCCCAGATTGTGTGGTTATGTCCCTGAATTGTAAATAACAGTTACCTACAATTGAAGGGGCTCATCCTAATGTTCTCTTAAGTCCAGATTTGTTATATTGTTTCAGCTCATCTGAAAAAAAACAAGAGAAAAAGTGAATAAGTAGAATTAAGTTCAGGAACAGAATAGGCATTCATCTCTGAAAAATCCAGTAAAGTTGCATTATGATGTCGACTCTGGCCTTGTTTACAGGAAGAACCTTGTTCTTTAGGTTTGAAATGTTTTTAGCTCATAATCTTCACATTTATTTCTTCATCACTCTGCAGATTATGACCTCCAAACAAAACCACATATCTAAACAGTGTTATTTTGGTGGGTGGGGGAAGGGAGGGAAGAAGAAGAAAAGAGAGCATGATCAGTAATAACAATAACATGTAATAGTGGGTTACTTGAATATTTCAGTTAAAGGAGGAATAGTCTTTTGTTTTTTAATTTTTTTTAACGTTTATTTATTTTTGAGAGAGAGACAGTGTGAGCAGGGGAGGGGCAGAGAGAGAGGGAGACACAGAATCTGAAGCAGGCTCCAGGCTCTGAGCAGTCTGTACAGAGCCTGACTTGGGGCTCGAACTAATGAACCAGGAGATCATGACCTGAGCTGAAGTCAGACGCTTAACCAACTGAACCAACCAGGTGCCCCAGGAACAATCTTTTTTAAGATAAAATGGAAAAGATGGGGCTGGGATTCAGAAAATCGAGATTCTCTTGCCTGTTGACTATAAGACTTTGAACTATCAAATAAGAATCTAGGGTAAGTGGCACCCAAACTGTTTCTTCCCTAAGAGAGACATTTCCTTATTTGTACTGAAAATAGTACACAGCAGTTCTTTCTCTCTACCTCATAGATGATGAAAGCAAGTATAAAAGTAAATATTCATGGAGCACCTGGCTGGCTCAGTTGGTAGAGCATGTGACCCTTGATCTCAAGGTTGTGAGTTCAAACCCCACGTTGGGTGTAGAGATGACTTAAAAATACAATCTTAAAAAAAAATAGTAAATATTCCTTGACTTTTATTAAAGTTTTAAAATAAAATATTTTAGAAATCCAAAGTATCATGAACAATTTCAAAAATATCTAACCTGTATGAAATTCTCTTGAGCAAATGCTGAGAAACATGAGTAAGATGTATAAGCTACTTTCCTCAAAGAGCTTAAAAATGAATGGGGAAAGGTGATATGTAGATTACTACAAAGCAAAATGTCTGAAGTCTGTTGCTTGCTGTCCATTCTTCACACGTGTTCTTTGCAAAACATAGTTTGATCTTGCTCAGTATCCATCTCTTCCCATATGACTAGAGAAAGGTAAACCCACCACTAACTGACATTTAAGTCCCCATTGGCCTAAGCCAATGTTTAGTTAAAGGGTAAGCATCTGACTCAATTTTAGCCTTAAGAGATATAAAAGGATATCTGATGGAGGACTTTGGGGAAAGGTTTCTTCTTGAGGAGATACCAAAAGAGATGGTTGAGATGGTCCCTTTTTTCTTCCCATGAATATTGCCAAGTTTGGGACTGCACCTACCACGTTGACTTGAAGGAAGCCAGCCTAAGAGCAAAGCTGACACACTGAATGATGCATGAAGTAGTCAAAATGTACCCTAAAGCATGGGTATTAAAGCATGCAGATTTCATTCCAGGCCAAGCAAAGATGAAGCAGCAGAGAAACATGGGGTTATATGTTCATAGTTGAACAAATTAGTGCCTACATATGGTTTTATACATTTTTCTTTCTTTTTTTTATGTTTATTTTTGGAAATAGAGAGACAGTGCGAGCAGAGGAAGGGCAGAGAGAGGGATATACAGAATCGGAAGCAGGCTCCAGGCTCTGAGCTGTCGGCACAGAGCCCACTGCAGGGCTTGAACTCACAAACTGTGAGATCATGACCTGAGCTGAAGTTGGATGCTTAACCGACTGAGCCACCCAGGCACCTCTATAAATTTTTCAATGTATTAAAAACAGTTCAAACTTAGACACTTTGACTACAGATGAATAAGATACCAAACTCCTATGGCACTTCACTTTTCTCTCTAGAATTCTAGGATATTTGATCAAATTGGCGATTGTGGTAGCCAGCTGCCAAGATAGCCCCCCAATGATTATTAAATCCCTTATGTACGCTTTTAATAGGTAAACTTTATTTTTATTTTTTCAAGTTTGTTGATTTATTTTGAAAGAGAGAGCTCACAAGTGGGGAGCTTCAGAGAGAGGGAGAGAATCGCAAGCTGGCTCCACTCTTAGCGTGGAGCCTGATGTGGGGCTCGATCCCACGACCATGAGATCATGACCTGAACAAAATCAAGTCTGTTGCTTAACCAACTGAGCCTCCCAGGCACCCCAAACTTTATTTATTTTGAGAGAGAGAGCCAGCACAAGTGGGGGAGGGGGTGAGAGGGGGAGAGAGAATCCCAAGCAGGCTCCGCAATGTCAGCACAGACCCCAATGTGGGGCTCGAACCCGTGAACTGTGAGATCATGACCTGAGCTGAAATTAGGAGTGGGACACTTAACCAACTGAGCCACCCAGGCACCCCTGTACACTTTTTGTTTATTTTTTTAGTAATCTCTATATCCAATGTGTAACTCTTAACTCATGACCCTGAGATCAAGAGTTACATGCTTTCCCAATGAAGCCAGCCAGTTGCCTCCCTGGTATGTACATTTTTGTGTGGATCTCTTTCATACTAAATTGGGCTGGCCTGTATAATAAGATACTGTGAAAATGATGTGTGACTTCTGATGTTAGGTCATAAAAGACATTGTGGCTTCTGCTTTGCTCTCTTAACTCACCTGCCCAGTGTGAGAAAGCTGCCATGTGTGAAGCAGTTAAGTAGCCTTATGAAGGGTCCTGGTGCAGAACTGAGGTTCCCACCAAAATCAGGCATCAACTTGCTAGAGTGAACCAACCATCTTGGAAGAATAGCCTCGAGGCCCAGACAAGTCTTTGGATGACGGCAGAGATACCCCCCACCAACTAGGACCACCCAAATAAGATGCTCCCAAATTTCTGACCTATGAATACTATGTGAGATGTTTATTGTTGTATTAAGCCAGTAAATTTGGGGTGATTTGTTATGCAGCAATAGGTAATTAATACAGTAATTCCTAAACTTTGAGGAAGAGAAAATATGATCAGAAGAGACCAGTCACAACAGACTATTATCCTTTCCTCTTTTCAATAGGTCACCTAATGTCTTTCATGAATTTAGCAGCACTTCCTATCTTTATTTTCTCAATGACACTAGTCTCTAATATTTGCAGGGGCACCTGGCTGGCTCAGTTGGTAGAGCATGTGACTCTGGATCTCAGAGTTGTGAGTTTAAACCCCACGTTAAGGCGCCTGGGTGGTGCAGTCAGTTGAGCGTCCGACTTCAGCTCAGGTCACGATCTCGCGGTCCGTGAGTTTGAGCCCCGCGTCGGGCTCTGGGCTGATGGCTCAGAGCCTGGAGCCTGTTTCCGATTCTGTGTCTCCCTCTCTCTCTGCCCCTCCCCCGTTCATGCTCTGTCTCTCTCTGTCCCAAAAATAAATAAACGTTGAAAAAAAAATTAAAAAATAAAAAAAAATAAACCCCACGTTAAGGGTAGAGTTTGTTTGTTTATTTATTTATTTATTTATTTATTTATTTATTTATTTATTTATTTATTTATGTTTATTTCCTTTTGAGAGAGAGAGAGCAGGGAAGGGCAGAGAGAGAGGGAGACACAGAATCTGAAGCAGGCTCCAGGCTCCAAGTTGTCAGGACAGATTCCAATACAGGGCTTGAACCCACAAACCATGAGATCATGAACTAAGGCAAAGTTGGACGCTCAACCTACTGAGCCACCCAGGTGCCCCGAGTTTACTTCAAAAATAAATAAATAGGAATGCCTGGGTGGCTCAGTTGGTTAAGCATCCAACTCTTTTTTTTCAGCTGAGGCCATGATCTCATGGGTTTGAGCCCTGCATGGGGCTCTGTGCTGACAGCATGAAGCCTTCTTGGGATTCTCTCCCTCTCTCTCTCTGCCCCTTCCCTGTTTGTGCACATGTGCATAGGTGTTCTCTGTCTCTCAAAATAAATAAACTTAAGAAAAAAAATAAAAAATAAAATGAAATTATGCTATTAATTTAGTTGTTTATTTCTCCCTCCCGAATTGTATTCATTCCTGTATCTCCAGTAGTGCCTGGAACTTGTTCAACAAAATGAACAACTTAAAAGGAACAAACTGGCCTTTTTGAACTGACACTCAAGTCAGATAAGTAACCCATTGATGCTTTTTCCAAATCAAGTCTCTAGGCTAAATGATACGGAAAGACCATTTTGCAAGACTTGGGATAAATTTTAACATGTCTTAAAGAACTGGGCTTAATCTGTAAATTATGTTTTATAATAGGGAAATCTCCAGATTAAGCTAACATTGAAATTAAAACAAAAACTATAAAAGCACCTATGGAAGAACGTGTAAGTATTGGAGAAGACTTTTCAGTTTGACATAATACCCAGAAGCCATGAATTCAGCAATACCAAAATGACTTCCTGCAAGTTCAAAAAACAATAACAAAATCAAAGCCAAAATTATAAAGAACCAATTTCACTAATAAATAAACATATCACACAAACCATAAAAGATCAGTCATCCATTAGAATGATGGGCAGAAGATATTAACAGTCAGTAGGCACTGTCAGTTAATGGTAAAGAAAATAAAGATGGCTGTCAAACACAAGATGCTCATCCTCATTCATAATGATAAAAGTAAAATTTTTTTTTAATTTTTTTTTTAACGTTTATTTATTTTTTTGGGACAGAGAGAGACAGAGCATGAACGGGGGAGGGGCAGAGAGAGAGGGAGACACAGAATCAGAAACAGGCTCCAGGCTCTGAGCCATCAGCCCAGAGCCCGACGCGGGGCTCGAACTCACGGACCGGGAGATCGTGACCAGGCTGAAGTCGGACGCTTAACCGACTGCGCCACCCAGGCGCCCCAAAAGTAAAATTTTAAGAATGGCAAAATAAAACCTTTATAACATCCTGTATTATTGAGAGTGGGAAGAAATCAGTCTCATTCATTGCTGTTAGGCTGTTAATTGATAGAACTTCTATGAAGGGCAACTTGGAGACATGCGTGTGTATACACATATATGATCAAAATCCTCATACCCCTTGACATAGCAATTACATGTCTAGGAATTTGTCTTAAAAATATACTTGTTCACATGTGCTAAATAATATATGCAAAAATTTTATTCAGTGCAGAAGTGTTTCTAATAGCATAAGACTAGAATTTAAATATCCATCAGTGGAGGGGCACCTGGGTGGTTCAGTCAATTAAGCACCTGACTCTTGATTTCAGCTCAGGTCATGATCTATTGATTCATGGGTTCGAACCCTGTGTCAGGCTCTGTGATGACAGCAGAGCTTGGGATTATGTCCCTTCTCTCACAAAAATAAACATTTATAAACAAATAAATATTCATCAGTGGAGAATGCTTAAATTATGGCTCATCCATATAATAGAACATTATATGGCTATAACGAGAATTTTAAGAAGCTCCTTATGTACTTTATAGATTAATTCCAATTTGTTAATACAAAAAAGGTGCCAAATGGTATATATGGAATGTTATTTCTTGAAAAAAAAAAAGGTATTTCACATACATGACATGTATATATGCATGTCCTTGCATGCATACACACACACACACACACACACACACACACAATGTATACATAAAATATCCCTCAAAATATAAATCGTAACACTAGGTACCTCTAAGGATGGAACTGTGTGGCTGGGGGACAGGGAAGGGAAGATATTTTTCACTGTGTATCTTTTCAGTGTATATCCTTTTGAATTTTTAACTACATGAATGTTATCTACTTTTAAATAATGTAAGAAAAAAAAAGTAAGAGGCCTGACTCAAAATGTTAAGGGATGTCTGGTGCCCTCCTTTTACAATTAATTCTTAAACTAAGAGGAGCTATGTGATTTGTCACATGTCACATAACTAGTATGTAAGCAACACAGGATCAGAGCTTAGATTTGATTAGGCTTTCTCTTTAAAGTTGCTGGGGCGCCTGGGTGGCGCAGTCGGTTAAGCGTCCGACTTCAGCCAGGTCACGATCTTGCGGTCCGTGAGTTCGAGCCCCGCGTCGGGCTCTGGGCTGATGGCTCGGAGCCTGGAGCCTGTTTCTGATTCTGTGTCTCCCCCTCTCTCTGCCCCTCCCCCGTTCATGCTCTGTCTCTCTCTGTCCCAAAAATAAATAAACGTTGAAAAAAAAAATTTTTTTTTAAAAAAATAAAGTTGCTTAATGGCAAAAGAAACCATGTAAACACTCTCCACATAAATAAATCAAAACATTAAAAACAATTTTTTTTTTTTTTTTTTAAATGGGGCACCTGGGTGGCTCAGTTGGTTAAGCGACTGACTTCAGCTCAGGTCATGATCTTAGGATTCATGAGTTTGAGCCCTGCAAAGGGCTCTGTGCTGACAGCTCAGAGCCTGGAGCCTGCTTTCAATTCTGTGTCTCCCTCTCTCTCTGCACCTCCCCCACTCGCTTGCTCTCTCTCAAAGATAAACATTAAAAAAAAAAATCTTTTTTAATCAGAAGTTCAAAACTCTATTTTGTTGTGGGTACAGTGAAAACAGCAATTAACTTGCTGGAAGAGACATGATTTGGTATCACTCTGGAGAGCAATCTGGCAGTCCTTATCAAGAAGGTTAAAAGTGTTCATAACCAGTTTGTGCATTGTTGAAAGAGTACAGAGAAGACTTGTCTTATCAAATATCAAACTTGAATACAAAAGTTTGTTTATATTTATATTGAATACAATGTGGTAGAATAGAGAAATCAATGGGACAATCCTATAAAACCCAGGAATAGACTTAAAGATTTAATGTATAATAAAGATGTTACCTCAAACTTCAAGGTGGGGAGTGGTGGTGGGTAAAAACAAATAATAAAGCTGAGACAAGCTAATCATTACTTACAAAATAAAAGTCAGATATGTAGACCCTACAGTAAATAAATTATGGATTAATTAAATGTTCAAAAGAAAAAACTACAAGAATGAGATTTGAGTAGCTACAAAAACCTGCACATCAAACTAGGACAAATATAACAAGTTAGTACCTCCAATATATAAAACCTTATGATCCATGTTGGTTGGTAGTAATGCAAAATGGTGCAGCCACTATGCAAAACAGTATATAAGTTCCTCAAAAAATTAACAATAGAGGGATGCCTGGGTGTCTCAGTCTGTTAGGCCGACTCTCGATTTGGGCTTAGGTCATGATCTCACAATTCATGAGTTCAACTGGGCTCTGCACAGACACTGCGGAGCCTGCTTGGAATTCTCTCTTAAAATGAATAAGCTTAAAAAAAAAGATGCAGAGGTGGGTGCCTGGGTGGGTCAGTCGGCTAAGCATCCAACTCTTGATCTTAGCTTAGGTCATGGTCTCATGGGTTGTGAGATCGAGCCCCATGTTGGCCTCTGCGCTGACAACATGGAGCTTGCTTGGGACTCTCCCTCCCTCTTCCTCTGTCCCTCCCCTGCTGGTACCCCTACCCTTCAAAAGAAATAAATAAATAAGCTTTAAAAAAAATAGGGGGGCACCTGGCTGGCTCAGTCAGTAGAACATGTGACTCTTTTTTTCCCTTTTTTTAATGTTTATTTTTGAGAGAGAGAGAGAGCAAGTGGGGAAGGGGCAGAGAGAGGGAGACACAGAATCTGAAACAGGCTCCAGGCTCTGAGCTGTCAACACAGAGCACGATGTGGGGCTTGAACTCACGAACCATGAGATTATGACCTGAGTTGAAGTCAGATGCTTAACCGACTGAGCCACCCAGGCACCCCAAGGAACATGTTGACTGTTGATCTTGGAGTTGTGAGTTGGAGCCCCGTGTTGGGTATAGAGATTACTTTAAAAAAAAAAAAAAAAAAAAAAAAAGTCTTTAAAAACAAATACTGTAGTCCTATCTAGCAATCCCACTTCTGTGTATTTGTCCAAAAGAATTGAAATCAGAATCTCTAAGAGATGGTAGCACTTCCATAATTGCAGCACGATTCACAAGAGCTAAGATGTGGAAACAACCTAAATGTTCATCCACTAGAAGAATGGATAAATATGGCATATAGATACAATGGGATATTATTCAGCTTTAAACAAGGAAATACTGCAATGTGACATGACTAAACCTTGAGGACATTATAAGTGAAATATTCAAACACACAACAAATACTACATGATTCCATTTATGACTTATCTAAAATAGTCACTCATAGAAGCAGAGTAGAATGGTGGTTGCCAAGAACTAGGGAGAGGAGGGAAATGGGGAACTGCTAATCAAGACATAATGATCCAGATAAGCAAGACGAAAAAGTCCTAGAGATGTGCTGTATAACCCTATGCCTATAATTAAAAATACTGTATTGTAAGTTAAAAATCTGTTAAGGTAAATCTCATGTTGTGTTCTTACATAAATAGAACAATAAAATAGAAGTGAAATCTTATAATCCCAACTTTTTAAATAAAAATCTTTGTAAAACATACATTTTCTACCTAATAGGAGGGAAAACAATCTTAATGGTAATGCTCATACAACACAATAGCTCCCTGGGAATTTTATTATCAATTTCCCAAATTTTTTGTGGAGAATAGTTTAAGCCATGCTTTTAAGTCAAACAAATCTGAGTTCAATCCCTAACTATGACTTAAAATTGGTGTCACCTGGGGCACCTGGGTGGCTCAGCCGGTTAAGTGGCTGACTTCAGCTCAGGTCACGATCTAACGGTTCATGAGTTCAAGCCCTGCATTGGGCTCTGTGCTGACAGCTCAGGGCCCGGAGCCTGCTTCAGATTCTGTGTCTCCCTCTCACTCTGCCCCTCCCCTGCTCACACTGTCTCTCTCTCTCTAAAATAAATAAATATTAATTTTTAAAAAAAAAAATGGTGTCAACCTGAGCAAGTTATTCTTTCACCTATGAGGAAACGAGTATCTGCCTCACAGAGCTGCTAGGATTACATGCAGTTAAACCAGATTATGTTAAATGCCTAGAACAGTGCCTGGAAATGCTCAAGAATAGCATTATCACAAAAATTCCCGTTGGAATTTTACCTTTAATTCTTCACTATTTTTGTTTGATCAAAGGGTAAATGACAACATATTATTGTGAAACACAGTTCCCCACCCTCAACACCATTATTTTCACCCAAATTTCTCATGCCAAAATCCTTTTCCCTATTAATTCCCAATATAATCTCACAACCTAAAATTATTTTTTTTTAAGCAATTCTGCTAGAGAAGCATTATGGGACAAAATGGATACAAAAAAATTCCCCCATCCTTCTAAATTAGGTTATAAATGGAGCCCTGAAATTTTTTTAAAAAATATTTTTTTGAGAGAGTGTGAGTGGGGGAAGGGGCAAAGAGAGAGGGAGACACAGAAATTCGAAGCAGGCTCCAGGCTCTAAGCTGTCAGCAGAGAGCCCGATGTGGGGCTTTTGAACTCAAGGACAGTGAGATCATGACCCGAGGCGAAGTCAGACACCTACTGACTGAGCCACCCGGGAGCCCCTATGGAGCCCTGAAATTTTAAATACACCAGGTAATTCTAAGAATGAACCAAGGTTTGGAAATTATCGCCTTGGGATCTCAAAACTCATTCGCTTGGGTGTTCAAAAAACAGAATTGGGAAATGGTAAAGCCATGGCCTCTGGACTGGATTACTAACTCTACTATTTACCAGCCACGTAGCCTTGAACAAGTTTCCTCATCTCCTCTGAGTCAGTTTTGTCATTGGTAAAACCAGGACATCTGAGCTCAACAAGGTTTTAAGAGCAAAGCACATTATCTAGCTGTGCCTAGGGCACAGTAGGACACTGATGACCCGCTCCGATACTGTAAATAGAGCTTTCAATCATAATTTTTATCTTAGTATGACAAAAATTAAGCCCTAGTATACCAATGACACTTACATTAATGTAAATATTCACATACTTGCCCGATGAGGACATGACCAAAAGTTGACACTATTATTGCATGCCATTTACAATTTCAGTTAGCTTTCAATTCCACAAGACAAATATAGGGCATATCTTTAAAACATGATCACTGGGATGCCAGGGTGGCTCAGTCGGTTGAGCGTCCGGCTTTGGCTCAGGTCATGATCTCACAGCTCATGAGTTCGAGCCCCGCTTTGGGCTCTGTGCTGACAGTCCAGAGCCTGGAGCCTGCTTCTACTTCTGAGTCTCCCTCTCTCTGCCCCCTAACCCACTCGCATTGTCTGTCTCTCTCAAAATTAAAAAAAAAAAAAAAAAAAATCAGACTGATCTAGAAAATAAATTTGACCACCAAGAACAGCTGGTCTGAGAGATAAGTTTAGGAGTTGGTAATCAAGTTTGGGGTAGGACTGTTTGGGTTCCAATCTTAACCTTCCCTAGCTGCTATTACTAAAAAAAAAAAAAAAAAAAAAAAAATCAAGCTGTTTGTTCAGCTGTTTCCTATTTGTTAAATTCAACAAATTATATACTAAATACCAATAATTAGCACTCAAGTACCACCCAACCCTGATACCACAGTGGTTTATCAAGCAGAAGTAATGTATGTCAACTGCTTAGTTATCTGACAAAAACAGCCACAGGTGAAGTTCTGGTCAGCAGCATCTGGAGATGGACTGATTATATCAAAATCCTGGCTTTGCCACTTCCTACGGAGCGTGCTTGGTTATTACTTAACCTGTGTGCGTGCGCCTTACCTTCCTCCAGATGCAGGATAGTACCTAGCTCACAGCATTGTTGAAAGATTACACCAATTGACACACACCAAGTACCCACAACAGTAGCCAGTACCCAGAAAAATGCTCCTGAGGCCTTGGCTATAAACACTATCACACAGCACCTGACACATAAAAAGCACTCAACCAACGGTAGCCATAAAACCTTGCCATGGACTTTTTTCAAAGCAAATAATAGTACAAAGTTTTAAAAACTGGAAATGTTCACTAAGTTTCTCTAAATACTTCAGAAACAAGACATTTAAACACTAGATTCTATAAATGATAAAGTATACTTTAATAAAAGCTTGTTATATATGAAATTAGAATGATACCTTAAAAAAATTTTTAATGTTCACTTATTTTTGAAAGAGAGGGAGAGACAGTGTGAGCAGCGGAGGAGCAGAAAGAGGGAGACAGAATCTGAAGCAGGTTCCAGGCTGAGCCGTCTGTATAGAACTCACCAACCGTGAGATTATGACCTGAGCCAAAGTCAGATGCTTAACTGACCTAGCCACCCAGGCACCCCTGAATATTGCTATTTTTTAAAACATAAGTGTAAATCCATGGTTTTGTGTCAGCATAATCTTTTTATTATTTTTGAGAGAGAGTGAGTGAGTGCGAGCGGGGGAGGAGCTGAGAGAAGGGGACAGGGGATCTCGATCGGGATCTGACAGCAGCCAGCCAGATGCAGGGCTTGAACTCAAGAACCATGAGATGACTGGAGCTGAAGTTGGATGCTTAACCAAATGAGTCACGCAGGTGCCCCTGTATTAGCGTAATTTCTGTAATCTAAGTTCAATGTGAAAGCTAGAGTGCATATTTCCCAGAATTCTCTGTAAGTTACTTGGGGAAAAAAAAACATACTGGAGAACCCTAAAAAATCTTAAAAAATCTTAAAAACCCTAAAAAACCCTAAAAAAAATCACCAAATAAAGATTAACCACTCATTTATGCATTTTTATTTGGTAATATTTAGATCAATACACTATAACTAAATTTTAGAGACACTGGATATCATTAGTTTGGATACCATTAGTTTATTATAAAAGAGAGACATGAAAATTATTTACATGATGAAAGATTTCACAACTTCACTGGAATGGGCAGCTTCACTTCATGCCATTTCAATAATGATTTCAGTCTACATACTTTCCAAGAATGTCACCATCTCTAAATAAGAAATAATCCTGCAAATAAAGAAAACCATTAGTTAAGAAAACTAATAACAAATACTTAACTTATAGGAAATATTAAATTTACACACCTTGTCATCTAGAACTACTTTGGTGCCTCCATATTCTGGGAGAAGAACTTTATCTCCTACTTTCACACTGACTGGTTGGATCTCTCCACCCTTAAGAAAATAAGAATATTTATTAGTAAAGACATCTAGATCACCAAAAACTTACACCTAACTTTTATTAATCAAATGTGCTCATTCAAATCAAGTGTTAAAAAAGGACTTAGTGGCCAAGTGATATGATTTACATTATAATCGTAGTTCACTCAAAAATATCACTGTAGAATTACACTTTGAAATAATGCATACCTGGAGCTTACACCAAAACCTGCTTTCAGTGTAAAGTTCAACGAGTTATACTGGAAAGCTAACTTATTTTTTAACTATTAAATATTAACTTCTAGACTATATAAATCAGTTTTTAAGACCAAATATACAGATGTCATGTTTTAACTTCTTCCAACACAAAAATTCAAGAGCAGTTTCCAGAATTTGGAACATATACTTCTTTTGTGACTCAATATCCTTTTCATTAAAGTAAAAATTTAAGAAGAGACTGCAGCATAGTGCCCACTCCCCAGAGACTTCCTATTCCTGACTCTGGGACAGCTGTTCTTAGAACTTTCTTAGGGGCAACTGGAACAATGAATGCAATTAATGTATTTGACCCCAAAGGCATGTATTGTGTATTCTGGCTGACTTTCAGGTCTGAGGTCTAACCAGTTACTGGAGAATAACTATTAAGGCTAGATCCAACCAGTTCTTTTCGAAAGTATGCCAACTAAGGCCAAAAATGGTTAAAAAGATTAGGGCAATTACAGCGTTAGAGGTTAGATCGAGAGTTTAAATTTCCCCTCAACTAGTCAAAGAACTCACAGATCATCTTGAGGAATTTTTTGCTTTAATCAAAATTTAGAATTTAAAGAAAACACTGGTCATACTCAGCTACCAAATGGCTACTGATTTTAATACTCTGGAACTCTTCCATCCTACAAAATAAGCAACTTTATTTTACATAATCATTTTCGTTAAAAGCGGCATATCAGACATGACTGAATTAGGGAACGATCTTGAAGAAAACACAAAGCTATTTAAGAGACTACCTTTAATAACCACCAAGAATTTTTTTCTCCTCCATACAACACTAGTTGCACTTTAGCCCCATTTACCTTTCCTTTAGAGCCTGATCCAACAGCTACTACTGTTGCTTGCAAAACTTTTCCTTGCGATTTTTCTGGAAGCATAATGCCTCCTTTGGTTACAGTTTCGGCTGCACTCCTTTCAACTAAAACTCGGTCAAAGAGAGGAAGAAACTTCCTAAACGCTTGTCCTGCCTGTAAAAAAAGGAGTATTAAGTTTAAAAACAAAAGCAGTATGTGATTATGTTCTATGCGTTACACATCAAAAAGCACGTGTGGCTTTCAAAATTAACGCCAAAACTCCAATTATTCGTTCAAGAAAACTATTTGAATGTTTTGCTCTACCCGCCGAGTTTAATTTCCATTCCGTGTGTGTTAGGGGGGTCGTTGCTGCTTCTCCGGTCAGCAGACAGCTTTAAGAGTAACCCTAGTTTATCCCAAGGTCAAATATTTTCCTACCTCAATTGTTCTGGAAAATTTCACAGAACTCAAGTCAACCCCTTTGCCTGGAGCCACGCTTTTCAAGATACTACCCACCCACAAAGATCTCGCAGAAGTGGGTCCGCAGCTGCGCCCGAGTCCGGGTTCCCGCCCCCGGGCCCACAAGCATGCGGGGTACACGCGTGCAGAGCCCTTGGCAAATAAAAGGGGTTAGTGGGCCTCGCCTCTCCAGGGTTACTTCGGGCGCGGGTCACTAAGTGACCCCTACCCCTCCCGGTAGGCCTGCAAAGAAACACCCGGGTATCCGAGCGCTATAGGCAGAGAAGGCCTCTTCGTCCTCCAGGCCACGCGAGACTCACCATGACTCTGGCCACCGCAGTTCCTACTCTGCTCTGGAGCTGCCGCCGCCGCAAGGAGACCCGCAGTCCGACCCCCGGGCCACGTGAACGTGGGAAAAGGCCTCCCAACGCGCAGGCGCGCTTGCTCCCGCCCCCCGCTCCTCCCCGCAAGGGAGGGTGGCTGCACCAGCGCGCCGCGCGATTCGTCCCGAGAGTTGTGCGCCGGCCACTGACGCGAAGACGGGGAGGCGGAAGAAGAGAGGAGTTCTTTCTAGGCTTTTCTAGGCCGCCTGCCGGGGTGAAAGTACTAGCTCTTCGCCCCTCTCCCGGAAATGACGCGCTCTGAACCTTGACCCACAGAGAGCGCAGCGCTTCCCGGAAAGTTCTCGAACCGAGTACAGCCCGGGAACTAGCCTAAGCCGGACTGGGAGGGCTGAGCTCACTTGCCTGGCCCTGCGCGGATAGGGAGGGGCGGAGCTGGGCGCGGCGACTGCCGATTGCGGGGCCCCGGTGGAGGGGAAGGGGTGGGCGCAGCCCGCGCACGCGGTGCCGCGGGGCGGGGGGAAGCGGCGGAGGGAGGGGATACGGGCTCTTTGCCGTGTGCGCCGTGCACTCTGTCCCTCACTCGCCTCCGACGGCCTGCCTCATCGTCCGCACGCCCTGCCGCTGCCCCGCAGGTATACGGCCGCCCCGCGCCGCCTCTCCCAGACGCCTGGGACCCGGGAGCCGGGCCTTTCCCCGTCCGCTGCGGTCTTGCCTGATTGAGCCGGAAGGGAAGAGCCAGGGCTTCCTTACGGCGCCGCAGGCCCGGACCCGCCGGGCCAGGCCTTACGGGTCCATGTCGGTGCCCATCACGTGCGGCGTGGATTGCTGTCCCGGGCAGGGCGCAGGGGGGAGGGCTTGCCCGGTAGTTTGTATGCAATCGGGGGCGTATATTCACGTGGGCACTCGTTGCAGCCCTGTCCTGATCGACTGTAGGGCCCCCGGGAGGGTGGTCGCAGCCGCGTGGGAACCGATTTTGGCCCCGTGGGCAGCTGGGGTACGGCATCTCCACCCTTGACCTTGCTGAGGGCGTCCTAAAAACAGACACGTGGGGTTGGGCGTAGAGAGCCGGGCCTTGGCCCCCAGCATCGCGGCCCTGCGGATAGTTGGATACAGTAGCCCTGAGTAGATACAAAGACTCCTGTTACTAAACGGATTTTTGCACCGTCCGGACTATTTTTTTTCCCTTGGTCATTCTGGTTTATAACTTACCCCTTCCTGCAGATTTGGGTTTTTTAGGAGCACTTTTGCTCAGGAGGCTATTTTAGCGGTGAAAGATTAACTTGTTTTTAGCGGCTGGGGTAGGTGGCCGTAGGGATTCACTGACATGGTGTACTTTGTGCTAGTTCTCTAGGTTAGGCGTGGGAGCGGCCTCTTCAAGCTTACGTTAGTAGCTGGTGTTTGAACCTATGTTAACGTGGGCCGCGTGTAGGGCAGGGATCAATACAGCTTATATCTAACATTTCTTGTTTTGTGGTGTACAGGTGTCATGTTTATGTTGTGCTGTAATGCACCACGGATAGTGCTAGTATAAATGTACTGATAATCTGATTGTTTTCCCCCCAACAGAAATGCTTCGATTACCCGCAGTATTTCGCCAAATTAGGCCAGTGTCCAGGGCACTGGCTCCTCATCTTACTCGGGCCTATGCCAAAGATGTAAAATTTGGTGCAGATGCCCGAGCCTTAATGCTTCAAGGTGTAGACCTTTTAGCTGATGCTGTAGCTGTTACTATGGGGCCAAAGGTATCAATATTTTTATTTTATTGTGTTACAATTTATAGCATTCTGAATTAAGGAATAATATTTTAATGATGTCACATAGACAGTAAATACTTTAGTCTCCATTGTTGAGAAATCCCAGTTTACATAAAAGAGTTCCAAATTACCGCTTAATCTTTTTTTTTTTTTTTAACTTGATTTAACGGTGTTAAAGCTTAAGTTTTTTTTTCAAATTCGGGAAACTTTATTTCATATGACGTGTGATGTAATCCAGTGGTAACTCACAACTCAAGGTGGGTTCCTAAACGGAAAGTAGAATTAATCTTGCTTGCCTGCTTAAGTTTTGGATTTTTTCCCAGTAGTTAGTATCAAATATTGACGTTAGTGTGTAATTTAGCTCCAGTAATACCTCAAGTATGTGTTTGTAGGTACTAGTTTTACTTTTCTGCTGTTCATTGTCTTCCAAAGCCCATTTAAAATGTTAAATCTTCTTTAACTTAAAGAGGTTGGTGAGGAGTAAAAACATAACTTGAGGCTTTTGAAGATGATGCACAAGTGTAGTGATGCGTGATTTCAGGTTAACGGTTCCAGTATCAAAGTAGTCATATGTAGTATATAAAATGGCATTTGCCTGCCTCACAAGTAGCACCTTTAATTCAAATCTAGAAGCTGCCAGTACTGTTTGTACTGTGTTTGAGATTTAACATTGAACCAGCCTTGGAAGAGTGAACTGTATTTGTCTTGCTGCTAGTATTTTAGTAACTAAATTTTAAAGCAAGTTTAAAAATAAGTTTCACATTATTTTCAAAGACAGCAGGCACCAGACAAAACTATAAATTATGTGAAGAGTATTCTGACATTTTATTATCTACCAAACTGATTTGGTTTATCTTGTGTTTTTGTTTTTTTATGAGATAACATCTTTCAGTCTAGGATCTATATCTTCCATAAAAGATCATCCAAAGTTATACACTTGGCAACAGAGAGGTCACTTTGTCTGTAACCTAAGAACACTGATGAACCTGCCTTTGAAATTACATGCTGCAGATCTGATTAAATAATGACAGTTTGTGTGGAGGCTTTCAAGTAACTACTTTTTTATTAAAAGTTCCTGTTTTACGCTAAATAGTACTTAGAGAGTATGTGATTTTGTCACTTTTTTTTTTCTCTGCAATTCTAGGGAAGAACAGTGATTATTGAACAGAGTTGGGGCAGTCCCAAAGTAACAAAAGATGGTGTGACTGTTGCAAAGTCAATTGATTTAAAAGATAAATATAAAAATATTGGCGCTAAACTTGTTCAAGACGTTGCCAATAACACAAATGAAGAGGCTGGAGATGGCACCACTACTGCTACTGTCCTGGCACGCTCTATTGCCAAGGAAGGCTTCGAGAAGATTAGCAAAGGTGCTAATCCAGTGGAAATCAGGAGAGGTAGGAATGTCTTCATTGTCACCACAGTGTTTTGAAGTGTCTTAGAAAGTTGATTCTTATTTCTCCTTTCTCTTAAAAACAATCTTACGTGGAGTTTTTCTTCAGCAAATAGCAATTGGATGCCTGGCTTATGTGATGGGTACTATGCTAGGCATTCAGAGAAATAGGACTAAGACATTCTTTGTTGTCCTTCCCTTCCCTGTGTCTAGAGACCCCCCCAAACCCCCTCTTCCCCCCGCCACCCAAAGGAACAGTTTGGTGGAAGATACAATATGTTCTGTATACCTTGAGGATAGTAAACTTGTGGGGATTAGAGCAGGGAGAGAGTATTAAACAGTTTTACTATTTTACAGAGTAGGGCTAAACAAACTATATCATTCATCCAGGACGTCAAATTTAGTGTGTGTGTATACATAAAAGCAGGATTTTGTTTTGTTTTGTTTTTGCCTCTTAACAGCACATAATGCATTATTGGTCTTCATTTTGTTCATTATTGCTTGCTTTGGGAAACTAGGCCACCATTTAAAGATCTCCTTAGCATGAGCTTCATGGTGATACAAACTTAAGTCCTGTCACTGCTGTTAATTAGTCCTGTCACTGCTGTGTACTAAAACTTGATTTTTTGTATCTTGAAAATGTAATTGCTGCTTATCTATAGGGTGTGTTACTGTCCAAATTAGAGAAGACTTGAGAGTAAAGTGGGGTGCCATTAACAATTTTGTCAGAATTGGCATCCCAGCACACTGATGTATCAGCATCCCATCTATTTCAGTGTTTAAGGTACAAATAAATGTTTCATTAAAAGCAGTTTGAATATAAATCATGGACAAATGTTAATTGAGTTTATTAAAATTACTTCCCTGAGAAAGTGATTGTTACTACATGCCTTTCTTTGGATTTATTTCTTGAAGTTACCCTTTATCAAAATAAAGGGAAGAGGGGCGCCTGGGTGGCGCAGTCGGTTAAGCGTCCGACTTCAACCAGGTCACGATCTCGCGGTCCGTGAGTTCGAGCCCCGCGTCAGGCTCTGGGCTGATGGCTCAGAGCCTGGAGCCTGTTTCCGATTCTGTGTCTCCCTCTCTCTCTGACCCTCCCCCGTTCATGCTCTGTCTCTCTCTGTCCCCCCCCAAAAAAAAAAAAACAAAATAAAGGGAAGAGCCAGCACTCATCCCAGTTGAACAAAATGAGGTTCTCATAAATCCATACTGTGCTGCTGTTGACTGTTAAGTATTTTATTTATAATTACATATTAAAGGAGGAGATTTCAGATATTAAAACCTGTAGGGGTATAGAGGTCCTGGGTGGCTCAGTCGGTTAAGCATCTGACTCTTGGTTTTGGCTCACAGTTTGTGAGATCAAGCCCCAAGTCGGGCTCTGCTGACACTGCAGAGCCTACTTGGGATTCTCTCTCAAAATGAAAAACAACCTGTAGGGGCATAATCCCTTATTTTCAATTGAGAGAAATGTTGGGTGACCCTGTTGGAAGGAAACCTGCAACATGATTGGACTGGGAATAGTTTACACAGAATGAGTTGAATGGTGAGATTCTTGAAATTATACACCATAGTTTTTTTTTCCTTAGTACAGTTTTCAGAATAATTTTGACCTGGTTCTTCATTTATCAGACTTCCTGTTTGAGTGTGCACCATCCAACTCCATGTGATTAGGAGAAGTGCCAGCCCAGAAGTATTGTTTAGGCTGTATTAACACATTAAAGCATTTAATATGAATTGGAATTTTTACTTGACAAGGAACCATGAGAGAATAAGCATTGTTAATGGCATTTATTCTTAAATCAGGTGTGATGTTAGCTGTTGATGCTGTAATTGCTGAACTTAAGAAGCAGTCTAAACCTGTGACAACCCCTGAAGAAATTGCTCAGGTAAGGAGTTGTCATATTTTACAATAAACGTGATTTTATTCTGTAATCACATACCAGTGTTAGAATAACAACACTAACCAGTCACTAACATTGAAAGCATTTTTCTTACTGCCAAATAACATTTGAAAATAATGCAGTGACCATAGCTGGAGTCTTGGTGGGCTGTCACTTTAGTTCTATATGGCTCTGAGTAAAACTCCTTTTTTTTTGTATGGAAAACGTTCTTTAGTCATTTGTCAAAAGGTACATAGTTTTTGTCATGTTAGAATATTATCACTTTTTCGGGGTGTGGGGGGAGTCTTTTTTTTTAAGGGTGGTTGTATGTTTGTCATATCTTTTAAAAACAATGTAGCCAAATGATAATTGAAAACAGAACCAACACTTCCTTAGAACTGTTAGACTGTATCTCCCACACACACTATCAATTTGGAAGTTACTAGGAAAAGGAAAGGGAGTTGATTGAGAACACTGGCCTTAACTTTTTAACTTGGAAGAGTAACTTGATTGTTTTAGGTTGCTACCATTTCTGCAAATGGAGATAAAGAAATTGGCAACATCATTTCTGATGCAATGAAAAAGGTTGGAAGGAAAGGTGTCATCACAGTAAAGGCAAGTGTGATTTTTTTTTTTTTAATTTTTTTTGATGTTTATTTGAGACAGAGAGAGAGACAGAGCATGGATGGGGGAGGGTCAGAGAGAGGGAGACACAGAATCTGAAACAGACGCCAGGCTCTGAGCTGTCAGCACAGAGCCCGATGCAGGGCTCGAACTCACAGACCGTGAGATCATGACCTGAGCCGAAGTCGGCCGCTTAACCGACTGAGCCACCCAGGCGCCCCAAGTGTGTTTTTTATGATAGCTTGGTATGGGTTGTCTGGTGATCAAAACAGTTTTCCAAATAAAACATTCAAACTGTGTGTTGCATATATATATAACACATTGATATATAAAAATTCAAATATGTATTTTTGAAGTTTTTGCAGAATTGGGAGTTGGATGTCCTGGGGCATTTGCATAGTTCTGCCTGGATCCTTTATGATCAATGGGGTCTCCTAATCTGGTCCATAATTAAAAATTTTTGTGTTTCTTTAATGAAATTCATACAACTAATTGTTTGATTTGTTATAGGATGGAAAAACACTAAATGATGAATTAGAAATTATTGAAGGCATGAAATTTGATCGAGGTTATATTTCTCCATACTTTATTAATACATCAAAAGGTAAGAGCAAGTCAGTAAATAAAAAAAAAATAGAGCTTGTCATGTGTCGAACTATAAGCATTAGGCCATACTTCTAAGAAAATAAATTTATGTATTCCAAAAGTTACTGTAAATGACAAATGAAAGTGGAAAAACATGAACTCAGTAGTCACTTGAAATGTACTGAAATTGGGTTATAGCTTTTTCATTTAAAGAAATTGCAGTTATTTCAAAATATTGTTAATGTTTTAACATTGATTTAAAATGTTTTTTGTTTTTGCAGGGCAGAAATGTGAATTCCAAGATGCCTACGTTCTGTTGAGTGAAAAGAAAATTTCTAGTGTCCAGTCCATTGTACCTGCTCTTGAAATTGCCAATGCTCACCGTAAGCCCTTGGTCATAATTGCTGAAGATGTTGATGGAGAAGCTCTGAGTACACTTGTTCTGAATAGGTAATAGGCAGTGGTGTTTGGTTTACATTTTCAGATGAAAGGCAATTTTTTGTATTGATGTTTGAAATCTCTATTATGTACCCTCACATTGAACCACTTGTGTTTGTATTTAGAGTTATGTGTGATACAGGTGTGCTTCATGAACTCTTGGTCCAGTTATAATGGTTCTTTGTTTTTGAATGGGTTCTATGTGAAAATCCATAGTATTTTGTGCAACTTTCTCATAAGATAGCCTAATTTTGTATGGTGTCCATTTTTTATTATGAACGTTTACAGTTGCTTAGAAGAAATGACTAAGTTTTTTTATCTGGAAAAATATTTTCACAATTACAATTTTGAATGAGAAGTAAACTATCATTTTCTAAGCCTTAGATCAAAGTGTATTTAGCTATCAGCATTTTACATAATCTGTTAAAAGAAAAAATTAATAGGCTGAAATAAATTGGCACTCAATCTAAGATAAGTTGAGGTTAAGATAATTTTTTTTTAATCTATAATGTATTACTTTTGACTTTAAGGCAGGTACTTAATGCTATAAACAGAATCTTAGGGCATTAAAAAAAATAAGTAATCTCTACAGCCAACGTAGGGTTCGAACTCACAACCCCAAGACCAAGAGTTGCATGCTCTTCCAACTGAGCCAGCTAGGCGCTCCTTAGGACATCATTAAAATGTGCTCCTAATCCTGGAATTGAGGTATATTAAAAGTAATATTTCCAATTTTATTATAATGGAAATGCACAAATGAAACAGGTATGTAGGAGAGTTACATGGCTTGACCCAAAAGCTCTGAGTGAGTTTACTTATCCTGGAATGTTTGTTAGCTTGAATTTGCTTTTTGGGATCTGAAGAGTCTTATTGTAGGATTTGAAACCAAAATAAAAAAACAAAAGACCTACAACTTTACTGGTAGCTGTAAAGTTGGGTGTCTTGATTTTCTTGGCATATTATCAGAGTTTACCTCTCTGATTTTTATTTGGCTCTAATAGACCAGTTTTGTTTTAGTGTCCATATATTCCTTCTGTTTCACTATCTGGTCTCAAGTGGACATTTCTTTGATTATATATTCCAGGCATTCAGTATCTGATAAAATTGCAGGTGAGCTTAATGTTATTATCAGTAATACTTACATTTATGAAGGAACCAGATTAAGAACACTGCTTGCTCAATTGTAACTGTAGTAGTAACTTGATTACTACTAAATGGAACCCATAGAGCAGTAGTAAATGCTCATTAGATCCCCAAATTATAATATTTAAATATTTTAAAATTTAAATTTAACTCTTCTGATTTTTGAAAATTATAAAATATTTATCACTATGTCATAGTTAAAGGTGTTTTGCTTATGATAATATTTTTGTTCCTGGGTCTAGTTTAACTGGAAAGTAAGGTCAGTTTATTACGAAGGTGATTGGATATTGGCAAATACGGATGAATGGAAAATTGCCCTTTCCTGTCTTAATTTGACCAAAAGTTGTAAGAAAGCCAAAAATTGTAAAAAGCGTGGTTTCCAGGGGCGCCTGGGTGGCTCCATCTGTTGAGTGTCTGACTTCAGTTCAGGTCATGATCTCACAGTTTGTGGGTTTGAGCCCTCCATTGGGCTCTGCACTGACAGCTGGAAGCCTGGAGCCTGCTTCATATTCTGTCCCTCTCTCTGCCCCTCCCCTGTTTGCATGCTCTCTCTCAAAATAAAAAAAGTATGTTTCCTAAATAATCATAGTACTTAGAACTTAAGAACTAGATAAGCATTTTTAAATTTAAATCTGAATTTTATTAACTGTTCTTAACAGGCTGAAAGTTGGTCTTCAGGTTGTAGCCGTCAAAGCTCCAGGTTTTGGTGACAATAGAAAGAACCAGCTTAAAGATATGGCTATTGCTACCGGTGGTGCAGTAAGTAAAATAAATGTGATGTTGGTTTACTTAATGTTTTGTACTTCCAGGTCTGAAGTTTATTACAGGTAAATTTTACATTTTTCACGGTCAGATATTATCTAAACTATTAATTTGTGTTTATGTTGGACGTTTAGGAGGTATAGGTTGGATTAAATACTGCTAAGGTCCCCTGTCTAACTTACCATGAGTCTAGCCCAAGAATAGGGTTATTTGACTAATTTGTTTTTTTGTTTTTTAATTTTTTTTTTAATGTTTATTTTTTATTTATTTATTTTTTAATTTTTTTTTTCAACATTTATTTATTTTTGGGACAGAGAGAGACAGAGCATGAACAGGGGAGGGGCAGAGAGAGAGGGAGACACAGAATCGGAAACAGGCTCCAGGCTCTGAGCCATCAGCCCAGAGCCTGACGCGGGGCTCGAACTCACGGACTGCGAGATCGTGACCTGGCTGAAGTCGGACGCTTAACCGACTGCGCCACCCAGGCGCCCCTTTAATGTTTATTTTTGAGAGAGAGACAGAATGCGAGTGGGTTGGGACAGAGAGAGAGGGAGACACAGAATCTGAAACAGGCTCCAGGCTCTGAGCTGTCAGCACAGAGCCCGACACGGGGCTCAAACTCACAAGCTGCGAGATCATGACCTGAGCTGAAGTCGGATGCTCAACCGAGTGAGCCACCCAGGCACCCCAAGACTAATTTGTTTCTGAGAATATTGGCTGGGTGGCTCAGTCAGTTAAGCATCCGACTTTGGCTCAGGTCGTGATACGGCTCGTGAGTTCAAGCCCTGGGTCGGGCTCTGTGCTGACAGCTCAGAGCCTGGAGCCTGCTTCAGATTCTGTGTCTCCCTCTCCTCTCTCTGCCCCTTCCCTCCCTCTCTCTTGCTCTCTCTCTCAAAAACAGTAAAAAAAAATTTTTTTAATAAAATATTGTAGAAACCACATAGGATTTAAGAGTTTAGGCCTAAGGTCCAGTCCCAATATCACCAAAAATATGACCTTTGAGGAGTTGAGTTTATACTTTCCTCAAAATAAAGCTAATGTTAATTTGATTAACTGAGAAGTTGGAAATGCAGTGGGAAACTCAATCAAGTCTTCTCTGGACTAGTCCTAATCTTAAAATCTCATGTTTCAAAGAAATACAGTATTATAAGATGTTTTTCTCATCAAAACACCCATGTTATGTACTATTGACAGACTTGGTACAGTGAAAAACTAAGCTGCAAGTGGTTCATTTTTAAATGTTTTTGTAGGTGTTCGGAGAAGAAGGGTTGACTCTAAATCTTGAAGATGTTCAGCCTCATGACTTAGGAAAAGTTGGAGAAGTCATTGTGACCAAAGATGATGCCATGCTCTTAAAAGGAAAAGGTGACAAGGCTCAAATTGAAAAACGTATCCAAGAAATCATTGAACAGTTAGATATCACAACTAGTGAATATGAAAAGGAAAAACTGAATGAACGTCTGGCAAAACTCTCAGATGGAGTAGCTGTGCTGAAGGTAAGATTCGTTGTTGTAAATGAGCTTCCTAGGTTCTGAGCTCAAGAATGATTTTGTTTCTGTGGTATTCCCCACTAGGGCCATGTAACTAAAATGTTTGGGGAAATAACTTCATCATGGAGATATATATTATACAAAATTTCTTTGTTGGAATATTCTTTCCTTAAAACCAAGATGTTTTGTTAAAGATCAGGCTGACGCTGCACTGATGTAGGACACTGTACTCACCCTATTAGCTGTTTAGTCATGCAGTCACTTTTAACAAGTAGGCAGCCTTTTTTACATGGTCTTTTTTTTTGGTGTTTTTTGTTTGTTTTTTAAGTAAACCCAGTGCAGAGCACGTAGGTGGCTCAGTTAAGCGTCTGACTCTTGGTTTCAGCTCAGATCATGATCTCACGGTTTGAGTTCAAGCCCCACATTCAGTTCCGTACTGACAGTGCAGAGCCCGCTTAGGACTCTCTCTGCCTCTTACTCTGCGCCTCTCCCACATGCCCTCTGAGTGTGTGTGTGTGTCTCTCTCTCTCTCGCTGTCTCTCACTCGCTCGCTCTCAAAAGTAAATTAAAAAATCCAGTGCTTTTTAATGACTCTTGCCAGCCAGCATCTTGAATCAGAGAAGCCCATACTAACTGGAATTCTTTTACTCTTAGGTTGGTGGCACAAGTGATGTTGAAGTGAATGAAAAAAAAGACAGAGTTACAGATGCCCTCAATGCTACCCGAGCTGCTGTTGAAGAAGGCATTGTTCTGGGAGGGGGTTGTGCCCTGCTTCGGTGCATTCCAGCCTTGGATTCAATAACTCCAGCTAATGAAGATCAAAAAATTGGTAAAACTGCCTTACAAATGAGTTTATTTGCAGCGTGATTTTAGTCTGCTATAATAATATTGTTGCCCATCAAATAGAACAATAAATCACAAAACAATTACCAGTATAACAAAGGAGGAATAACACTAATAATCGGAGGACAGATGAAAGATGAAATCACATCTCTTGGGGGGGAATGATTTGACCTGTGGAATTTCCCAGTTGGGTTTTCCCTGTATCAAATTGTGTTGTAATTTTTACAAAAAAATAATGAAACCAAATTTGCTAAAATTTGTTTTCTTTAGGTATAGAAATCATTAAGAGAACACTCAAAATTCCTGCAATGACCATTGCTAAGAATGCAGGTGTTGAAGGATCATTGATAGTTGAGAAAATTATGCAGAGTTCCTCAGAAGTTGGTTATGATGCTATGCTTGGAGATTTTGTGAATATGGTAGAAAAGGGAATCATTGATCCAACTAAGGTAAATGGTTGGCCATTTTCTAAAAATTCTTTCAAGAATCTTCTGTTAAGTCTTATTTTTTACTAAGGATAAAGGTAATATTTTATCAAATTTTTTCCTTAGGTTGTAAGAACTGCTTTATTGGATGCTGCTGGAGTGGCCTCTCTGTTAACTACAGCAGAAGTTGTAGTCACCGAAATTCCTAAGGAAGAGAAGGACCCTGGAATGGGTGGAATGGGAGGAATGGGAGGTGGTATGGCAGGTGGCATGTTCTAATTCCTAGAATAGCGCTTTACCATTGTTAATGAACTGTGAGAGGAAGCTCAAGGCAGTGCTCCTCAAGAATAACTTCAGAGAAGTCAGTTGAAGGAAATGACTGAAGAAAAGGCTGGCTGATGTTTAAGAAAATCACTATAACCATCAGTTACTGGTTTCAGTTGACAACATATAATGGTTTACTGCTGTCATTGTCCATGCCTACAGATAATTTATTTTGTATTTTTGAATAAAAAGACATTTGTACATTCCTGATAACTGAATGCAAGAGCCATGTACCAATGTACTGCTTTCAACTTAAATCACTGAGGCATTTTTACTATTATTCTGTTAAAATCAGGATTTTAGTGCTTGCCATCACCAGATGAAAAGAAGCAGCCTTTCTGTGGAGAGTAAGAATAATTGTGTACAAAGTAGAGAAATATCCAATTATGTGACAACCTTTGTGTAATAAAAATTTGTTTAAACTTAATTGTGTTAGCTTTTCCGTGACCTAGAAGATAAGAGAAATTGAAAGCCAATAGACAAAGAGGGGTAGGGGTAGGATTTGGTACAAGTGTGTAAAACATTTCTGCATGTAGTATATTTCCGTTTCTCTTTGCTACAATTATATTACTATGTAGATAATGAAATTTTAATATTTTTTATTTCTTTTTGAAAGGCAGAGAGGGAGACACAATCTGAAGTAGGCTCCAGGCTCTGAGCTGTCCACACACAGCTCCACTCCAGGCTCGAACCCATGAATGGTGAGGTCATGGACTGAGCCATTCAGGCACCCTATGGTAATGGAAATTTTTAAAGGTGACAACTGATTGCTGTGGACACTATTTTATGTGTTGAGGTCTGGTCATAAAGGGGCAATTTGTCATTTCTTGTGGAGGTTATAGTTACTGCTTCAAACCGTCAGCATAATAAATGGATTCCTGTTGGGTACCCACAAGTGAGGAGGGCAGGGTGTGTAGAAGGGTGTGCTTCAGTGGAAAGGGAGGTATGCCATTCGAGCATAATGGACAGTGAGGAAGGGCATCCTTGCTTGGTGGGGTCAGCCCAGTGTCTTCACTTTTATTTAAGAATGTAAAGCAGATTTTTGGCTCAATGCACTGGAAACAGTATGGAAATGTGTTTCCATACTGGAAACAGTATGGAAATGTGTGTGGTTTTTTTTTTTTTTTTAATGTTTGTTTTTCAGAGCGCGTGAGCAGGGGAGGGGCAGAAAGGGAGGCAGAATCCGAAGCAGGCTCTGTACTGTCAGTGCAAAACCCAGTGTGGGTCTCAAACCATTCAACTGTGAGATCATGACCTGAGCCAAAGTCAGACACTCAACCTACTGAGCCACCCAGGTACCATGAAATGTGGCCTATTTTTAAAATAGTACCTGGGTGTGGGGCATGTTGGGGGCAGGATGATTTGCAAGACGTAACTTTGCTTTCTAGATTTACTATATTATGAGTTGAAGGCAACAAAATCTTGCCTAACAACATCTAAGTTCCTGCCTTCACCTGTGCCAAGGACCTAGTCTGTCTTGGCTACAGAATGTAAATCTGCTCTAGATGGGAAGGATCTTGCCCGCCACTTGGTTTGGTCTTGGGGCTGCTGCTTAGAGACTGGTAGAAGCTAGGCATTGAGGCAGTGCTCTCCTTGTTGACAAAGCTTGGGCAGAAACAGGAATAATAAAGTCCATCACAGACCAAAAGCCAAAGTCACTTGAAATCTGCACCTAGGAATACCTGTGCTTTCCTTGGTTTAGAAAAAGAATGACCATAGATTAAAGGGGACTAAATAATGGGCATTTTAAGTGAATACAACTTGCCTAGAATGTAGTTTTAGCTACATAAGTAGCAAAAGGCAAACCAGTATCAAAAGAGAAACCTTAGAGAAAGGATTTAATATAGTTTATTATCTTTTTTTTTTTTAACGTTTTATTTATTTTTGAGACAGAAACACAGCATGAATGGGGGAGGGGCAGAGAGAGAGGGAGACACAGAATCAGAAGCAGGCTCCAGGCTCTGAGCCATCAGCCCAGAGCCCGACGTGGGGCTCGAACTCACGGACCGCGAGATTGTGACCTGAGCTGAAGTTGGACGCTTAACCGACTGAGCCACCCAGGCGCCCCAATATAGTTTATTATCTTAAAGGCCAAGCTCAGGGTGCCTGCGTAACTCAGTTAAGCGTTCGACTTCGGCTCAGGTCATGATCTCTCTGTTCGTGGGTTCGAGCCCCGTGTGGGGCTCTGTGCTGAAAGCATGGAGCCTGGAGTCTGCTTCAGATTCTGAGTCTCCTTCTCTGCCCTTCCCTTGCTCGTGTTGTCTCTCAAAAATAAGTAAACGTTAAAAAAATAATAAAAATTTTATAAGTGTTTTTAATGTTATTTTTGAGAGAGTGTGAGTAGGGGAGGGGCAGAGGGAGACACAGAATCCAAAGCAGGCTCCAGGCTCCGTGCTGTCAACGCAGAGCCTGACCCAGGGCTCGAACTCATGAACCATGAAATCACGACCTGAGCTGAAGTCTGATGCTTAACCGACTGAGCCACCCTGGTGCCCCCCAAAATAATTTAAAGGCCAAGCTAGGTGATGAGAAGGAAAGCTAAGAGGTGAGAAACACCTGGACTTTATCAACGTTTATTTATTTTTTGGGGGGACAGAGACAGAGCATGAACGGGGGAGGAGCAGAGAGAGAGGGAGACACAGAATCGGAAACAGCCTCCAGGCTCTGAGCCATTAGCCCAGAGCCTGACGCGGGGCTCGAACTCACGGACCGCGAGATCGTGACCTGGCTGAAGTCGGACACTTAACCAACTGCGCCACCCAGGCGCCCCTAGAAACACCTGGACTTTAAAAGATTATTGGGGGGTGCCTGCATGGTTCAGTTGGTAAAGTGGCTGACTTCGGCTCAGGTCATGGTCTTGCAGTTCACAAGTTCAGGCCCCACATCGGGCTCTGCACTGACTGCTCAGGAGCCTGCTTTGGATTCTGTGTCTCCCTCTCTTTTTGCCCACCCCCCCTGCCTACTCAGGCTCTGTTCTCTCAAAAAAATAATAAAAAAAATTTAAATTAAAAAAAAGATTATTAGAATGACCAGTCTAAAGAGAGCACAGGAGAGGAAGAAAATAGTGTTATGTGGTAGACCTTAGACTAAATGTAGTACTGCATTAACTCTAAACAGTCTTGGATTGGGGACTACTTATTAAACCTATGCTACATGTAATGTAAACAGGCTGTGAGAGCTTATACAAAGTCTTCAGCTATTAAGTGGCAGACCCCAGATTTAAACCAGGTTTGAAGAACTTAAACTCTTAAACCAAAGAGGCAGCCTGGAATGAACTCCTAAATGAGGATCAGGCAATTGTAAAACCCTCTGAAACCTGCAGCCAGAGAATCGATAGATTGGGAAATTACCTTTTCCCTCTGTTACTAACCTTACAGATTAGCAGGAAAGCATTTCTATTCCCTCTCTCCACCCCTATACTTCTCTGGGACAAGAAATAGAATCATACAGGAAAACAGAAAAGACTTACAGATTCTGCCATTTGAGAGTCCCCCAATGAAAATGCTGCCTCACCTGGTCACCTGACAGTGAAACTCATTAGTGTGCCCTACATTAATGCCAATAAGCTTTTTAGTATCTTGATTTCAAATATTAATGGACAAACATGAACCATTAGACAATCAAGCCTCAGCATGAAGGAGAATAGCAAAAACCATAAGGGACCTAAGGGAAACTTAAAAAATTGTAATATGTTGGGGCGCCTGGGTGGCGCAGTCGGTTAAGCGTCCGACTTCAGCCAGGTTACGATCTCGCGGTCCGTGAGTTCGAGCCCCGCGTCGGGCTCTGGGCTGATGGCTCGGAGCCTGGAGCCAGCCTGTTTCTGATTCTGTGTCTCCCTCTCTCTCTGCCCCTACCCCATTCATGCTCTGTCTCTCTCTGTCCCAAAAATAAATAAAAAACGTTGAAAAAAAAATTTAAAAAAAAAATTGTAATATGTTAAAGAGATCTTGTTGCCATAAACCATGGCTCGGTTCAGCATCTTCACTTCAGCTCAGGTCATGATCCCGTGGTCCATGAGTTCGAGCCCCACATTAGGCTCTCTGATGTCAGCTCAGAGCTCATTTTGGAACCTGCCTCCTGCTTTCTGTCCCTCCCCCACCTGCACATTCTCTCTCTCTCTCTCTCAAAAATAAGCATTAAAAAAATGAACAATTAGAAAACATTCATGGAGGAGCGCCTGGGTGGCTCAGTCAGTCAAGCATCCAACTCTTGGTTTTGGCTCAGGCCATGATCTCACGGGCGTGAGATTGACTGCAATGTTGGGCTCCATGCTGAGCATAGAGTCTACTTGGGATTCTGTCTCTCTTTCCCCTCTCCCCTGCTGGTGCTCTCTCTCGCTCTTGCTGTCTTAAAACTTTTAAAAATAGGGGCACGTGGGTGCCTTAGTTGGCTAAGTGTCTGACTTGGTTTCAGTTCGAGCGCCACATCAGGCTATGTGCCGGCAGCGCGGAGCCTGCTTGGGATTCTGTCTCCCTCTCTGCCCCTCCCGTGCTTCCTCTTTGTCTCTCAAAAATAAAAACAAAACTTTTAAATAAATTTAAAAAAAATTCTTGGAAATTAAAACTGTGGCAAATGTAAAATTAACAAAGGCCTGGGAGACAGAATTGAGGAACTCTAAGAGGCAGATCAAAAACATGGAAAATCGGAAAAACAAAGATTTAATACAAGGGGCACCTGGCTGGCTCAGTAGAGCACGTGACTCTAAATCTTGGGGTTGTTAACCATGTTGGGTGTGGAGATTACTTAAAAATAAAATATTTTTTATTTGTTAGGGGTTTACTTTCTTAATCTGAGAGGGAGAGAATCCCAAGCAAGTTCCGTACTGTCAGTAGAGAGCCCCGTGTGGGACATGATCTTACGAACCATGAGATCATGCCCAGAGCTGAAATCAAGAGTTGGACGTTTAACCGAGTCACCCAGGTGCCCCCCAAACAATTTTTTTTTTTAAGTTTTTTGAGAGAGAGGGTGTGCACGTGTGGGGGAGAAGGGCAGAGGGAGTGAGAATCCCTAGCAGGCTCCATGCTCAGTGTGGAGCCTGACTCAGGGCTCAAACTCAAACCGTGAGATCATGACCTGAGCCCAAATCAAGAGTCAGATGTTTAACTGACTGGACTTAATACAAGAGATAGAATGTCTAATTGTTCAGGAATACCTGAATGATAGAACCAGAGAATATGGGGAGGAAATGATCAAATGATTCAAAGAAATTCCTCAGAATTGAAATAGAGTCTGACTGAAGGGCTCTCAAGGGGCCCAGCACAATTAGGGCCAGGCAACAGGACAGCATGCAGTTTCAGACTACCCAGGATAGAGTAGATTTTAAAAGCTCCCAGAGGGCACCTGGATATCTCAATCAACAGACTTTGGCTCAGGTCATGATCTTGCAGTTCATGAGTTCAAGACCTGCGTCAGGCTCTGTGCTGACAGCTCAGAGCCTGGAACCTGCTTTGGATTCTGTCTCCTCTCTCTGTCCCTCCCCCATTCACGCTTTCTCTCTCTCTCTCTCTCTCTCTCAAAAATAAACATTACAAAAAATTATAAATAAAAGCTTTCAGAATCCAAAAAAATGGATGCTATACAAAGAAACGGGAATAAAAGTGGCATAAGACTTCTCAAGAATAAATAGCACTGGATGCCAGAATACAATGAAGTCAGATCATCAAACGGGATGGAGGGAGAGGATATTATCCCTAATGTGAATATAAAATGACATAATCAGACACAAGGATTCTAAAAATTTAGCCCCACTTGCCTTAGGAAACCACTAAAGGGCTTATTTCCTCAGCATTTGGAAGGTAAATTAAAAATATGAGGCCAAGACTCAGGACATAGAGAGCCCCTAAAAAGAGGGGGAAGGAAAACCCTAGATTGACTGCATGGGAGCCCTAGGATTACAGCTGCACAACAGACTAGAGAGCAGCCAGTTCAGACTGGAGGATAAAAGTGGCTGCAAGTAACTGAACGACTGAACTTTAAGTGGTTTGGACACATTAGAGGCCTGTTTTCCCACAGAACCAGGACAAAGTTGACAACTACACGGTTGGTTCACTTAGCACTTGATGTTAGAGTTACAATATGCCTTCTCTGGAATTACTGCCTCTGAAAAGGTAGCAGGTGTAGCTGCAAACTTCATGTCCTCACCATCAGGCAAAAACCAAGGAAGAGACATTTCTCTTCCAACTTGCTTTCCACAGATAAAAAACCTTATCTAGCAGTGCTCTCCCATCAGTCTTCCCCTATGAATCCAATGACCAGATGTCACTTCAAGTTTATTGGGGGTGGGGGCGCTGAGTGGCTCAGGTCATGATCTCAGGGTTCATGAGTTTGAGCTCCACCTCAGGCTCTGATGTCAGCACAAAGCCAGTTTCAGATCCCGTCTCCCTCTCTCTGCCCCTCCCCTGCTCACAATCTCTTTCTCAAAACTAAACGTTAAAAAAAGAAGGAAGAAGAGAGAGAAAAAGAAGAAAGAAAAAAAAAGTTTATAGGGGCATCTGGGTGGCTGTCAGTTAAGCACCCAACTCTTGATTTTGGCTCAGGTCATGATCTCATGGTTTGTGGGTTTGAGCCCCGCATTGGGCTCTGTGCTAATAGTACTGAGCCTGCTTGGGACTCTCTGTTCCCTAATTCAATAAACTTAAGGGGGAAAAAAAAGGGGTGCCTGGGCGGCTCAAACAGCCAATTTCAGCTCAGGTCATGATCTCACAGCTCGTGAGTTTGAGCCCCACATCAGGCTGTGTCAAAGCAAAGCCCCCTTCAGATCCTCTGTCATCCCCTCTGCCCCTCCTTGGCTCATGCTCACCCTCTTTCAAAAATAAACATACATTAAAAAAAGAAATTAAAAAAAATTAATAAAGGCATTTTTTTCTCTTCCCATACGGAGAGCATTGATAACAAACTTAAGTGCATATGTTATGGCCTCTGGAGTGTTGTACTAGGTAAAGCAAACACAAGAGCATAGATACTGGAGCCAGAACGCCTGGATATGTTGTATCCTGTCTCTACCACTTACTGCAATCTGGGTTCTGACCATACTTGGGAAACCTCATGGTTTATGTGGATGGCTAGATCAAGGCATTTGTGTGTTCTTGGGCTCCCTGACCAAAATACCATCCACATACTCTCATAATACCAGCTCAGTTAGATCCCAACCACTAACTTAGATTCTGAACCTGGGAGTTTATCTATGGTATTTATTTATTTTTTATTTTTATGGTATTTATAAGGGTAGTGGTAAAGTACAGATTTTTATTTCCATCAAAAGAAAAGTAATATGTACAGGGACAAAAAAATATCTGGATGCTATCTGCCATTTAAAAACATTTTATTTAAAAGGTAATTATATACAAGCTGCAGATACTCTGGAAAGATACTGCTTTACCAGTGTGAAGCCACAACCAGTTCCATGTGAGTAGACTGTAGGAGTACCTCACTACTGTATAACCAGCACCTGGCACACAGCAGGCACTCCAAAACAGATTTACTGAAAAAAACTGATGCAAATGTGCTTTTAGGTAGCGAACGAATTATTGAGGTCCCCTGTTGATCCGAAGAAACAAAGTACTCTGGTTGGAAAGGTAATGCAAGGGGGTTGTTAGGTGTGGAGTGAAAGGATGGAAGAAGATCAACAATGGTTAAAGGAAGACTGAATTTTGCCCAGATTTGTTTCATAAAATGCCACAATTAAACTTTACTAGGTCTATGTGAAATACATATTGAAATAACACAGGAGGATTTCAATAACCAGAATAACTGTACAAAAAATAAACAAATTAACTTTATTAAGTTACTACTTCACTCCTTAGACATTAATTTGTTTACAAAAATATGTTTGAAATACATTATTGAAAGTGAATACACACAATAAATAGAAAATAGGGATGCATGGTGCTGGAGATATATCAACCAACTTATCTTCATGTGTTGCCCACTGTTGTAGACAAAACCGGACACATAATCAGCATTACTGAAAGCAGTCAAAGTACCTGGGAGAGGGCTGCAAACTACAAGAAAAGTAGCCTAAAGATCTGGACCACTCACCAAAAACAAATTCACTGTTTAATCTGGGAGTTAATCTCACTATTGATAGCACTGAATTACCTACTACCCATAAGAATAATTTAAAAATAAGAAAAGTGCCAAGGAACCTTCATTAACAGTATTTTTAAGTCTAAGTTTCTATTTTAAATATCTGATGATTACTCGAATATCCTAAGCCAAGAGGCAGGCCCTATGACAATAAGTTATAAATAGTCTGAATTTAATAACTTAAAGGTGATAATGGTTAACATAATGCATACCGTGTGAGTATCTTAACTAACCACTTTCAGGTAAGGTCATAATTAAAAGGTTTAAGTTTACAGTTTCAATTTCTGGTTAAAAGTGATGACATCCTACTATTGTAAATATGCTAATAAACACATTACTTTGAATTACACTTGATTGAATTCTGTGTACACGTGGTTCCATATTCCAAGTGCAAATTCTCAACGGTGTAGGTTTATAATCAAAGCTGGGTTTAACAAATGCTTTCTAACTTCTGAAAGCAAATGATAAAAGCACTTCCTAAAAGTGAATAAAGTTATAAACAGGTGACCAGTTCTTTTTTCCCTTTACGTGTGATGAACTTCATGAAGCATTAATTCCCGAGGTATATTTGTTTCTGGACCATACAGCTTACATGCTCTTCTTTCAAAGGCAGCTACCATCTGTTTTACAACTTCGTCGAAAAACAATGTGGCAAGCTGAGAGTGCAGAAGGGAGCGGAATTCAAAAGAAATCTGTAGGAAAATGTTAATTATTTTAGGAGGATCTTTCTCTTACTCAGTGTCTACTTAGGATAATGGTATTCACACTGTGAAATGGGCTGCTCGGCCTGTAAGGTAGAGTTGTACGGGTATATCTAGATGAGATTTTTACCACCCCTCAGAAGACGGAGACTTCTTTTCCACAGTAAGCACAACTACTGGCACAATAAGCCTAAGTAAACAAGGACAGTGAATTTCATTTCAGGACAAAGAATCTTTTATTAAGTTAAAGATAAAACTGAAAAAAAGCTTTGCTGAATGAATACCATTTCGGTCTGGCTTCTTTCTAATGTACCCCTTTTGGATCTATCCTGTTTCCCAAAAGGAAATACAGAAGGGAAGTAACCCTTCTGATAAGGTATTCCTATGAGAAGTAGTAGCAAGAAGATGAGAAGAGAACTATTTATATCTCCTCAAGATAGAAGTCAAGGCAAGTGGTTCGAGAAAGAGTATTTTAAGGACCAAATAGCCACTAACTTTTAAAACTGCTTTAATTTTCCATTTTTAAGCAATTTAAAATTTGTAAAAAAGTTGCAAAAATACTACAAAGATTTCTCATACACCCATTACCCAAAAAAAAAGTTTGTTTATTTTTTTGAGAGAGAGAGTGAGCAAATACAAACAGGGGAGGGGCAGAGACAAGGAGACAAAATCCCAAGCAGGCTCCACACCATCAGTGCAGAACCCAATATGGGGCTCAAACTCACAAACTGTGAGATGACCTGAGCTCAGATCAGGAATCAGATGCTTAACCGACTGCAGCACCCATGCACCCTTAGATTCTCCTATTTTAATGTTTTACAGAACCACAGTGCAATTATTAAAGCCAGGAAATTAAGAGAGTTAATGCTACTAGATAGTAACACTATTATCTAATCTACACAGGCCTTATTCAAATTTCCTCAACTGTCTCATTAATGTCCACGAATTTTTTTAATGAATGCAACTCAAGAGCTGAGAACAGCAGCATCAAAATTATGACTATTTCTGGGGCACCTGGGTGACTCAATTGGTTGAGTGTCCAATTTTGGCTCAGGTCATGAACTCACAGTCTGTGGGTTTGAGCTCTGTACTGGGCTCTGTGCTGACAGCTCAGAGCCTGGAGCCTGCTTCAGGTTCTGTGTCTCTCTCTCTCCCTGCCCCTCCCCTGCTCACACTCTGTCTTTGTCTTTGTCTCTCTCTGTCAAAAATAAATAATCATTAAAAAAAACTTAAGGGGCGCCTAGATGGCTCAGTTGGTTAAGCATCTGACTTCGGCTCAGGTCATGATCTCACAGTTTGTGAGTTTGAGCCCCACATCAGGCTCTGTGCTGACAGCTCGCAGCCTAGAGCCTGCTTCAGATTCTGTGTCTCCCTCTCTCTCTGCCCTCCCCTCACTCACACTCTGTCTCTCTCTCTCTCTCTCAAAAATGAATAAACATTTAAAAAATTTTTTTAAAAATTATGACTATTTCTTGAAATGCAATGCCTGAGTTGCAAATACAGAGAACAATTCATGTATTATCTGTTGGCAAAGAAAAGCCACAAGTGGCTCTAAGTTATCTATAGCTAAGGTGATGTGAACAAGAAAATGCCATAGTCCCTATTTTAAAAACATATTTTCCCCTTTGCACTTTATCTCTGCACCACAAGATGTAGAAATCAATGTGTAGATTTCATTTGCTGTTAATAAACTGTTATTAAGCGGTTAGTAAATTCTCAATATGTGTCTTATAATCTATGGACCTGTAAAAATTAGAAAATAGAGAATGACTATTCAAGTTTTCAAGAAATAGAACAGAAAAAGAGAAAGCTTCATTAGTATTCTTTTTTATAAAGTTAATACAGAAAAAGGTATTCAACACTCAGAAATTTGAGATTTTCTGAAAGTGTCTTTCAGTAATCACTATGCACCTAAGATTAATTATGGCAACTGGATTCTAATAAATTGATTATTCCTTCTTTAACAAAACCTCACCTAATATTTGGAACAAACTGAGGGCTGTATGAGAGACTTACTGAAAAATCCAAGGTGCAAGTTCTTGGGTAGCCAGGAAGACCAGGGCTAAAACGCCAAACAGTCTCCAAATGATTGAAAAGTTTCCCGTCAGTACAGGATGCCTAGGACAAAATGAAAATACAACAGGTGTAAAATACCATTTGGACTGTCCAGAATCTACAGTTGAGGATGATTTCTTTTTGAAATGTTTGTAGGTCAGACCACAGGTGATAAAAACATCTCATTTTCAGCTTGGTACTAGGAAGTGACCTCTTGTCAATATACGCCAAGATTGTCAGTGCTCGTTTTCACTGCTGCCACCCACTGTGCTTAGACATTCTCCAGGAGCAAAACAGGGAGTGATTTTTTTAGAAGTTTATCTCCAGCCCTGCCACTTATAAGTAATCCTGAACAAGTTAATTTCAAATACTGTATTTCCTTAAATCTATAAAATGAGTATAATACCTATTTTATATCATCATATGATACAACTAAAATATTTATAAGGTATCTGGCACAAATCCCAAGTATAATTCTAGAATTCTTCTTTCCTACCCAAAGACTTCTCTTGTCAGTTACATTCACTCATTAGTCTCTATTTCTAAGGGCATCCGTGGTTCTAGTTTTCCTGAGAGTCTGGTCCTGACCAGTATCCCTGATCCATTGCTTTCTAACCTCTAATCTCTTCAGTGCTCATGTTTATTTTGTGTATGTATACATTGAAACCTAATACTTAGCAATACTATGTACAGTCCATCTTGATAGTTCCCATTCTGTCTCATTAAAAGAAGGCTAAGACCCACTTAAGAGTTGCCTCCTGCAAAGTGAAAAATGGTGGCCAGGTTCATAGTCACTAGTCTATTGTCAGGACTGTTTATGACTCTGAATAAAGTTCAGCTTCTTTACTTACTATCCTAAGACGGTATCTGGGCCTTCATACTAGTAGACAACTGACCTCAAGAATATGTACCACTTTCCCTCAGCAGCAAACCGTCTTTCAAACCCTTGTTTCAAAGTCAACACATCCCTCCCCAATTAAGCCTTAAGTGTTCAGCTCTTTTGGCATATCCTGGGACCAATAAATGATCAAGCCCCTCTACCCCTTTTTTCTCTGTTAACTTATTCCCCTCAACACTTTAGATTGTCCCTCCTGAGCCTATACACTACAGGTTGGCAAAAGGACTTGCATAGATAAACATTTTTCCCCAAAGTGTTATTTTTTCTTCCCTAGCTTCTGTGTGCCTAAACACAGAATGCAAGATTATTTGACTATATCTGACTATATCTCCACAAATAGTTCAAATTGGAAGCCAAAGAGCTTAAAATATATTTGATGTTTATTCTTCCTCTTCATCTAAAGCCTTCTGAGTCAGTTATCACATGAAAACATGGTAGAATCATTATAAAGATCAATTGCATCCATACTAAAAAGCATTTATGAAGAAATGCTCTATTTTCACATTCATAGAAGACAGTATTTTAATTTTTAAGGTGGAAACCAGTGAATGTTTCAAAATTTAGGGGGAGGAAAAAATAAATAAAATTTATTTAGACATGATAAAATAATAGTCATTAAAATGCTAACTACTTTATTTTTATTTTAGAGAAAGAGAATGAGCAAGCGGGAGGGAGAGCGAGAGTGAGAGAGAATGAATCTCAAGCAGGCTCCATGCTCAGTCCAGAGTCCACTGAGGGGCTTGATCCCACAACCATAGGATCATGACCTGAGCCAAAATTATAGACGTGAATGCTCAACTGACTGAGCCACTGAACTACTCTAATAGCTAAATTTAGTCATATTATGCTAAGTCACTGGGGAGAAGTGAAAATTTTCTTCAAGGAGTTTTTTTTTTTTTTGTTTTGTTTTTAGAGAGAGAGACCACACGTGTGCAAGCAGGGGAGGAGCACAGGGAGAGAGAGACTCTCAAGCGGGCTCCACACCGAGCCCAGAGCCTAATACAGGGCTTGGGGCTCAATCTCATGACAGTGAGATCATGACCTGAGCAGAAATCAAGAATCAGACGTTAAACTGAGTCATCCAGGCGCCCGAAAGAGTTTGGTTTTACTGGTAGTTCAGTAATGAGCATCTAATTTTCAAAAGCATCAAAAGTTTACTATAAATCTTATTATTTCAGTTATCCAACATTCAGGTAATACATTCTACCCTTCTTTACAATCACGTAAGATGCTTACAGGAAATTTAACAATGAAGGAAAAACTGCTACTGGGAATACTCACAATATACCACCTCCCTCTGACTACTTTTTCACAAAACGTGACAGTGCTGTACTCATACGAATAATCTAGCCCAAGGACCCACAGGTTTTTACTGGTATGTTTAGACATGGCAAAAGGCTTCATTCCTAACAGGAGAGTTGCTGATCACAACAGGAGGTGTTATGATGATGATGACCTGCAACTAGCTGCTCTGACTGAACTGACCCAGACAATACAAACTACGGCATACAAAATTTTATATTGTGACCCAGGCAGTAAGAGTCATTGAACGGTTGCCTCTGTTAAATCTGCTGAAAACTTCTAAGGGCTTCTGGTCATTATAGATTCATGTACACTAGAATTAATGACACATCACAGGCACATCTGAGGCAACTAGTGATTCACCAAAAATGTCACATGGCTTCTCCTGCTCCCTTGGTTATAATGATTTTTATTCTATAGCACATGTGTGTATGAGGTATTAAAATCCAAAACGTGAACCCAGGGACAACAGAAAATTGAACATATATAGTTGTGTGTTATGCTCAAATATATCTTTCAACAATTGACACATTAAGTGAGGCACCTTATTTTATTTTTTTTAATGTTTATTTTTGTTTTAATTTTTTTAAATGTTTATTTATTTTTGAGACAGAGAGAGACAAAGCATGAGTGGGAAAAGGGAAGAGAGAGAGGGAGACACAGCATCCGAAGCAGACTGCAGGCTCTGAGCCATCAGCACAGAGCCTGACATGGGGCTTGAACTCGTCAACTGCAAGATCATGACCTGAGCCGAAGTCAGACGCTCAACCGACTGAGCCACCCAGGTGCCCCCAATGTTTGCTTATTTTTGAAGGAGAGACAGAGTGTGAGCAGGGGAGGGGCAGAGACAGAGAGAGAGAGAGAGAGAGAGAGAGAGAGAGAGAGAGAAAGACACAGAATCAGAAGCAGGTCCCAGGCTCTGAGCTGTCATCACAGAGCCCGATGTGGGGCTTGAACTCACGGACTGTGAGATCATGACCTGAGCCAAAGTCAGATGTCCAACCGACTGAGCCACCCGGGCACCACTATGAGGCAGCTTACTTTAATGAAAAATACCTTTGCAATTTGACACAAACAGTGTGAATTTGCATAAGGTTCTTAATTTTACTAAGCCTCATAAAATTGAGATAGCAATGATAACTTCATACATGTTATTATGAAGATTTTTTTTTCTAATACAGTTTCCTCCCTCCTTGGCAGTAGTGAAAGTTACTGAGATTATGAGGAACATCTCTGGATCTGCAATAACCCAAAAAGACAGTAATGAGAACTTCTTAAGCACAAAGCTCTCATGACTCCAATCACTGTAGTATTGGTGCTGAGGCCACACAAAGATGAAAAAGAGAAGCTTCCACTCACTCAAGTAGCTCAACCTTGTCAAGCAAAAATCAGATGAAGAAATAAATTATATTGCAGAGTGATAAGAGAAACAAAACATGTACAAAGCCCAGAAGAATCTCCGAAGTAGGACTGATTATTTGTATTAAGGAAAGGGAGAAAGCAACATCAGACAGCTAGAATTTGAAGGACTACTAGGCAAAGAATTAAGTTCATTACAGGTAGAAGAGTGAGAAGTATGCAAAGGCACAGGGTCACACAATAAGCACCGTATGGTGCATTCATGGAACTTGAAGATGGAAGGTACTGCCTGAACATTTAGTATATTTGTGTGTGTGTGTGTGTGTGTGTGTGTGTGTGTAGTGTGTACTGGGGAAGGGGTGGGGAGCAACAATAAAGCAGATGACTTAATCTTGTATGTATTAAGAAGCAAGGGAGGGGCGCCTGGGTGGCGCAGTCGGTTAAGCGTCTGACTTCAGCCAGGTCACGATCTCGCGGTCCGTGAGTTCGAGCCCCGCGTCGGGCTCTGGGCTGATGGCTCAGAGCCTGGAGCCTGTTTCCGATTCTGTGTCTCCCTCTCTCTCTGCCCCTCCCCCGTTCATGCTCTGTCTCTCTCTGTCCCACAAATAAATAAACGTTGAAAAAAAAAAAATTAAAAAAAAAAAAAAAAAGAAGCAAGGGAAGGTGTGTCAACTATACTTCAATTAAAATAAAAAGCCAGTGAAGGAAAGAAAAAGCTAGGGGGAGAAAATTGAGGGTTATTATTTTTTTTCTCAAGAATTCTTTTAGTTAGATATAGAATATGAAGATTTAAGTTATAAGAGATTAACGTCAGGGGCACGTAGGTGGCTTATTCGGTTGGGTATCCAGCTCTTGATTTTGGTTCAGGTCATGCACGGTTCGTGAGATCAAGCCCCACATGGGACTCTGTCCTGACAGCATGGAGCCTGCTTGGGATTCTCTCGCTCCCTCTCTCCCTCCGTCAGTCCTCTGATTGTGCTCTCTCTCTCTCTCAAATAAACAAACATTTAGAAAAAGAGAGACTGAGGTCAGGAAACAGAAAAACATTTTCAGATTATATAGATATTCACTGGTGTCAGAAAGACTGAGCTGGAGTCTTGGCTCTGTAACCTTGGGTAAGTTATCTAACTCTTCTAAACCTTAATCTGCTCAGCTATATGATGGAGAACAGTAACATTTGAATCTCAAAAGGCTGTTTTGAAGATTAAACAAGTAATTGAAGTGCTTTAAAGCACCACAAAGAGCTCAATAAATGTTAGCTAATGTGAGAGGCAGTGCAGTATAGTAGTAAAAATCTCCAAAACTATGAGGAAAAAGATGGAAATATTCATAATGGCAAAGCCCCGGAGTGGCACAGCCTTTTATATGAGTTCAAGTTGTGAGACGATGAGGGTGGACTCCAAAGTCAGCCTCACTGGACAGTAGACTCTCTGATATGAGAGCTGCACCTCCTTCAATGCCTAACAAGGAGCTGACGAAGGCATTTAGCTCTGGCCAATTACCAAGAAATGATATTTTGTGGGCATAAAACACAACTACACTTTAAGTATTTGGCCACGAAACTCTAGGAATTCAAAAGAACTCTATGGAATTCTGCCGTTTTGCGTATTTAAGCCCCAGTACCTTTTCTATATGTGCATTCGCCTTTGACAAGGTAAAATAATCAATAGAATGCATGTAATAGCACTTGGCATTTCAGTACCGCCACATGGCAGTATGACCTTGACAGTGTTCATGTTCTCATTTATATCTTTTCTACCTTCATTCTCTCACCACTGTCCTTTCCTTAACTTAAAAAAACAAAAAAATCAAAAAAACAAACTAGCACAAAAATTAAAACAGATCTCACTTGTGCGGTCCAATCTTTTCTAAGGGGCAATAGTCCTCAACTGAAGAAAAAAAAGAAAAAGCTTCTTATTTCCATATTCTAGTCAAATTTCTATTTGGCAAGAATAACACCAATACTGGATAAAACAGTACAGTTAGAAGACATAAGAAATCATTTGTTTTTTCCTTCCTTCTCTGATTAGTTTAGGGACATTCTTTCAAGCTATTATACTTTAACTCACTTAATATAATCAACATTTGGGAAAGATTTAAACACAACAAAAACTACAACTATTACCTTTACCAAATGTGGTTTCACCAAGGTTACTACTGATGTATAGCGCTCCAACACAGGTGGAAACCCAATTTCTAATCGTGTTTTGCAATATCCAGTTCTCTTTGATATTACATCTGATTTTTTGCACCAAGGAACAAAATGCTTGTAATCTTCCATTCCTGATACCACATCATACATTTCCTGCATAGAATATCTTAAAAAAAAAAAAAAAAAGAGAAAGAGAGAAAGGTGTTAACTGCACCTAGTTATATGGCATACATATATTTTAAATTGAATATGACGGGCACCTGGGTGCCTCACTCGGTTAAGCATCTGACTCTTGACTTAGGCTCAGGTCATGATCTCGCAGTTTATAAGGCTGAGCCCCACACTGGGCTCTGCACTGACTCCGCAAAGCTGGCTTGGGATTCTCTCTCCTTCTTTCTCAACTTGCTGCCTCTCAAAATAAATAAACAAACTTTAAAAAATAATTAAAAGGGGCACCTGGGTGGCTCAGGTCATGATCTCACGGTCCGTGAGTTTGAGCCCCACGTCAGGCTCTGTGCTGACAGCGCGGAGCCTGGAGCCTGCTTTGGATTCTGTGTCTCCCTCTCTCTGACCCTCCCCGTTCATACTCTGTCTCTCTCTGTCTCAAAAATAAATAAATGTTAAAAAATAATAGTTAAAATAATTAAAAAATTATAATCAAATATATACTTTAAAGTTTACTTATTAATTTATTTTAGTAATCGCTATACCCAATGTGGGGCTTGAACTCACAATCCTGAAATCAAGCATTGCATGCTCTTCTGACCGAGCCAGCCAGACAACCCCTCCTTTTTTTAAGTTTATTTATTTATTTTTATTAAAAAAACATTTTTTTAATGTTTATTATTTTGAGAGAAAGACACCATCAGCAGGAGGAGGGACACACAGAGAAGAAGACACAGAACCTGAAGCAGGCTCCAGGCTCTGAGCTGCCAGCACAGAGCCCAACGCACCGTTCAAACCCACAAACCTTGAGATCATGACCTGAGCCGACGTGAGACACTTAACTGACTGAGCCACCCAGGCACCCCTGTTTTTTTAAGATCAAATATACACTTTAGAGCAAAGAAATTTACAACACATTGTTACATGAAAAAAAGCACACTACAAAGAGCACACTTATTCTATTATCCATTTAAGAAAAATTATACATAGGGGCACCTGGGTGGCTCAGTCGGTTAAGCATCTGACTTTGGCTCAGGTCATGATCTTGCAGTTTGTGGGTTTGAGACCCATGTTGGGCTCTGTGCTGACAGCTCAGAGCCTGGAGCCTGTTTCGGATTCTGTGTCTCCCTCTCTCTCTGACCCTCCCCCGTTCATGCTCTGTCTCTCTCTGTCTCAAAAATAAACGTTAAAAAAAATTAAAAAAGAAAAATTATATGTAAATTCTATATTTCTCACTTTTAAATACCTGATGTTTACTTCTTCCTGAAACTAATTGTTAGGGTAACAGACTATGTGCAATGAAAATCTGGAAGGACACAGATTAAACAATAGTTTTTAACTCAAGAAAAAGTAGTAGGAATAAAGATCGACTCTCTTAGTACATATTCTTTTTTAAACGTTTATTATTTTTGGGACAGAGAGAGACAGAGCATGAACGGGGGAGGGGCAGAGAGAGAGGGAGACACAGAATCAGAAACAGGCTCCAGGCTCCGAGCCATCAGCCCAGAGCCTGACGCGGGGCTCGAACTCACGGAGCGCGAGATCGTGACCTGGGTGAAGTCGGACGCTTAACCGACTGCGCCACCCAGGCGCCCCTAGTACATATTCTTATATATTGTTAGATTTTTATACAAGTATGTAGTATTTTTGTAATTAAAAAAAAAAGGAAAGTATTCTAGAACATAAAGGAAACATCTCATTCTTTTCATGAGCCAGCATAACACTCCATCAACCCAAACCTGACCAAGAACATAAAAAATAAAATCTATAGACCAATGTCACCTGTGACTACTAAGGCAAAAATTCTAATTATCAGCAAATAAAATCCAAAAATACATTTTGAAAAAAACATTATCAAATGCAACTCTTTTAAAGATGCACGGATGGCTTAACACTAAGAATTATATTATTATAACCATATTAACCAAAAGAAAAATTGTGATTCCCTCCATAAATGGTAAAATACCAAAAGCATTCTCATTAGAGTTAGAAATAAAATAAAGATGCTAGTTATCATAGTTATGTAACATTGTTCTGAAAGTATTAGCTGAAGTAAAATCAGAGTATGAAATATGAGGCATATGTATAGAGAAGAATAAAACAAGAGTATCAGTTGGCAGGTGATATGACTATCAATTCAGAAGATAAGCAATTCAGAATTCAGTAAGGTAACCTGTTAAAGAACCTTTAAAAATAAATACTTTTCCTACACTAACAAGAACCAGTTATAAAACAGCACAGAATTGCAAAATACCTACAAATAAATTCAACAAAAAAAAACTTAAGGGCCTAAATGTAAAACAAACAGAAACAACAGCAGTCTATGGATACAGAAGACAAGCAGATGATGAGAGCCAGATACATATTATTCTTATAAAAACTGAACACTGTTAAAACATAATTCACCTCAAAACGGTAATAGGAATTTACACCACCGCCAAGACCATGATGGCTGGGACTATAATTCTGCCCCCCTCCAATCCCTTCAACAAGTACAAGGTCAAAATCAACCAGGCCACACCCTACAACTACCCAGTGCCCCTCCCAGATGATGGGAACATGCCCAAGGTGTCCAGCCACCCCCAGGACTCCAGGCCCAAGTCTGGAGTGGCTGAAGAAACTGTGAGCACCTCCAGTTGCAGGGAGGACACATCCTCCCATGGCCAATAATATGTGAAAAGTGAAAGAAGAAAAATTATACAGTAATTTAAACAATCCCAATCTAAATTACAAAAGGGAAGTTTCAGAATAAGACAGAATGAGTCTTTATGAATGTTTAAATTAATCTTTATGAGCATGAAATGAGGCCCACACCAGAGGGGAGGGAAAATCACCCTACCCCCTTGGTTTTAGTTACTTTGAAATAAAGGCCAAAGTAAGTCCCATGAAGAAGTATGAAACCTTGTAGCCTGGAACTTAATTGTTATAAAAATAGTCTACAACAACTCAGAAAGCAGTATATACAGCATAGTGGTCAAGGAGATGGACTTTATACTCAGGAAGGACTGTGCTCAAGTATCAACCCTAAAACATAGTAAGCCACATGACCCTGGGTAGGCTGTTTAACCTCTCAATTTTATGTTCTTCATCCATAACTAAAAAGTACCTCTACAGGGTTCTTCTGAGGGTTAAGTGAAATCGTTTTGCCATACTGCACAATGCTTAATAAGCACTTAATAAATGGTAGCTAATATGTGTTTATGTCAAATACAGGGGAAAAGATAAGATAGAGATCACTGGATAAGGCCAATTTGCAATAAAAAGAATTTTAGCCTGAGAAAGAATAAGGAAGCAAGCAATAATAAGTAAATACGTTGGAAAAAATAATCTTTGAAAAAAAAATCTTTGGAATCATACTTCATGTACATTATCTCTCTGAGCTTCAGTTTCCTCATCTCTATAATAGGAATAACAACACCTAATATACATGGCTATTGTGAGAATTAAATGAAACAGTAAAGTACCCAGTAATAGCTGTCAAATGCCAGGTACACAGTAAAAGAAGATATTAACAGTGATTCAAAAGTAAAGCAGGCCAGGGGTGCCTGGGTGGCTGAGTTGGTTTAGCATCTGACTCTGGATTTCAGCTCAGGTCCTGATCTCACAGTTTGTGGGTTTGAGCCCTGTATTGGGCTCTGTGCTGGCAGCTTGGAGCCCACTTGGGATTCTCTCCCTCTCTCTGCCCCTCCTCTGCTCACGCATGGGCTCTCTCTCAAAATAAATAAATATTTTTTTTAAAAAGTAGACCAATTCACTATTAATCTTTTTATTGCCATTTCTTTTTTTAACTGATACCAGCTCTGGCAAAGATATCTACCTATCCAATTATTTAGGCTCACTTCACATGGTATACTTGCTGGGAAGAAGATGCCCATCAGGAGGCTACTATTTCCTGGCACAAAAACAGACACTCAGATCAATGGAACAGAATGGAGAACCCAGAAATGGACCCACAAACATATGGCCAACTAATTTTTGACAAAGCAGGAAAGAATATCCAATGGAATAAAGACAGTCTCTTCAGCAAGTGGTGCTGGGAAAACTGGACAGCGATATAGAGAAGAATGAACCTGGACCACTTTCTTACACCATACACAAAAATAAAAAAATGGATGAAAGACCTAAATGTAAGACAGGAAGCCATCAAAATCCTCGAGGAGAAAGCAGGCAAAAACCTCTTTGACCTCAGCCACAACAAGTTCTTACTCAACACATCTCTGGAGGCAAGGCAAACAAAAGCAAGAATGAACTACTGGGACCTCATCAAAATAAAAAAGCTTCTTCTGCACAGCAAAGGAAACAATCAGTAAAACTAAAAGGCAACCAACAGAATGGGAGATCTGCAAATGACACATCAGATAAAGGGTTAGTATCCAAAATCTATAAAGAACTTATAAAACTCAACACCCAAAAAACAAATAATCCAGTGAAGAAATGGGCAAAAGACATGCATAGACACGTCTCCAAAGAAGGCATAAAGATGGCCAACTGACACATGAAAAAATGCTCAACATCACTTATCATCAGGGAAATACAAATCAAAACCACAATGAGATACCACCTCACACCTGTCAGAATGGCTAACACTAACAACTCAGGCAACAACAGATGTTGGCGAGGATGCAGAGAGAGGAGTTCCTCTGTACTGCTGGTGAGAATGCAAACTGGTGCAGCCACTCTGGAAAAGATTATGGAGACTCCTCAAAAAATTAAAAATAGAACTACCCTATGACCCAGCAATTGCACTACTAGGTATTTATCCACGGGATACAAGTGTGCTGTTTCAAAGAGACACATGCACCCCCATGTTTATAGCAGCACTATCAACAATAGCCAATGTATGGAAAGAGCCCAAATGTTCATCGACGGATAAATGGATAAAGAAGATGTGGTATATATATATGTATATGTACATACATACAATGGAGTATTACTTTGCAATCTAAAAGAATGGAATCTTGCCATTTGCAACTATGTGGACGGAAGTGGAGAATATTATGCTAAGCAAAATTAGTCAGAGAAAGACAAATATCATATGACTTCACTCATATGAGGAATTTAAGATACAAAACAGATGAATATAGGGAAGGGAAGCAAAAAGAATATACAAACAGGGAGGGGAGACAAAACATAAGAGACTCTTAAATATGGAGAACAAACAGAGGGTTGCTGGAGGGGTTGTGGGAGGGGGGATTGCTAAATGGATAAGGGGCATTAAGGAATCTACTCCTGAAATCTTTGTTGTACTATATGCTAACTAACTTGGATATAAATTAAACAATAAACAGACTTAAAAAAAAAAAAGGAGGCTACTATTCCCAGTACCCCTCTTGCATTTAGATGGGATTATGTAACTAGTTCTTCCCAATAATCCCTTCCAAATCAATATGGTTTAGAATCAGGTATATCTTTTTAAGAGACTCTGAAGACTAAGAAATTACAAAGGTACAAGTTAGATGGAGCCCGGTTCATAAATTGCTGTGCATGGATGGGGAGTACTCACTTGAACTTTATATAAGGAAGAAATAAACTTTTGGGTTTTACCTATATAGCTGCTAGCTTTACCTTAACCAATACAGTGACTTAGCCAGTAATAAAGGTGATTTTAGTGACAAAAGTGGAGTCTGCTGAAAGTCCTTTACTACAGAAAACTTTACTACAGAAGGGAAAGAGCAAGTGGAAAAATTCATGAAATGCACTTTCACAAGAATTCATGTAATACTTAATGGCCTGTTAAGAATTAAGACCCCCTTGTAGAAATTCCCCTATGAACAGATGCTGTATTTCTGGTTTAGCAGAACTGCAGTCTCTCTATTCTCTCCTGTGTATATGCCTAGATCAGGGGTCAAACCTGGCCTATTGCCTTGTTTTGTAAATAAAGTTTTATTAGCACATAGCCACACCCACTTATTAACTACAGGCTATAGTAGTAGGTCTTTTGGGCTATAATTCCAATGACAGAGTTGAGTAGTTGCTACAGAGATAGTATGGTCCACAAAACCTAACATATTTACTCTCTGGCCCTTTACAGAAAAAGTTTGCCAACCTACGCTCTAGGTGGTAGGAGCCTCTTAGCACATCTGCATGTTACTTACCTATGCATGTGTATATGTTAGGGAGCTATATAAATATATTGGGCCCAACAAATCACTAATGTTGCCACTACAGAAATGAACAGTGTACAAAAATACAGGTCATAAACAGTTCAGTTATTTCCTTTATATGTCAAGATTTAAATCTATCCTATAAAGTCACTACATAATTATGTTAATTCAACAAATATTTATAAAACAGCAAAAGCTATGGAAAGGCCAATCCAGAAAAACCAGAGCTTACTCTGGAAGAAGAAAATCCAAAAAAAAAAAGTCATGATACAAGAAAGTTATTATATACAAACCCTATAATTCTCCTCTCTGAATATTCTTTTCTTTTGTTTATTAATGGCGCAGCAATTCTGAAGAAAGTTCTTGCATATATCTCCTTAGGCAAAACTAAGGAGGTATATAGTGGAAGAGTTCTGCTCATCAGTATACCACAGGAAGCAAAATATCTAAAAGACAAAAATTACCTGATTTAGAATGGCATTGAAAATTAAGAGGAAACACAAATTACAGACTGTAAAATACTATCACACTTTATTTTTTTAAAGTAAGCTCTACACCCAACGTGGGTCTCAAACTCATGACCATGAGATCAGGAGTTGCTGCTCCACCAACTGCGCCAGTCTGGCCTCCCAGTAACTATCATACTTTGGAAGACTTTGCAACTTTAGAATATTACACACACACACACACACACACAGAATTGTGTGCATATGCATGCACAAGCACACAGAAAAAAAATTTATTAAGTACCATGAAGAAAACTAAACATAACAGCTTACAGTTTGGGTTAGAAGTTCCTGGCACAAAAGGGATCTCTCCCAGAAAGTTGGCTTTCAGTCTACCATCACGTATTACAACATATTCTTCCCATACACTTGCTAGAATATTCATCAACTATTTTCTATTTGTTAATGTAAACTCTTCCCCCAATGTGGGGCTTGAACTCATGACCCCGAGGCCATGAGTCCCATGGTCTACTGACTGAGCCAGCCAGGTGCCCCTCATCATCTATTCAACTCATCTATCCAGGTTGTTTTCTCAGCTGGATCCACAGAGGTTCTTTAATTCCTTTTTTTTTTTTTTTTTTAATTTTGAGAGAGAGAACATGCACACAAAAGTGGGGGAGGGGCAGAAAGGGAGGAGAGAGAGAGAATCCCAAGCAGGCTCCCCAGCGCAAGCAAAGAACCTGACATGGGCTCAAACTCAAGAATCTTGATATCATGACCAGAGCCAAAGTTGGACACTTAACCGATTGATCCAGCCAGGTGCCCCAGGTTCCTTAATTCTTGACCCACTCTGAGACTTGAGATTGGAAATCTAGTGGCCCTCTCAGAACTGTTGCTCTATACTCCTTTACCTTCCAGTCTCCCTTTCAATGCGTATATGTAAAAACACATATCAAAGAAATTAGAATATTAGTTGTTTGGGTGCTTCTAAATATAGGTGCCTGATACACTTGTTTTCACCTGAATATTCCTGTCTTTCCCTAATAAGATTATTGTATAACTATTTTATACTATTATTTATATATTAGTTCACATACTCATTGAGATCGTGTTCTGTGCTAGGCACTAGGGATATAATGGTAAAAATAAAAATTAACCGTATGAGAATTACTTTGTAGTTGAGCATTCAAAAGAAGTGCTAAGAAAGAAAGGGGGTGGGGACACGTAATTAGGAGCTCCTTTTGATAGGGCAGTCTCAGAAGTCCTCTAACGTTATACTTCAGCTGAGATATAACAGGAGTTAGCCATATAAAGAGAGAAATAGGTATGTATGTACATAATAAATGTGTATGTGTATGCATACACACACAGTGTATGTGAGTGTAATATATGGAAGGAGGGGAGGTAGGCAGGGGGCATTCCAGGTAGTAGGGAAAGAGCCTGGCAGTATCCACAGACTGAAAAAGACTAACAGTGTAGTATCAGTAAAGCAAGCCAGGAGAGTACTATGAAATGATATTAAACTGGTTGGAGCGAGATCATGCTGGGAATTGTTAGCCAGGATAAAGCAATTTGGATTTTATCCTCAATGAGAAGCTTTTGGAGAATTCCAAGTAAAAGAGTACTATTTCATTAGATCAAATCTTCAAATTATTTTTTAAAAGGGGAATGGAGGGCCTAGTGAAATCTTATGTCATCATACATAAAATTTGTTTTATAAATAGAATTTACATATAAATAAAATTTCTTTGGACATAGACACCCTACAATTTGGCTGGGGACAAAGAAACAATCAAGTTAAACAAGGAATAGTTGAAGAAATTGGGAATATTCAGCCAGAAGGATGATACCTGAGGTATGGTTCCAAAACATAAAAAATAAGCCCAATCGGAGGGAGACAAATTTAGGCTCCATAATAAAGGAAAGAACTTTTGATAATTCCTTTTTTAAAAAATATACATTTATTTTTGAAAGAGACAGTGTGTGCCTGCGTTGTCAGCAGACACACACACACACCCACACACCCACACACACGAGCAGAGGAGGGGCAGAGAGAGGGAACAGAGGATCTGAAGCAGGCTCTGTGCTGACAGCAGAGTCCAATGTGGGGCTCCAACTTAGAAACCGTGAGATCATGACCTGAGCCGAAGTTGGTTGCTTAACTAACTAAGCCACCCAGGTGCCCCAAGAAAGAATTTTTGAACAATTAATACTCTTTATAAAAATTAGGTGGTCTTATTCCAGACAATGAAATAAAGGTTAATGAAAATGGTTAAGCTAAACACTGATAACTATTTGTCAAAATGTAATGGTAAAGAAATCAGACATGAACTATATAGGTGAACTTACAGGCCTCTTTTTAAGACTTTAAAAGGATTTTTCATCCAAATGTAAGTAACACCTCAAAATATAAACAAGGGCTGGGGCGCCTGGGTGGCGCAGTCGGTTAGGCGTCCGACTTCAGCCAGGTCACGATCTCGCGGTCCGGGAGTTCGAGCCCCGCGTCAGGCTCTGGGCTGATGGCTCAGAGCCTGGAGCCTGTTTCTGATTCTGTGTCTCCCTCTCTCTCTGCCCCTCCCCCGTTCATGCTCTGTCTCTCTCTGTCCCAAAAATAAATAAACGTTGAAAAAAAAATTAAAAAAAAAAAACAAAATATAAACAAGGGGATAAAAATATTGCAAAACAAGACAGCTTTCTAAATTCTAGGTTTTTAGGACATCACAAGTAGTATTTGATTTTTTAATGATGGTAAGAGCATATTTTAAAGATATCTCTATTATTTTTAATCAAAAGAGATTTTAGATAAATTCATCTCCTAGAGAGAAAAATATGTTACCAATTTAGATAGATTCATCTAGAGAGAATAAAGGTGTTAAGTGTTTCCAAAAATCTTTAAAAATATGATTAGTTATGTGAATCTTATTTTAAAGGCAGAGATAATATTAAAATAAGCCTATTGTGGGGCGCTTGGATGGCTCAGGTCATGATCTCACAGTTGGGATAGAGCTTCACGTGATTTTTTTTTTTTTTTTTTTTTTTTTTACAGCAAAACTACAGAGTTTTCTTAGAAGTAGGATAATACCGGGGCACTTGGGTGACTCAGTCAGTTAAGCTTCTGACTTCGGCTCAGGTCAGGAACTCGAGGTTTGTGAATTCGAGCTTCGCGGCAGGCTCTGTGCTGACAGCTCAGAGCCTGGAGCCTGCGTGGGAATCTACGTCTCCCTCTCTCTCTGTCCCTCCCCCATTCATGCTCTCCCTCTCTCAAAAATAAAAAATAAAACATTAAAAATTTTTTTAAGAAAGTGGGATTATACCAACGTAAGTGAATGACAGTTACTCTGCTAAATGAAGATCAGTGGAAATAACATAATTCGGCAATTAATTTAGCTTCTCCTTCAAAAAAAAATTTTTTTTAAGGTTTATTCATTTTTGAGAGACAGAGCATGAGCAGGGGGAGGGGAGAGAGAAAGTGAGACACAGAATCCGAAGCAGGCTCCAGGCTCTGAGCTGTCAGCACAGAGCCTGACACAGGGCCCAAACCCACAACCCACGAGATCATGACCTGAGCCGAAGTCAGACGCTCAACTGACTGACTTCAGCTCAGGTCATGATCTTAGGGTTTGTGAGTTCGAGCCCCATGTCAGGCTCTGTGAAGACAGCTTGGAGTTCGGATTCTGTCTCAATCTCTCTGGCCCTCCCCCACTCACACTGTGTGTGTGTGTGTGTGTGTGTGTGTGTGTGTGTGTGTGTGTGTGTCTCTCCCTCTCTCTCTCAAAAATAAATATTTAAAAATATTTAAAAAAGAAGCCACATAAAATAATTTAGGATCTCTGTTCATCATATTGATTACAAACCAAATCTGGTGTACAAAATACCTGATCACCTGTTCCCTTTCTAGGACATTCTTTAGCTGTCTTTCTTATAACAGTTTTACCTATTTTCCCCACTTTTGTTACCTATTATCAGAAGCCAATTATGTGACAGATATTGAAAACACTTACTAATAATTTTCTGATAAATCAGTATCAGAAAAGGCAGCATTTCTGTGATAAACCTTTATTTAAAAAAGATAAAACCGTTGCTCCTGAGAGATGAACTGGTTGCCTATGAAGCTTTTCACTGTATATGGTTTTGAATTTTGTATCAAGTTTATGTAATACCATGGCCCCAACCTCCCACTCTACCTCCCCCAAAAGAAAACACACACACACATACACACACACATACACATATACATATAAAAACCCTTATACAATCTGATTACAACTGTAAAGGAAATACCTGTGTTTAAAGCAAGCTAATAGTTTTCCTGATGAGTCTGCATACTATGGTTACAAGCCCTGGACCGCACATCTATTTTCACACACTATCAAGAATGACGTCTTAAAAAAAAAAAAAAAAAAAAAAAGAATAACGTCTTCAACTGTAATGAAGAGCCATACAGTCATATATATCGTTAAACCATGATATTAAAACTGAATCAGAGGAAGGACAGTTTTTTGTTACTAAACTTCCGATACTACATCTCACCCTACTATAATAAACGCCACAACCTATGTTAGTGCTTGCGCCTAAAATGAGCTCATAAACTCCCTCCCTCCTCATTATTATAAACAGTAAATACTTGTCTTGGAATTTAAACCTTAATGTAATCACTAAAACAATTTTTTTTTCTTAAAACTGACTAGAACTACTTTTTCAAGTTATTTCCTTTAACAAGACTTCAGTTTCAACCAATATTTGTTTTAAAAGATTTAGAGTTGGCTGGGGGTTTGATACTTGAAAAATTCTTTAAATCTAAATTCTTGGAGTTCAACATTTGTGCTTTCTCCCTTCATCCTGTACTGTTTACAACTGAATACATTTTAAATACTAACTTTAGTTTTCGAGCATTAATTTATTACAAAGTCATCAGGAAAAGGAAACTAAGCGGTGGAAGTATGGAATCATTCATGTCTCCACCTCCACCCACCAAAAAGGAGCCAACCCGGAAAATCCAAACCTGGTTCAAGGTTACAGGACCTCTAAGTTACAGTCGAGCGGGGAAAAAAAATCCAGGTCCCCTACTATGGCTACATTTAGTTTTGCAAGCACCAAAGGGTGGAAGCAAACGTCTCCTACCAAAAACTGGGAAAGTATGTCTGGCCACTTGGCACGCTAGAGGAAAAGAAGGAGGCTCACCGCCGGGCCACAAACTCCCACAGTCCGGGCACCCAGCAACTCTGAGGCAAAGTTAAAAGAGCAGCAACAGCAGCAGGCCGTAGGGGAGGAGACCGGAAGAGCTCCAAGTTACCCTTTTTCCTAATTGCTCTATCAGCTGCTGCTAAAGTCGCTCCGCCGATGATTCACTACCTCTCGCGAGGGAAGCGAGTCACCAACTCAGACGGGTGTCTGGAACAGGCCCACGAACCTCTGGCCTGGGTGATGGGCGCAAAACCTGAACTCCTCAAACGCAGGAGACCCTCTTCCTCTGCAGACGCGGAAACGCATCCGGTCAGGCTCCCCCTCGCCCCAAGTCTCCTCGGTCCCCCAACTCAGCAAGCCGGGGCCGAAGGCTACCCTCACTGCAGCACCCCCGTTGTTTATTACCTGACGTTCCGGGTAGGCCTCTGCGCCGGAGCCGGGGTTCCGGCCGCTGCTGTCGACTTTGGACGGCATCCCGAAACCACCTTTCTCAGGGCCCCCTGACCGGCCCGAGCTGCCATGATAGTCTCACTGAAGCCGGTCCTCACCTCCGGGACCTGGTCCTCGGTGCCGCCCTTCTGTGGCCCGCGGAGCCGCCCGGCTCCGGCGCCTTCCAACCAATCAGCGGGCCCCTTGAGCTGCCAGACACGCCCTCCCTTCCCACCCCGAAAGAGCATAACTGACGCAAACTCCCGCTGCCGTAAGGCCGACTGTAAATGCCTCGTCATCCTTCCAGCCAATCAAAGGGAGCTCAGGGCCGCCTGGACACACCCCTCTTTCCTGGCCGAGCTCCAGTTCCCGCCGCGCGCTAAGGCGCCTTTTACGTAAGACTCATCGTGACCTCTCACCCCACCTCCCGCGCTGGAACTCTTCTCCGGATTCGCCAACCGCCACCGTTCTCTTAGGCGCTGCTTGAGGTCGTGAGGCTCGGCACGTGAGCCCAATCCAAGGGCGGGAGAAAGCTCGAGGTTCTGGGTGTTCGTTACGTAACTGTCCAAACCGGTGAGTGCTGAGCCGGACTGCCATCGTTCCTGGCTGCGAAGTCTGGCCGTCAGTCTTGCTGTTTAATGATTGTCTAATACAGTACCTGCCGTGCTTACCCCATGAAATTGTTGCGAGGGCAACATAAGGTCATGTGCCTAGGGAAGAGACTCAGTTCTATTTGCCTTCCTCTTGTCTGGCCAACATTTTTATTGGTGTTCATGTATAGTGTGGGTTTCCCATAGTGCAGACAAACCAGACAACTTTGCTTTAATTTACCCATGTCAGGAATCAGTCATCAAGTCCTGACATTCTTTTCTTCTCTGTTCCCAGGTCTTTATTTAATCTTTGTATGTCAATGTCCTGTAAACCAGATAGTACTACCTACTGAATATGGTTTTGAGGAGCAAATGAGATAGTTGATTAAATATAATGAACAAATAATTGGGCACGTGTTATAGAAAAAAAAATCAGGGTAATGAGGTGGACAGGGGTAAGGTGTGGTGCTAATCTATATAGGGTGGTCAGGTGGACCTCTCAGGAGGTGATACTGAACAAAGGCCTAAAGTGAGGAAATGAACTATGTGAGTATTTGGGAGGAAAGTAACTTCAGGTGGAATAGCAAGTGCAAAGGCCCCAAACAGAAATAATGTTGCCTTGTTTTATGAAGAGCAAGGGCTTTGGATCACAGTGAGTGAGGAGGAGCGTGGTAAGAAATGAGGTTAGAGATAGTGAGGGCTTTATCATAGTGCCTGGGAGGCCATGGTATCAACTTTGGATTTTATTCTAAGTGTGCAGGGAAGTCATGAAAGCTTGAGGGTGGAATAGTGGCTTGATCTGATCTACATTAACAGAAATATTCAGCTGCTGTGTGTATCTATGATTATTTTGGGGGTGATATAAATAATGAGATAGGGAATTTGTCATTTTTTATTATTTTTCTACTCTTGCTTTGTTCATTGCAGTCATCCCTTACTAGATGCTTTGTGGAACGAGTTTAAATCACTAGCTACAAAGTTTATCAAACACTTTTCAATACAAGACATAACATACTTGTTGAGGTGGTGTATAGCTGCATCCAAACGATTCTGTATTAAATTACTTTCAAATACACAATCCCTGCTATTCTTGACCTCAATATTTCCAGTAATGTCTTCCTTAAAACAAATTTTTATCATATTACTTCTTTGCTCAAAAACCAGTTGTTACCAGTTGTCTAGGAGATATAAGCATTACACCGCCACCTCCTACTAAATTCTATTTCAAACTATTGGTATTGTTAACTGGAAGACCTGTTAAACATACTTGTCAGTACATGATGTGCTTAAGTACTTAATATAAGGCTTTGTTGTTTATTTTGAGAGAGCACACATGCATGCACAAGTGGGGGAGGGGCAGAGAGAGAGGTAGAGAGATAGAGAATCCCATGCAGCCTCCGCACCATCAGCGCAAAGCCCAGTGTAGGGCTTGAACTCACTAACTGTGAGATCATGATTGGAGCCAAAGCCAAAGTTGGACACTTAACTGTCTGAGCCACCCAGGTGCCCCAACACTTTTTTAAAATATATATATTTTAGAGAGAGTGAAAGTTGGGGAGAGGGGCAGAGGGAGAGAGAGAGAATCTTAAGCAGGCTCTATTCTCAGCACAGAGCCTAATGTGGGACTGGATCCCATGACCCTGGGATCATGACCTGAGCCTAAATCAAGAGTTGGACGCTCAACTGACTGAGCCACCCAGATGCCCCAAGGCTTTCTTATATTAAATTCACCAAACATTTTTTCATTCAACTCTTCTCAGACATATGAAAATACCTACTGAATTGGGTCACTCAATTGAATAGTTTCCCAATTTAAAAAACTTAAAAAAATTTTTTTAATGTTTATTTTTTAGAGGGAAACAGAGAAAAAGCATGAGTGGGGGAGGGCAGAGAGAGCGGGAGACAGAATCTGAAGCATGTTCCAGGTTCTGAGCTGTCAGTACAGAGCCCGAAGTGGGGCTCAAACCCATGAAATGTGGGATCATGACCTGAGCCGAAGTTAGACACTTAACCAACTGAGCCACCCAGGTGACCCCCCAATTAAAAAAAAACTTTTAAGGCAAATAAAATAATCTTTGTAATAGATGACATCTTCTCAGTAAAGGAAATAATGTCATAAGCTTAAAGGTGATAATAAACTCCATTCAGTTTCAGTAGATGACAGTGCTTCTGTAAATTGGGGGTTAAATGGTCTACCAACATAAAAAGATTGGCAATAAATTAAAACTCAGCAGACACCTGTGGGAAGCAATATCTTAGAGTCCAAACCAACTATGCTGTCAAAAATATATTTGACACAATATCATATATTAAATATTTTTGCCAAAATAGTTGAATCTGAATCTGGTGAAGCTTTCAAATAAGCCAGTTTATACAGGGGATAGAAGAACATGTTAAATGACACCATGGAGATACAATCTGCCAAATAAGATGGGAAATTTTATAGGACAAATGCCCCAATTTCTTCAATAAATGTCAAATAAGGGAGAAGGGGGCAGGGGACTAAGGTAGATTTTTTTTTTCCTTTGAGTATGGTTGACACACAGTGTTATATTAAATAAGTTGGATAAGTTTATACATTATGATATATTTCACTGTAAGTGTAGCTACCATCCATACTGATTAGATTTAAAAGATTTTAAGAGGCATTGTTTGGATTTTGTTTTGAACAAACTAAATGTAAAAAGACATATAGAAGCATGAGAAATTAAAGTAGAATCTCTACTTCAGTAAAGATTTATATTGAGGATTTTACAAGTGAAATATGATGTCTGTAATATGTTTTAAAATAATCCTTGGGGCGCCTGGGTGGTGCAGTCGGTTAAGCGTCCGACTTCAGCCAGGTCACGATCTCGCGGTCCGTGAGTTCGAGCCCCGCGTCAGGCTCTGGGCTGATGGCTCAGAGCCTGGAGCCTGCTTCCGATTCTGTGTCTCCCTCTCTCTCTGTCCCTCCCCTGTTCATGCTCTGTCTCTCTCTGTCCCAAAAATAAACGTTGAAAAAAAAAATTAAAAAAAAAAAATAAAATAAAATAATCCAACATCAAGGGGGAGCCTAGGTGGCTCAGTCAGTTAAGCGTCCAACTCTTGGTTTTGGCTCAGGTCATAATCTCCCGGTTTCATGGATTCGAGCCGTGCATTGGGCTCTGTGCTGGTGGTGTGGAGCCTGCTTAGGATTCTCTCTCCCCTCTCTCTCTGCTCCTCTCCCACCCACACTGTCTCTATCTCTCTCAAAAATAAATAAACTTAAAAAAATAATCCAATGACGGAGGGGGTGAAGGAATAGAATGGATAAAACAGAATTGATCATTTGTTAATTATTGATCTGGATGATGAGTAAATGGGGAGTGTATAATAATATATCTAAATTTCATGGATGTTTGAAATCTTCCATAATAAAACTATATATGTATGTATACCCACATATTTAATTTCTGTTTTCATGTGATCTTGCCAAATGAAATCCTCCTGGTTGACTTCCACTTAGAATCTCACTTTGTTTGACCTTTTGCTCATTTCAGAACCCTGAATATAGATTGAATAGAACCAGAAAGGCTTCAGGTAAATAGAGATGGTTATGACTTTGTGCCAATACTATTTATAATCAACTCTCCAATCAAATGAATATTGGATGAATTTTAACCACAGAACAAAACCTTTACCTAAACATCACATATTTTTTCCTGAAATAAAGCAAAAATTTTAAAATTAATCTCATTATTTATACTTTTTTGATCAGCAAAATAGTATTCCCAGTATGCTAAATAATTTTATACAGGGATTATTTTCATGAAAATGTTTGGTTGAAGGAACACATTCCTTTACTGAATCAGGAACTGCATTACAAGAGGTTAGTGCTATTACAAATGTTAGTTGCTGATGAAATTAGACTATGGAAAGGCATTAACTAGATAGTTTACCCTTACTCACTGGCTATGTCAGTCAAGGACTAGTCAGGAAAACTATACCAGTTATTTTAAACAGAAAATTTAATATAGGGATGTTGTTAAACAGGGGTTGCAGAACTATGGTGACAAAAAGTGGATACTGCTATAAGAAAGCAGTAGCGACTGCAAGAAGTAAGTACCACTCTGTGTCCCCAAGACCACTGCACTGGTAGGTTAGTGATTTGCTGAGAAGACTCATGGGACTCAACATATAGTTGTACTCACAGCTATGATTTCTTACAGCAAAAGGATATAAAGCAAAATGAATAAAGGGAAAAGGAGCATGTGGGATATCTAGGGGAACCGGGTAAAACTTCCAAGGGTCCTTTCCCTGTGAAGTTGTAGAATCACACAGGATATGCTTACTTCTGACATTCTGACCACATGTGTGAAATGTTGCCAACCAGATAAGCTCATTAGAGACTGTCGTATACCCAAATTCCAGACTCCACAAACCATATTGCTTTCACAGTTTAGGCACAGTGAGGCAGTCTTATCAATTCTGGGAATGGTGAAAGCTTACCTGAAATACAGGTTTTTAAATGCCTGCCAAAGGCCAACCTTGTAAGCAAGTTTTTCAAAGAATAGCAGGCAAGCCTGACTTTTCTGCATACTCCCCTCCTACTGAGGGAACAAGGAAAAATTCTGGGCTATCAGAACTTAGAAACTTAGTGAAAGGGTCCCACAATACTGGGACTCAGATCTCTGAGGGGAGACCAGTGCTTGCTCGGCTGATAATAGTGCCTAAGAAGCATAAAGGTGACATATCTCCTATTCCCAAACTCCACGGAGCTGGGACTCAGGTTTCTAAGGAGGAAGCATCGATTGATAATGGGGCATCTAATGGGATGCAATGAGGCCTTACTGAGAACATAGGAAACAGTTTAAAAATAAGTAACTTGCACAGACTAGAAACCAGCATGGCCAACAAGTCAACACTTATCTTCTGACCTTGACTCAAAATGCTGCTTTGTAGGGACGCCTGGATGGCTCAGTTGGTTAAGTGTCCGACTTCAGCTCAGGTCATGATCTCACAATTTGTGAGTTTAAGCCCTCCATCAGGCTCTGTTGCTGACAGCTCAGAACCTGGCTTCAGATTCTTTGTCTCCCTTCCTCTGCCTCTTCCCCACTCGTGCACACTCTCTCGCTCTCTTTCTCTCCCTCACAAAAATAATAAACATTAAAAAAAAAGTTTTTAAAAGAATGCTGCTTTGGGGCGCCTGGGTTGCTCAGTTGGTTGAGCCTCCGACTTCGGCTCAGGTCATGATCTCACAGTCTGTGGGTTCAAGTCCCTCATCAGGCTCTGTGCTGACAGCTCAGAGCCTGGAGCCTGTTTCCGATTCTGTGTCTCCCTCTCTCTCTGCCCCTCCCCCGTTCATGCTCTGTCTCTCTCTGTCCCAAAAATAAATAAATGTTGAAAAAAAAATTAAAAAAAAAAAAAGAATGCTGCTTTGTATTATATGACTTCTTGAAAGATGAAGCAGCCACTCTGTAATACCAAAATATTAGAACTGATTTTTAAAACAGCTCAATTAGAGTGAGTCAAAATTGGAAACTTGAGCAAGTTATTCAAACCAGAAATGTAAACAAGAGAAAAGAAGATAACTGAATACCCAGGAAGGGCCACAAAAAGTAACAATATAGTTTAGGGGCTCTTCTCAGCTTTCCAGATTCAGAGATTTTTAGGTTAGGGCACTCAGAATTTATCAGAAAATGGATCATCCTAGTTATATGACCAGCCTCTTATCCAACCCTATAATTCTCCTTTTGCAACTCCCTGCCACACACTGTGGCATCTAGTCACAGAACTGCCTCTAGATTCTACAGACCCCGTGGTGTTTGTTGCCTATGCTGTCTTTTCCTGGAGACTCTTCCTTCCTATTCCCACTTCCATCTCCTCTATTCCCTTTCACCTGGTTAATTCTTTCTTCATCCTATGAAACTGATCCAGTGTCACCATATCCAGAAAGTCACACCCTAGGAATTATATATAGCTACATATAGCATGGTTTGATATTTCTGTACAGTTCTAAAATCCTACAAATATATTTATTCTAACCACTTTGTATTATAATTGTTCCTATGAGTCTTTCTCCCAGCCCTGGACTATAAAGCAGCTGAAATACTATGGTTTCTGTGGTATTTCTATAATATATGAAAACAATAGGCAAAATATACTAGGATTACCATTTTAAAAATCTGAGACATAGTTTCTATTCTCCTATCTTCTCTTTTTGGTATTAAACATTATTTCTTTTTTTTTTGAAACATTATTTCTTTTTAAAAATATTTATTTTTGGGACAACGCAAGTGGGGAAGGGGCACAGAGGGGAACAGAGGATCGAAACTTTGTGCTGACAGTCTGACAGCAGTGAGCATGACGTGGGGCTGCAACTCATGAAATGTGAGATCATGACCTGAGCCAAAGTTGGACACTCAACCAACTGAGCCATCAAGGTGCCCCTGAAACATTATTTCTTTAGTCAGTTTGCGTAGAATGTGGGTTTCAGATTTTTCAGCTCTTGTGTCCTCCACAAGTAGTATATTTTGTTGAGATTGCTCCTAAAGATGCTTTTGTTACATTAGCAAATTCTCTTGCCACCTGGGATGTGGTTGGTTTTGGCCAGGGTACCTTCCCTCACTTAAAGCCATCAGTTACTCTCTTAGTACTGTCACCTTATTTCATTTAAATTAAGCCTATTTCCCTCTTATATGTTTTTCCTTTTACCTTTGGGATTATTTTTCTTAACAAAAAAGAAAAACAAATGAATCAGGGAGTGCACTTTGTCTTCTGTTATATTGAGCCATCTACCTGAGGTAACAGAACTCATTTCATTATTCTTGCTCCAAACAAAGGCCTTTGTATTTTCTTTAACATTTTGCCAAAAGCCTCAGCTCATTGAGTGTTTAGCTTTCCTTACACTATTTTTATGTTTCTGCCACTTAAAAATTTCTTTTTTGTGTGTGTGGAGGGGTGTCTGGGTGGCTCAGTTGGTTAAGCTTCCGACTTTGGCTCAGGTCATGATCTCACTGTTTGTGAGTTACAGCCCCATGTCAGGCTATGTGCTGAGTGCTTAGAGCCTGTAGCCTGCTTCAGATTCTGTATCTGTACCTGCTCTCTCTCTCTTCCCCTCCCCCTGCTCATGTTCTGTCTCTCTATCAAAAAATAAACATAAAATTTTTTTAAATTTCTTTTTCCCCCCACCCAAATGTGGGAAAACTTCCTGGGGATTGCAAAGCACAATAAAACAATTGTATGAAAAGAGAAAACAAAAATAACCAGTCAAAACAAAGTTATTGTAGCTGGAAGTACTTAAAATTGGTAATTTGTATTTTTTTTAAAGTTGCATAGCTTTAAAAAAAGTTGCAAGATGATTCATTACTGACAAACTGTTTAGCAGTTTCATTTAAGAGGAAACAATATATTTAATAAGTTGGAATTTAGTAGATAATCTTAGATTTAATTAATTATAATGTAATTATATCACTTGATTTACTCTTTGGACTGCATTGTGATATTGTTAAATATGTGATTTTAAAAATTAACGTTTTAAGTTTCTTATGTAGAAGTGTATTTTCCACTCGCGGGGGGGGGGGAAATAAAAACTTGCGATTATGGTCTACACTCAGAGAATGTGTTACTGCTTGGTTACATTTATTGGGTTCACATGTACGACATTAAGGTATAAGAAGTAAATTATGTGGTCTTCAATTTAAGAAGAGGTGTGCAGAAACCTGATGTTGGGGAAATAAAACAGACTCCGAACTAAAAAACAAATCAAAACCTAAGAAGTTGCACAGCTTTAGGGAACTTAATAACAAATGAAATTTTAAATCAGTTAATATTGGCATCTGAATACAAAATGTTTATCAATATTACCTTTGTAGATGACTATCAAGGGATGTGCAGAATTTTCTAAATCCCCATGTGTACTTTGTATACATATTACTCTGTTCTATATGTTTGTCCATCTCTCTATTGCTGAATCTTAGAGACCTCAGATTTCCGGCTGAGTATGCCTTCATTTTTGTTTTTGTTTTTCTAGTAACGGATCTTCATATCCTTTCACTTTTTCAAGCATCTTCAAAAGACAACAAAATCTATAAAAAAGAAATCTGATGTTTAATCTAAAGGTTGCCCAGGGCAAGATCTGTTTATCTCAAACCATTGGTGCAGCCTTTAAGATCTACAAACAAGACCCTTATGTATAGATAAGGCAATCACGCTATAATATCACCCTGCTGCAGTTCTTCAAGGCATATTGCACATTGCTCAGCATCTTTACTCAGTACATTGTTAGAGTACCAGTTTGTTATAAAAGGATATGTCAGGAACAGCTGGATGGAAGAACTGCATAGGGCAAGGTATGTGGGAAGGGAATCAGGGTTTCCATGCTGAGTGTGCCACTCTCTCTAGTGGCCACGTGTTCACCAACCCAGAAGCTCCTGATTTATTTTTTTATGTAGGCCTCCTTTCATCTTTTCTCCTTTTTGTTAAAGTCTAACTTTACCAGGACTTGTTGTATTTATTCATATTAGCATCTTTATGCTTAAACTCTTTCCTTCTTTTTTGGAATAACTTGTGATTTTTATAGTGTGTAATTTTTGCCAACATTTACTTCTTACACAGTCTTCCCTTTAAGAATCTCTGGGTAGGGGTGCCTCGGTGGCTGAGTCGGTTGAGTGTCCCACTTCAGCTCAGGTCATGATCTCATTCATGGTTCATGAGTTTGAGCCCCACATCAGTTTACTGCTGTCATTGCAGAGCCTGCTTTGGATCCTCTGCCCCCCTCTCTCTCTGCCCCTCCTCCCGCCCAAACTTTCTCTCTCTCAAAAATGAATCAACATTTGGGGCGCCTGGGTGGCGCAGTCGGTTGAGCGTCCGACTTCAGCCAGGTCACGATCTCACGCTCTGTGAGTTCGAGCCCCGCGTCGGGCTCTGGGCTGATGGCTCAGAGCCTGGAGCCTGTTTCCGATTCTGTGTCTCCCTCTCTCTCTGCCCCTCCCCCGTTCATGCTCTGTCTCTCTCTGTCCCAAAAATAAGTAAAAAACATTGAAAAAAAAAAAAAGAATCAACATTTATATATTCAAGTCCCTGTTAAAAAAAACTAGTCCTCTGTCTTTGCTTGAGGAATATACAGAGACCTCTGACTTATAAGACAACAGGTACCCTGCTCAGGAACTTTCCTTACTTTCCATCCTGGATCCCAGACCAGTAGCTGCAGTTAAATCATACTCTACCTGGCCAAGAAAATTCTGGACCTGTTAAGGATGGAAAGGGACACCTCAAAGGAGCTAAATGACCAAGCCAATAGGTACCATCCGTAGCTGAAGGACGGCATAAGGAACTAAATTCTGAGTGTCCTAGATCAAGGGGCAGGGGTAGATAGCAGAACATTGGATAGCATGATATGAATCCCTGACATCCCATGATATGATACGCTGACAAGAATCTGGAAAGGCAGTGCTAACATTCTACTAGGATGGCTCTTAGAAACTCAGAGAAAGTAATGGCCCACATTAAGTGGCAGGAATGTCAGGACTACTGTGGGATATGGTGGATGAAGGGATGATCAAAAGACTCAAAGAAGTAGCTATGCTAGAGTAGATATTCAATGCTAAGGCGGAAAACTCAGCAGTTATGTTCCATGGGAAGGCTCAGAGGATACTCTGTTTCCTAAAGTAATAAGGAATGTGACAGAGGCACCAGCATCACTGAATAAGACTGAGACTAGGGTGAAGTGAATGAGGTACTTGCCTCAGGTGCAAAATTTAAGAGAGTACTAAAAAGTCCAGTAACCGATATAAATAAATAATCCTCTAATACATTTTTAAAAATCAAAATTAACACAGGGGCACCTGGGTGGCTTAGTTGGTTAAGCAATTGACTTAAGCTCAGGTCATGATCTCGTGGTTTTTGAGTTCAAGCCCTGCATTGGGCTTTGTGCTGTCAGCACAGAGCCTGCTTCGATCCTCTGTCCCCCTCCCTTTTTGCCCCTCCCCTGCTCATTCTCTCTGTCTCTCTCTCTGTCTCTCTCTCTCAAAAATATTTAAAATATATTATTAAATAATATAAAAATATTAACATTAAAAAATATTAAAAATCAAAATGCAGAAAAATCCATATGAACAAGATACCAAATCTTAAAGACAGGATCAATATTTCTGATTTTCTCATTTTCCCCAGACTCAATATGGCCCAGCAAAGCACTGTTAGTTATGGTGGCTGTTCTTTACAGGCCTCTGAAGATAGTGGCAGATAAAGTTACAGAGCTGAGTTCCATGATAGCAATGGGGATGATGGGATCCCCAAATAGAGGCCACCTGGTGAGGTTTAACTATCAGAAGGAAGGTGGGCAGAATTATGATTAGCACAAGGTTAGAATGGCTGCCTGGAGGGTCCTGACCTGCGGAATGATATTTAGATGGTTGATTCAGTAGGATTTCCTTAGAGGCAAATTGATGGGCAGTGTACAGAAGTATTGTTCAATTTATTACAACCAAGAGCAATCAAGGATGGATGTTTAGGAGGTTGAAGGCAGCTATTCCAGTTAGGAAAGAAAAAAAAAAGTGGTCCTTTCCTTTAGTTTTCAGACCTGAGCTAGTTTTTAAACTTAGAACGGTTTGATTTCAGACCATGTGATTGAAAGTGAAACTAGGTCCTCAGGAAGGACCATGTAACACCATAGTATGTGTTAATGAATCCCCTAGTACTTCTCCAAAGGTACCTATCATTTGCTCTCAAAACTATACATTGGGAAAAGTGGAATAACCAAATATTTTGAAGGCTGTAGGCAAAATGTCCAAGTTGACATTGATACCCAAAGTGTCATAGTGGCCTCTCTTAGAATGGTGGTATATAGGGTCATAAATGTCCTGGCCCAGGTCTGGCTCACAGTGCCAAGTGTCATTTCCCAAGTTGCCAAAAGTATAATTGTGATGAGCATAATTAAAAGTTGGCCAAACTCTCATATAGGTTCCAGAGCCTATGGGATAAGAACATAGCAGGGAAGGATACTGAATAGCTCCCCCCACAGCCTGCCAAGATAGGAAATAAAAAACATTATTATATCCTAGGAAATATGGCAGAGATTAGTGCCTTAAAGACCTAAAGCATGCAAGGATGGTGGTCCACATTATATTTACAGTGACGTCAGACCCTTACAAAGGCTACACAGATCCTGAGGATGACAGTGAATTATCACATTCAACCAGGTAGTAGCCTCAATTGCAGTTGCTGTGCCAGATGTGGTTTCTAGAGCGGATTAAGAGATTAACATGACCTCAAGTACATGGTAGGCAAGTATTGATCTGATGAAAGAGTTGTTTTCCATCCTTAACAGTAAGGAGTATTTAAACAGTATGCATTCTCTTGGGGTAGACAACAGTATACATTTTAAATTTTATCCCTGAATTATGTTAACCCCCCCCAATGCAGTCTGTCATAAGAACTATCATAATACAGTCTTAAGCAACATGGACATCTGGACATACAGTGAAACATTGGCCCACTATATTGATGGCATTATGTTAATCCTGTTAATAAGACTAGATGACCAGGAAGTGGTAAATACTTGGAGGCCTTGAAAGACATATATGCTCCAGAAGGTGGAAGATAAACCCAAAAAAAGGAAAGGGTCTGCTCCATTGGTGGTATTTTTAGGGCAGGATTTCTCAACTGTGGCACAACTGACATCCTAGGCCAGAAAATTTCTAGTTTCAGGGAGCATCTTGTGCAACATAGGATGTTGAGCAGTATCCCTGACCTCTAGATGCCAGTAATCTCTCCCTTTAAGTTGCTCTAGGTGTTACAGTCCAATTCAGGGAGATAGACACAGAAACAATGATAACACAAAGTAATTACTTAGAGATGTCTGTGGTATTTCAGGAATACGGCACAGAAATATCAAAGCATACAATCTATATCTCAATCCTAGGGTGAGGTTCCTGGCTGGGGTGGCACTGGGCCAGTCTTACCGGATGAGGACTTACCATGTGACAGAGAGTAGAGGATATGGGGGTGGGAATAGGAAGGAGGATCCTCTAGGAAGAGGATAGAGTTGTGACAACCAAAATGTCTCTAGACATTGCCAAGTATCCCTGGAAGACAAAATCACTCCTGAGAACCACTGTTTTAGGTACATAGTGGCCTGGGGCATGCCTGGACATCCCCTCCAAAGTAAAGGACAACTATTGCATCTTGTACCTCCTACCACTAAGAAGGAAGCACTATGCTTAATAAGTCTCTTTGAGTTCTGGGTGGCATCAAAAACTGTGGGCTTTGTACTGTAGCTATTGTTATTATTGCTATTGCCAACTTGTTGACTCTGGTACCTGCTGACTATACAACACCTGTCATTGACCCAAGGGCCATAGTCTGCCCAAAATTCCTAACCCTCCTTCACAAATCCTATTTCTCTGGTCCTCATATACCACCTTCCTCTCCTCCTACCAATTTCTTAGTTTAGTTAGTGACAACAGTCATCCTAAGGCAAATCATTAGTGACAATGTTTTCTGCTCTTATGTACATCTATCATGAAGAATCCAGTAGCAAAAACTATGTGGCTGCTGTCTCTGTATTAGCTAACAGAGGCAGTATAGAGCAGGAAAGTTTGGAAGATATTTTCATTCAACATTCATTCATTCATTCATTCAACAATGTAATACTGCCAGGCATCTATGGTACCATCTCATCTCATGCCATTCTTTACTCCCTCCCCCTTACTTCACTCGACACGAACCCCAAGCTCATTCCGACCTTGGCATATTTGCACTTACTATGTTACTCTTCTCCCCAATCCTCATTCCATTATTTCATTTAAATATCTATTCAAATGTCATCCTCTCAGAGATCTTGCCTTTTCTGTTCATCTTATTCTTCCTTGAAAACATTTTTTTGGGGCGCCTGGGTGGCGCAGTCGGTTGAGCATCCGACTTCAGCCAGGTCACGATCTCGCGGTCCGGGAGTTCGAGCCCCGCGTCGGGCTCTGGGCTGATGGTTCAGAGCCTGGAGCCTGTTTCCGATTATGTGTCTCCCTCTCTCTCTGCCCCTCCTCCGTTCATGCTCTGTCTCTCTCTGTCCCAAAAATAAATAAACGTTGAAAAAAAAAAACAAAAAACAAAAAACATTTTTTTGTTGTTGTTATTAAGTAATCTCTATGCCCAGTGTGGGGCTCAAACTTATGACCCTGAGATCAAGGGTAGCATGTTCCACTGACTGAGCCAGCTAGGTGCCCCCATCCTATCCTCCATCCTGCCCACTCTCCCTTAATACTGCTTTTTCTTCATAGTGTTTGGCAGTACCTGAAATTATACAAACACACACACACACACACACACACACAGTTTTTAATCTCTGTCCCTCAAATAATGTAAGCTCCATGAGGACAGTGTCTTGTTCAACATTGTATTCCCAGCATCTAAAATAATCTCTGGTAATTATATTACTGGGTATTTACCCAAAGAATATGAAAACACCAATTCTAAAAGATATATGCATCCCTATGTTCATTGCAGCATTATTTACAATAGCCAAGATATGGAAGCAACCCAAATGTCCATCCCTTATCAATAGATGAATGGATAAAGAAGATATGGTGCATGTATACAATGGAATATTACTGAGCCATAAAAAGAATGAAATATTGCCATTTTCAACATGGATAGATGTAAAGGGTATAATGCTAAATGAAATAAATCAGAGAAAGACAAATACCATATGAGCTCATTCATATATGTAATTTAAGAAACCAACAAAGAAAAAAGAGACAAAAAAACAGACTCTTAAATATAGAGAACAAACTGGCTACCAGAGGGAAGGTGGGTGGGTGATGGGTGAAATAGGTGAAGGGGATTAAGAGTACAGTTATGGTGATGAGCACTGAGTAACGTATAGATTGTTGAATCACTGTATTGTGCACCTAAGACTAATATAACACTGTATGTTAATTATACTGGAATAAAAAAAAAAGGAACAAGTGATAGCTACACACAAGTTATAGAAGACTATAACTAGGATGATTCCATTTACATAAAAGTTAAAAAAAACAAGTATACTTGATTACATACATATGTAGTAAAAGTATAAAGAAGTACAAGGGAATAACTAACACAAAATTCAAAACATGGATTTTCAAGTATGACTGGTGGAGCTATAATTGATGCAAGGAACACTGGAGTCAACACACAAGAGACTGATAATATTCTTGAGTAATAGCAGCTGCATGGGAAATTGTACATACTCTTTGTGGATACAATGTGCTCCGTAATTAAAAATGAAATGAAATGAAAATAAAATGAAATAAAATAATGGCTGGTATAGACTAGGTCATTAAATATTTATTGATAGGTCCTCAATAAATATTTTTTGAACGAATTAATGGTAAAATTTACCTTTGGCATTTATATCAATCACGTTTTAACTGGAGAGACACCAGTAGGGGATACATATTAAGAGATTTACTGCAGGGAATTGGGTTTATGCAATTGTGGACACTGGCTAAGCAAGTCCAAAATCTGAAGGCAGACCATCAGTAAGGGCAGTCTGGAACTTTCTAGCAGAGGCTGAAGTTGCTATCCACAGGTAGATTTTCTTCTGCAACAGGGAAACCTAAGTTCTGCTGTTAAGGCCTTTCAACTGATTGAATTAGATCTACCCAGCTTATCTAAGACATTCTCCTTAAAGTCAATTATTGTGGACTTTCAGCATATCTATAAAAGCTTTCATAGCAAATAAATTGGTATTTATTTGAATAATTAGGGACTGTAGCTTAGCCAAATTCACATATTAGAAGACATCACAGCATTCCAGGCACCTAATGCTTCTGTGCCACAATCCCTTAGCTGTTTGGGATACCTCCTCAGACTTGATTTATATGTGCTGTAACTAGATATTTCAGCATTATGAATCAAAAAGAGCTCTCAGTTGACCTTTAACTAGAAAAATAAACTAATTAATGAATTCACACTAAAAATACTGCTCTCCTATTCTAGTGAGGCTGGAAGGTAGAGAAATCTACCCTAGTTCAAGAAAATCAGTATTATTTAAAGAATGGGCCTTTAGAAGGTTGGAGCTGGAGATAGTTCTGGATTTAGGGTAGCTGTGGGGACTTGAGCAGCAGGAGTTTATGATCCCTCAGTCTTATGTCATTCAGGTGACATTTTCCTTTGATTCTTTCTGTTTCAATAGCAACCAGCAAGTTCCTTTCATACTTCCAGTTCAAATTTCCAAGAGAAGGAATCTTGGCCTAGCCAGTAACTTCTTTTTCTGTGGGTAGAATGTCGTGTATTCTAGGCCAGGTTCTAGGTAGCTGGCCAGGTACCTATCTCTTCCAGGAGAACAAGCCAGTGCTGTTTCCCTGAGCAGAGAATTTGGTCAGTTAAGTTGAAGCTAGACATGACAGGCACATTGACAGACATATTTAGAACATCGTCTCAAGGTTATCTTTTTTTTAACTGGGTAATGCGTTAAAATTTCAGAAATAAGACTCGGTAGTTTTGGGATTTTAGGCATAACTGAAAGGGAGATAGAAGTTTTTGGATTTTTGGCTTGGAGTAGGTAGAGTCTGATATTCCTTTGATATAGGAGACTTCTAGGAAACACTGCACATCAAGATTGTGGGCCATTTATCCATGAAAGTCCTTCTTTTACCTCAGAAAAAATGGGCTGGATAAACTGTCAGTGGTTTTCCTATAGCATAGAACTTCAAAGCCTTTACAGTTTTATCCCAAAGGTAATTTGAGAAAATTACATCTAGCATTTAACATTCTGCAAAACTGTTACATCTTGTTTTTTGTCCAGAAAAAATATGTATGCTTGTTGCTTTGCGGTATTTTTTTTGAGACTCAGAAAAGCCAGCCTCCAAGTGCTCCTGATAAGAAAAGGAATGAGGGTGCATGGCTGGCTCAATCAGTGAAGCATGCAACTCTTGATCTCAGGGTCTTAAGTTCAAGCCCCACATTGGGTATAGAGCTTACCTGAAAAGAAAAGGAATAGGGGCACCTGGATGGCTCGGTTGGTTGACTGACTTTGGCTCAGGTCATGATCTCACAGTTGTGGGTTTGAGCCCCATGTTCAGCTTTGTGCTGACAGCGAGGAGCCTGCTTTGGATTCTGTCTCCCTCTCCCTCTTTCCCCTACCCCGTATGTATGTGCATGCGTGTGTGTTCTCTCTCTCAAAAATAAACATTAAAATTTTGTTTAAATACTTAGAAAAGGAATCGATTTTCCTTTTAATTGGATGTCATCGCTGTCAGTTGTTTAGATTATAAAAGCTAGATCCCTTTTCTAACTTTTGGAAAAAAAACTTCACCAGAAAAGGGCAGGAAATGTATTTTAAGTGATATCTGAGTATTATGTGTTAATATTGAAAAAGGAAAGTAAAAAGTACTTATTGAAAAATCTGTTACTTATTGTCTGAATGTCCAAGTCATTGTTTTATTAAAGAGTAATTAGTCTTTAGAAGAAGACTAAAAGAAGGGAATCTCCCTTGATACTCTGGCAAATTTTCTCATGTCTCACTATCCTATATATGCCTTTGCCCTACAAAAGTAACTGAATACCGGGGCGCCTGGGTGGCTCAGTCAGTTGAGCATCCAACTTAGGCTCAGGTCATGATCTCACGGTCTGTGAGTTCGAGCCCCGCGTCGGGTTCTGTGCTGACAGCTCAGAGCCTGGAGACTGCTTTGGATTCTGTCTCCCTCTCTCTCTGCCCCTCCCCCACTCATGCACTGTCTGTCTCAGAGATAATAAACATTAAAAAAAATTTTTTTTTTAAAGTAACCGAATACCTAGGAACTTAGAGAAATACGCATATAATGCAAACTGGCCAACAGGTGTAGCTTCTATCTTGGAAAGACAAAGGACATGTGATACTTACTTTGCAGATGCTTTTCATTTCTTTAACACATTTCATGTGTGTGTTTATAAAAATAATATGTGTTTTTGGCAGAATATCTGGAAAATACTAAAAATTATTTTTATAATTCATAATTTCATCATTCATAAACATCCACTATTAACACTATAGTGAATTTCCTTTGCATATATTTTTATGGGACAGTAATTTCCTTGTGTATACGTATTCATATTTTTTTATAAAGTAGAGCCAAGAAATGCAATGTTTTTGTGATTCTTTTTGTCAACATGGATGTTTTTTAGATTGCTGATTCTTTTTTTTTTTTAATTTTTTTTCAACGTTTTTTATTTTTTATTTTTGGGACAGAGAGAAACAGAGCATGAACGGGGGAGAGGCAGAGAGAGAGGGAGATACAGCATCGGAAACAGGCTCCAAGCTCTGAGCCATCAGCCCAGAGCCTGACGCGGGGCTCGAACTCACGGACCGCGAGATCGTGACCTGGCTGAAGTCGGATGCTTAACCGACTGCGCCACCCAGGCACCCCTAGATTGTTGATTCTTGATGGATAATAACACCCTTCTGTAACTCCTTATTTCACATTCTTTTTGCCTTTCATTATTTAAAATTAAAAAAACCTTTTTTTAATTTTATTTTTGAGAGAGACAGAGCATGAGCGGGAGAGGGGCAGAGAGAGAGAGGGAGACAGAATCTGAAGCAGACTCCAGGCTCTGAGGTATCAGAGCCCCATGCAGGGCTCTAACTCACGAACCACAAGATCACGACCTAAGCTGAAGTGGGACGCTTAACTGACTGAGCCATCCAGGCACCCCTCCTTTAATTATTTTAAAACATGTTATTTTGTATATATAAAAGTATAATCTATGTTTAGGTTATAAACCATGTAAGTAATATCTGTGGGCCCTCTACCAATCCAAGAACTAGAGTTTATTAATAATTTGTATAATAATCTACATGTTTTCTCTCATCCCCTTCTTCCCCCAACTATAACCTAAATTAAAACAATTAAAAATTGAAAATTTTATCTCATCAGATTGATTTTTTTCACTGATTTGTTACTGAAGTTTCTACTAAGTATTTGTGTTGTGAGTCTTATCACACAGCCAGGTAAACTGTTTTCTTTGTGAAGGCTCTAACCTTAATCCTTACCTGCTTTCTTAGGCTGCTTCCTGTACCAACTTCCCTTCTAAGTTATGTTCTTTTCATTTCTAAAGTCCAGGGCTTGCATTGACACTTCAAAGTTATGCTAGTGTAATGATGCATAGAAAAAGACAGCCATAGGAGTGGCTGGGTGGTTCAGTCGGTTAAGCGTCCGACTTTGGCTCAGGCTGTGATCTCACGGTTTGTGGGTTTGAGCCCTGCATCGGACTCTGTGCTGACAGCTTGGAGCCTGGAGCCTGCTTCGGATTCTGTGTCTCCTTCTCTCTCTGCCCCTCCCCAACTTGTGCTCTGTCTCTATCAAAAATGAATAAACGTAAAAAAAAAAAAATTAAAAAAAAAAAAGAAAAAGACAGCCATAAAATTAACAACTCAGGCAACAACAGATGTTGGTGAGGATGTGGAGAAAGGGGAACCCTCTTACATTGTTCATGGGAATGCAAACTGGTACAGCCACTCTGGAAAACAGTATGGAAGTTCCTCAAAAAATTAAAAATAGAACTACCCTTTGACCAGCAATTGCACTACTAGGTGTTTTTCCAAAGGATATAGGAGTGCTGATTTGAAGGGGCACATGCCCCCCAATGTTTATAGCAGCACTATCGACAATAGCCAAAGTATGGGAAAAGTCCAAATAGCCATTGACTGATGAATGAATAAAGAAGATATGGGGGACACACACACACACACAATGGAATATTACTCGGCAATCAAAAAGAAGTCTTGCCATTTGCAACAATGTGGATGGAACTAGAGTGTATTATGCTAAGCGAAATAAGTCAGAGAAAGACAAATACATCATTTCATTTCACATATGTGAAATTTAAGATACAAAACAGAAGAACATAAGGGAATCAAAAATAATATAAAAAGAGGTCAACAAACTGTAAGAGACTTTTAAATACAGAGAACAAACTGAGGGTTGCTGGCAGGGTGTTGGGTGGGGGGATGGGCTAAAGGGATGAGGGGCATTAAGGAGGACACTTGTTGGGATGAGCACTGGGTGTTATATGTGATGAATTACTAAATTCTGTTCCTTGAAATTATTATTATACTATATGTTAACTAACTTGGATTTAAATTAAGATAATCACCCTTTACACAAAGAGTGAAAAACCAATATAATACCAACAATAGAACCTTTATGAGCTGTCAAAAAAAGAAAAAGAAAAAGCCATATTCTGATCTTTTAAAAGTTCCTGATTTCAGAATGACATTTAGGATTAAGAGAGGCATTTCATAAGTGTTAATGCTGATGATCAGTGGTTTTCTAAGAACCTATAAAGTTAAAAGGCTTTTAGGGTGGCAAAGTTCCTGCTGTGTAATTTAGCAACTGTGTGACCTTGCACAATTTATATATACCCCAGCCCTAGTTTTTCTCTCATTTCTTAAATGGGATTAACAACAACTTGTCTACTAGGTTGTTTGTAAGGTAAACAGTGCTTGGAAATACAATGTTGTAAATGAAACTCCTACCCAGATGGTAATTTTTTTTTTTTTGAAGGAAAATCTTGAATTTCAGCACGTAGGATGTGACTGCTTATAGGACTGTTTCTACAGCTAACCACTGCAACAGCTGAGACACAGATGCTAAGGAAAGCTTTTGTCTTGCACCAAGACACCTTCCGGTCTATTTGGAGAAAATAAATTGGAGGTCTGAGGTTTCTCCCAGCCATGAAATCCGTAGTGTTTCTTACTGTACACTGTTCTCGCGTAATCCACCTTCCTCCAGGGCAAACTTACTCCCTTAAAGACATTATGGGCCGCCAGGCCATTTTCTCGGTCACCACGAAAACCGCCTCCGGCCCAACATTAGCTCCTCCCCCACCCCCACAATGCATTTCTCTGTTCCTTCTAGGTGGTTACTCTGTCACGTGTCGCCCAACGGAGCGCGCTCCCGCTTGGCGCATGCGCAGAGAGTATCTCCCAGCTATTTTTCTCCGTGGCCGCGGCAGCGAGCGGAAGTTCTTGGGAGCGCCAGTTCCGTCTGTGTGTTCGAGTGGACAAAATGGCGAAGATCGCCAAGACTCACGAAGGTAAGCCGTCTTTCCCTAGTTATGTGTTTTCTCCGCTGCCTAGCCAGCCAAGAGTCAGTTTTCCTAGGCTTTGTCTCGTCGTGTGGTTTCTTTTGTAGGGTGCCGAGCCCGCGCTTGGGGGCCTTGGTCGTCGTCTTCGCACAAGCGGCGCAGGCCACTGCCCCACGTAATGGCGTCCTACTTAAACACAGCCGGCAGGCGCTTTGTTCCGTGTTTGGGTCTTGCTCCTTCAGAGTTGCTTCGCTTTTCTGACCAGAAGGCCCCATTTAAACGGAGCTAAGGAGTAGTCCAGGGCAAGGGATCGGGGAAACGGGCGTGAAAGCAAAAAGTCTCCCTCGCCTCTCAGAACTATTGGCCGTTTGTGCAAATGAGTCTGGAGAGCACTGAAATACGGCAGCCGCTTTTTGGGCGGCCCCCAAATCGAATTTAACCTAACCATTACTCTTAACTTTGGCTAATTTGTGTGTCTTCAGGCGTCAAAGATACTTTGGGTTTTTTGTACGAAGTGATTTGGGAATATTTGTGGTATATTGGTCTTTTTCTTCGGAGACTGGATTATTGGTGGAAGCGGGAAAGGCACATTTATATTAATGTCCAAAGCTTTCGAGGTAGGTGATCATTTTATGAAAGATGGAAATATAAAGCTAGGAAAATGTTGAGAATAGGCTGGAGTCCTTTAGGGAATATTCAGAAATGGCAGGTAATAGGGTCACTTCAGAAAAGATGAGGCGTGGGAATTTGGGACTGCATTCCTTGGTTTCTAACGTGAAATCTGAAGTGTTTATCAAACACGAGGCTTCCAAGAGAATCGGTTATTTCACTCGTCGTTTCCAAGTGCCTGGCTCAGTATAGTGGAGCAACCAAGACTAAGGCCGTCAAAAGTTTTATAGTCTAGTAGGGAAACAGATGTGTGTACGTTTTCATCCTTTTATGAGGCAAATGAATGCTTAAATAGAAATGCAAGCAACATGTTCTGGGATCCTGGGTAACGGAGTGATTAATTTATGCTTAGGACTGTTTCATAGAGGAGGTGACGTGTCCCTGGTGTAAAAAAAAGTGCGTTTTAAATTAGGGGAGGACATTTGAGTCTGAGAGACATCTTGTAAGGAGGCAAGGAGTCATGAAAGTTTGTTTGAGTAGTGGACTGTGGCAGGGAAAGAGAGTTCAAGGAGGGAAAAATGTCCATGGATCTGGAAAGGTTGGTTGGGACCAGAACGTGAATGACATCAAATAGTTGTTACCCACCAGAACCGAAGTCCAGCTTTCTGCAACTTCTAAAACATGCTAATCAATTGGAAATGACTTTAAATACTCCTCTTATTGATGGTAGGTATTTAGGATTTATACACTGTTTTAACTCAAGTGTTTTTAGGCACTTTTTCTTTAAACTAACTCAGACATACTTTTTGCAAAATAATTAGAAAATGTAAAGATGGTGCTATTCTTGTTCCTTCAGGAGTAGGTTGTTCATTTGGGGCATTTTGTGGCTTTGTTTTTTGGTATCCTTATCATAAGATACTTTTAGACAGGAAAATGAAAATTCTGATCAGTTTTCCTGCATTGTTTGAAACCCAGTTAAAAGCTTTGATCTGCAGAAGATTGAAATTCATTGGCCAAATTTTTGTCATTTTATTTGGGACTGTACTGTGAATATGAAATAACTGATGCTGTAAAGAAAGTATAGGAGTGTTCAGGTAACATGAGAGCACTGTGTACAAGACATTTTCCATCACTGTATGACACTGAAGATGATAAATGTTTACTGGAAATACAATATTTACATAGTTTCTTACTCCCTTATGACATTTACCTTGACAACCGTAGTTCTTTATCGTGCATCTCTTTTCCCTTGATAAGTCATCGCTGATAATCTGGAGCAGAATTCTTGGTGGGGCTTTTGTTTTTGTTTTCATTTTGATGCTACTGTAGCACTTTATAAATATTAGAATATTGGGTTAAGATTTTTTTCTTCTACTTTGAGATTGTTGTGTATAGGAAATGTACCTTCGTATCCCTGTATCTAGTGCCTAATGGGTACTGAATATTAAACATTTATTGAGAGATTATGCTGGAAATATTAAAAGTTTCACAGAATGCGGTTACTTAAACTGACCTTTGATTGAGTAGGTTTGGATGCATCTGTTTGGCTGAGGTAGGTGGCAAGACTTAGTAAAATATTAGAAATTTTCTGGGCTGAAAGGAAAAAATGTCAGGTAAGCATCAAATTCAAGAAGGCTTTAAACACTGATCTAGGTTTGACGTGGCTTTCCAGTGACTACAGAGTGCCTCCTCCTTCTCCCAGGTAACAAGTTACTTCTGCACTTCAGGAAAGTCATTGGTTGCAGTGTGAGGAATGACAGTAAGAGCAACAATTCTTAGGCTAGTGAAGTAGTTGTCCGAAGAACTTGACTTTGAGCCTGAGTGGGGTAACTTTTAAAAATGTGCAGAGTACTTGTTTTAGAATTGTCCATAATCATGTTGCTTTTTTAAATACATACTCTAATCTTTTTATCCCTGAATGTTGCTGGTAAAAACCTTACTTTGTTGTACTTTATAATTTATTTATTGTTTATTAAAAAAGATTTTTTTAATGTTTATTTTTGAGAGAGGCAGAGTGTGAGCAGGGGAGGGGCAGAGATGGAGACACAGAATTTGAAGCAGGCTCCAGGCTCTGAGTGGTCAGCAAAGAGCCCAACGCAGGGCTCGAACCTATGAACTGTGAGATCATGTCCGGAACCGAAGTGGGACTCTTAACTGACTGAGCCACCCAGGTGCCCCTGTAATTTATTTTTAAAGTAATGGCTGCATCAGTTTTTTTACTTGAATTTGGTGAGTTAAATAAAATTGTATTCTTTTTTCTTTTTAAAGTTTGTTTTGAGGGGCGCCTGGGTGGCTCAGTCGGTTAAGCAGCCGACTTCGGCTCAGGTCATGATCTCGCAGTCCGTGAGTTCAAGCCCCACGTTGGGCTCTGTGCTGACAGCTCAGAGCCTGGAGCCTGTTTCACATTCTGTGTCTCCCTCTCTCTGACCCTCCCCTTTTCATGCTCTGTCTCTCCCTGTCTCAAAAATAAATAAAACGTTAAAAAAATTTTTTTAAAAAAAGTTTATTTTGAGAGATAGCTTGATCAGGGGAGGGACAGAGAGAGAGACTCTCAGGCAGGCTCCCGTACTGCTTGCGCAGAGCCCAGCATTGGGCTTGAACTCATGAGCCACAAAATCATTACCTGAACTGAAATCAAGCGGTGGACACTTAACCAACTGAGCCACCCGGGCTCAGTGGTACTCTATTCGAGCTGAAGTAGGTTCTTTCCTGTTTGGTTCTTTTCACACAGCTATTAGCTCCCATCATTGAGCCAAACTGGTAACTTTTTTTTTTTCTTGCTGTGGTATTCCTTTTGAATATTTCTATTAGGGTCAGCCCTTAACATCCTTTTTAAGCAACCTGATTGTTTTTTATCCTGGTGGCTTGCATTTTCTATAAAAAGAGCTGGACTTGTTCAAATCAATAAAATCTTTTGGACCTTCCTGCATGTTGTGTCAAGGGTATACAGTTAATTAATGTGCATAATGTTGCTATCCAGCAGTTCCTGTATTAACTTCGGCAAACAAACACAATCTGTTCTCTCAGAAAGGGGAAAGTAGATTATCCTAAAATCTCACATATTGGCTTGTTTTGTCACTGTCCCTTAAGTGGATTTTTGGGGGACATCTCAGAGGTGAGTTTTTCCCCCCCTAAATTTTTGTATTCAGAATGTCCAGAATGGTCATCTTACTTTTCATTTACTGAGATTTTTATTTTTCTGTGTTCAGAATAGTTTTGGTTTTGTAGACTTCCAGTATGAATGTTGCTAGTAAAAATAAAAATGAAAACAAATTGCTTAAAGACTTTGAAAAAGATTTTTTTCCTGTATAATCATTTAAGAGTTAATATAAGTAATGCTAATTAGGAATTAGTCATTTAGGAATTGATGTCTCTAGTGTTCAGTAAAATAATTTGTCACTATAATGCGTTTTCTTGTTTGGGGTTTGTTTAAGGAAAAGACTGAAAGCTGTGATACAGAATATACTTGGTGTTTTCTGGATCTCTTTTAGAGGCGTCACATGTGATAAATCCTTGCTCACTACTTGTCTCTGCTTTTTGGGAGAATAGGTAACATTTATGGACCAGACTAATGTGTCAGTAACATCCAAAGGCTGTATGTCTGTAACATAATGAACAGTGACTAGAATATTGCAAATCATCCAAATTAAAAATGAGGAATAAAAAGACACATCTGGGGCACCTGTGTGGCTTAGTTGGTTAAGCATCCAACTCTTGATTTCTGCTTAGGTCATGATCTCACACCTTGTGAGATCAAGCCCCATGTCAGGCTCTCCACTGACAGCACAGATTCACTCTTTCTCCCTATCTCTATGCCCTAGCCCCCACCTCCCGATAAATAAGTAACTATTTAAAAAAAAAAAAAAAGACACCGCAAGCAGTAGAAAGTGCTACGTGCCAGATTTAGCAATAATCTGGGGCATGGAAAAAAGGCATAGAAGGGGAAACCAGTAGAGAGAATTGGTGGGGAGCAGTTAAACAGTTGTATCAGATGTGACCAGTGGTGGTTTATCTCCGAGTTTGATATTTAGGTCTTAGTTTAGATTATAAACAGTAGGCTAGATAATTAGGGCTTAGGTTAGATTATAAACAGTGGGCTAGATGTTGACTCTCTTAAGACCCCTAGGGGGCGCCTGGGTGGCTCAGTCGGTTAAGCGTCTGACTTCGGCTAAGGTCATGATCTCGCGGTCCGTGATTTCGAGCCCCGCGTGGGGCTCTGGGCTGATGGCTCAGAGCCTGGAGCCTGCTTCCGATTCTGTGTCTCCCTCTCTCTCTGCCCCTCCCCTGTTCATGCTCTGTCTCTCTCTGTCTCAAAAATAATAAAATAAACATTAAAAAAATTTTTTCTTAAATAAAAAGATCCCTAGTTCTGCATTACTCCTTGAACAATAGTCAAAGTCAACTCCCAGATAAAACATTTGATGTGTTTATGTCAAAAATGTTTGCAATTTTAACATCACTTTTTTTCTGATTATAATAGTAATGTGATGTTTAAGAAAATGCAAAGTGGAAATCAATTTTAAATGAATTGAGGGGCGCCTGGGTGGTTCAGTCGGTTAAGCATCTGACTTTGGATCAGGTCATGATCTCACGGTCCCTGAGTTTGAACCCCACATCGGGCTCTGTGCTGACAGCTCAGAGCCTGGAGCCAGTTTCAGATTCTGTGTCTCCCTCTCTCTCTGCCCCTCCCCTGTTCATGCTCTGTCTCTTTCTGTCTCAAAAATAAATAAACGTTAAAAAATAAAAAATAAAAAGAAATGAATTGAGATACCAAGTGAGCTGGCTCACAGATTTATTCATTAATACACAGTTAATTTATATCTATCTTTTAGGGAAGGATTTGTTCGTTGATAGTTGAAAGCCTGCTTAAGATCCAGAAATCCCTTCCAAAAAGAGGGGAGTTTCACTTGAACAATATTTATTTTCTGTAGATCATTGGAACAAATTTATTTTTGAAATGTATGTTTATATCTTAACATTTGTTAAGATTTTACATTATCATCAGCAAAATAAATAAAGCCAGAAAAGAAAAGAAATGACAAGGTGGAGAAGAGTTGGGACTTTTAAGGTTGAACATATTACATAGAAAAGCTAAAAAAAACAAAAAAAATCTGGTTACATCTAACAAAGGATTCCATTTCAATGAAGAGAGAGTTTTTATTTTTCTGTTTCATGGGATCACAAGCCTTGGTTTCAAGGGGCTAGCAGAAAGAAGAACCAAAAATGAGGAAAAAGAAAAACTTCAGAAAAACACGCTTAAAATTTTTAAACTTTTTATTGAACACTGCAAACATATACAGAAATAGAACAATGAAACGAATCCACATGTTGCACCCATCACCTAGCTTCAACAGTTACAAACATGAGTCCACTTTTGATTAACCTGTATTCTGGTCTCTACCACCCTTCCCATTATTTTGAGGCAAATCCCAGACGTATTATTTTATCCATACATTTTTCAGTGTGTGTCTCTAAAATGTAAGGACTTTGGGGGCTCCTGGGTGGTTGAGCGCCTGACTCTTGATTTCAGTTCAGGTCAGGATGTCACGGTTTGGTTTGTGGGATTGAGCACTGCCCAGCCCCGCCCCCACCCCCCCTCACTTTGCACTGACAGCTTGGAGCCTGCCTGAGATTCTCTCTCCAGCTCTCCGCCCCTCCCCCACTCACACATGCAGTCTCATTCTCAAAATAAACTAAAAAAAAAATAAAATTTAACAACTTTATTTTTAATGCTTATTTATTTTTTTGAGAGTGTGCAAATGAGCGTGTGTGCCTGAGTGCTGGCAGCATACAGCCCGACTTGTGGGGAGGGGGCCCAATCCCATGAACAGTGAGATCATGACCCGAGCCAAAATCAAAAGTCTGATGCTCGCCTGACTGAGCCACCCAGGCACCCTTAAAATGTAAAGACTTTAAAAAAAAAATACCATTTTTGCACCTAAAATTAATATAACAAAATATATTTTTGTTTTATTTATTGCCTTATAAAACTTTTTTTACAGTTTGTTTAAGTTCCGAATAAATCCCATACAGGGATTAGTCTTAAATCTTTATGTTCCTCCTCCATGTTTCTTTTTCCTTGCAATTTATTTGTTGCAGCGCCCTTACTTTGTAGTTTCCCATAGTCTGCAGGGAAAAGGAAAGAGGGCAGTGAAAACACCCATGACTGCCTCTAAGACTCTCCTCACTGCTGCTGCAGTTAAGATGTCGGGAGGCCCACAAGTAAGGGAGGTGCCAAGAAAATTATTGGATTTAGGAATGAACACAGTTCTGAAATCATACTTCAGGGTTAGGTTGGACTAGCCATGGCAAGGAAATCTTACAAAGGATTTGTAAAATCAGGTGCCTCTCCCACTATAATTCTAATGGCAATGAATGTACTCTCACAATTTTTCTAACAGGTTTACCTTCTACCTGAAGTAGTTTTGCATGAGTCCCTGTGATATTTGTATCTTAAAATGGGAACATCAGCTTAAGAAAAACCTCATTCTCAACTATTTACCCTCAGGGCTCCTCATTTAGTGAGGCTCTTTACAGACTGTGGTGTACAAGTCTAATGCTTAACTAGTACTTTGTTTTCTTGTCTAATAAGACTTTTGAGTTTTTTATAAACCACTATCAGACTATGCCATCTATGGATTGAAGGACAATCCATAACTTCAGTTTTAGGATTCCAAATATGCTCTCATGATGGGGAATTCCTGCTTTGTTTTTAAGTTTTCAGCACCAGTAACGAAGATTTGTACTGTATATGGTCCCCCTCCTCTCACTTCTTCAGAGATTTTACTGAAATAGGAGAATGGTTGGGTGGGGAACAGAAGTGAAGCTTTAATCTGGAAAATCAGATAATTTAGGAACCCACACTAGATATATCTGCCTCCTGATAACCTCCCCTTTTTTAACACCATTAAACTGGAATTAGCTTTTCTTCATTTTACTTGTTCTGTTAATTTCCTCCATTTCATCTCTCAAAATGATTCTTTCTCTTATACAGAATAGTTCAGTTCTCTTCTGTGCTCAAACTTGTGTAAGTAAATCCACCAAAAGGACTTTGTAAATTTCTTTTATTTATTTTTTGAGAGAGAGGGAGAGATCACGAGCACGCAAGCCAGGGAGGGGCAGAGAGAGGGAGAGGGAAATCATAAGCAGGTTGCACTGTCAGTGCAGAGACATAGGCTTGAGCTCATGAACTGTGAAATTACGATCTTGAGCCAAAACCAAGAGTCAGATGCTTAACCACCTGAACCACCCAGACACCTCTGTAAGTTTCTTTTAAACACATACTGTTTTAAAACCTAGCAGACTAGATATTTATCTGTAAAGAGTAGGTATTTACCCAAGTGCTATTAAATCCTGTATTAACATAAAAACCTGTATGTGAATGTTCTATAGCAGCCTTATTTGTAATCTTTACAGACTGCAAGCAGCCTGAATGCTGTAGTACATAGGAATACTACTTGATAATGAGAAATATTGATTAACATATCTTGAAGAGTGGAGTATTTAAGGGTTCAGATGGATTAGAGTGCCAGCTCTTGGCAGTTGTATGTGTGCCCATGAGGAGCTCCTAGTCTCTTGTCCAGTGACTAGCAGACCATATCCATTTTTCTTCATCTTCACATCTGAATGTCTCAACTACAGGGAGTCTGAATTGGAAAGGAATTAAATGAAGTAGGGAGAGATTAGCATAAACATTTCCTCCTTTCTCTGCTTCAAGTCTTTTATTTAACATTTTGGCCCTCTGGTTATTCTTTTTTGTATGCTGCCTCATTTTTTTAAATCCCATTGTTGCTAACAAATCTTAGCATTTGTTGTCAGAAATGATCTATTTACCTACGTTTAGTCAATTAAAGTACAGGAATATCTGCATGCCAGTAGCTATAATTTTGTGTGCGACAACTTTGAACATAAGAGACGATTTTGTCTTTCCCAGAGGTGCAAAATGTTTATAAAATTTTGGAAAAATTTTTAATGGCTTCTGATTGAAAGTTACCTTTTAATTATGAAATAGTGTAACATTACAGAAAAGTACAGGAAAAATAATGAATATTGCTCAGATTTACCAGTTCTCAATATTTTGCCATATTTGTGCCATAGATTTTATTTATTTTGTAAACAAAATATCATACTCATAATAACTTGATTATACATTTTATAAATGTTTATAAGTGAAATGATACATTTGTTTGCTTATAAATATTGAGTGTGTTCTATTTCATATTTTGGCACATAGTTTACTAAATAATTTCTGAGTTTTAATTCTGTCATTTATTTGCATAACTGCTGAATGTTGGGGAATCTGTTGTCTTAATTTTGTGGATGTGATGCTTATGTAAATGTGCTGCAGTTTACAGTGCATAAATAAAACTTACAAGGTATATAGAATTTTTATCCGTAATTTCAAGCAGATATAGTACCTGGTTTGCATATACAACTTGTAGAAGTTTACTAATGAACTCCCTTCAGAATTAATTAACTACAGAGAGCTGCCTAGCCCCTAGGTGATTTTGTTACCACATTTTACTTAATAGGAATCCAGTCATAAAATACATAGAGTTTATACAAACACAAATTCAATATTTTGAGTATTTTTGTAATTAGAAAACTCTGTTGCTTATCCTTAAGTACATAAAATCAGTGGGTAAGATTGAATAGATGAAAGTAGTTCCTGAATAAATGTATTATCCAAATAGTGTACTAGCTGCTGTAAACTTCTAGAAGAATCCTTTCAAAGGAAAATAAAACCGTAATGTATAATGTGTGTGTGTGAAGCGGGGGGAGGGTAAGCTGCCCAATATGTATGCTGTGATGTGGTTTTTATGAAACAGCACCTCTTTATTGCTTTTTTGTTGTGTATGAGCTAGAAAAAAGTATAACATGTCCCAAATTGGAAATTTTAAAGTAAAGGTAGGCTGGAGCTGGAAGTCAAGGGCCATGTACAAATTTCCTGGAGTGTTTGTTACTGATACAGAAACGTGGGCTCTCGCTCTCTCTCTGTCTCCCTTTTTTTCTTTTAAAGAAAAATGGAAGTATAAAATTGGGTTTATTCACAAAATATATATTGATGAAGAAACCTGGGCTCTGAAGTTGGTGGTTCCAACTTAATGGGTCTGAGGCATGGGAGTCAGTCCTGTAACAGGTGCCCCAGGTGACTTTAATGTAGGTTGTTAGTAGACTACACTGATGCTGTAGAGGGGAGATTGCAGATTATTTGGCTGGCCTGATTCACCATTGTGTGTCCTGTCTGGATCCTGATGGCAGTAGCATTTGTGGTCCATGAAAAGAACTTGTTTACTTAAAGGTGATCCATGCATCTAGCGGTTTAAAAAAAAATATATTTTTTTAATGTTCTTCTCAAACGTTTAAGAAATGGAAATTTTTGGAAAGAAAAAAGAAAAGGCTTAATCTCTAGTCACCCTTTAGCCAGTCTTTTTATCCACTGAGGTTTCTTCTGTGCTCCAGGACAAAAAGTTTCAGGGGTGAGTGAGGGGAGCAAATGTGGATTTAAGACTTCTAAAAAATATATACTACTTCAAATAGAAACAGAAGTAGATTAGTAAAATAATAGTAAAATAAACCACCCAGCTCACATGACAATGTTTCTATTTGTGATTACTCATGGTGGGGGCCTCTGGCCACCTAGGCTGCTGTAATGGTTTTGAGGGGAGAGATGCAGGAAAAAGTAGCAACTGTGGAGATGATAGTGCTGTGGATACACCATAAGAATTTTGAGATGTGGTTACAAACTGGAGCTGCTAAGTTCAGTGGTAAACCCTGTTCCATTATTTTGAGTTTCTGAGACTTGGTCCCACAGTTACATGGCCCAGCTGTACTTTGGACTAGATCATGTTATTATATTTTCTGCTTTAAACCATACCCTTCTTGAACAGTGGAGGTTTTTCTCCCTTTGCTGAGGGTGTGGAGTTGGGCATTTGAATCTTTTTCTTTTGGTCTTTGCAAACTAGTAAATGAGCTTTTTTAAAGTGCCTGGTGTCAGAGGGTTTTGATTCAGTTGAAGGTAATAAGCCTGCAAAAATTGAAACATCTATTTGTTAAGCCACAAAAGAAACCAGTAGCTGTAAAAAGTTTTGTTTCTTAAAACACCTAGGTATTCAGATTATTACAATGAAACATTAGTTTGGAATTTAAAGTTAGCTGGTATTGGGAAAGACCAGAAAAAAGTTTGGAAGGCTAGTCTATTTAAAAGAGACTACTACAACTCAGTGCCTTGCCAGGTTCTTGATGGAATCATGGACCAAAGAAGAGAACATCTAGAAAGGTTGTTACTAGTATGATGATTTCTTGAGCCTGTTAATACTATTTTGATTATATAGGAGAATGTCTTAGACCTGTAAATACATGCTGAAATAGTAGGGGTTTTAAATGGTGTAGAAAAGTCATGTACATATATAATATTTGCTATATCTCATATATATGTAAACACTTGATGAAAATAGGTGAATACTATGTAGATGTTCATTGTATGTTTTAATTTTTTTTTAGTCTTGAAAAATGTCAAAATTAAAAATAGGGAAGTTTGGGAATCAGTTGAGAACTTCATTCATCAAATGTCCATCTTCTAAATGTCAGACCAATGGATAGAAAGAACACAGTGCCTGGAGGGTGAGATGTGGCAAGAGTTAATTCATTGGTGGAGTGCTTAAGTGTTTCATGTTCATTATCTCATTTAATCCTTAAAAAAAACTTCAAGTTGTAGGAAACTGAGACACAGAGGTGAAATAACATTAATTAGTAGAGAAAGCCTTTATTTGAAGGCAGACATTTTGGTTCCAGAGCTCAGACTCTTAATCATAAAACTAATGTCATGGTAGTTGCAGCCAAACTGTGTAGGGCTCTGAATTCTAGGCTAAAGAATTTAGACTTTATCCTTTATTATTTTACTCCCAGGAGTGTAATCCTAGATGTTTAGGACATCACCTGGGAGCTTGTTAGGAATGCAGAAACTTGGGTCTGATCCAGGCCTACTGCATTTTGACAAAATCTAGAGACCATTTGTTGCACATTCTATGTAGTTTGAGACCCACACTCCATAGTACTGTTGTGTTTGCATTTCTGGTATTGTTGAGTTTAAATTATCTTGAATATTGTTCTTAGTCCCTAAACAACATTGACAATATTATTTTTTCATTTGGGAAAAGGTTTGGAATTCAACAATAACTTATACTTTGGTAACCCATTCTTAAGGTAAGAATGGATTGTGGTTGATGAAATGGTAAGCATATCTTCTGTATACGAGTATTGTCTGTTGAGGTTGAGGTGTATTAAGTGTATTAAAAATCAGTACTAGGAATAGTTCTAACTCCTTATGTATTATAATTATTTTAAAGTTTATGTATTTAGAAGACTACTTTGATAATTTCTACTAGAGAACTGCATTGTGTTGGGTCTGTTTAGAAAATTAAGAAAATCTTAATTTCTTACAGATATTGAAGCACAGATTCGAGAAATTCAAGGCAAGAAGGCAGCTCTTGATGAAGCTCAAGGAGTGGGCCTTGATTCTACAGGTTATTATGACCAGGAAATTTATGGTGGAAGTGACAGCCGCTTTGCTGGATATGTGACATCAATTGCTGCAACTGAACTTGAAGATGTGAGTTACCAAGTGTACAAGAGTCAAGTATTTTTTTAACAAAGAGCAAGAAATATAAAGGAATTTTCTATTTTAATCCTCTCATTTAATCTGGGAAGATTTGGGGCATTGGGAAATCTTTCTTTTGAAGGATAAAACTATTAGGTGTCCTTCCTCTGTAAGATCCAGAAACTTCTAGAAGTGATCAGTTCTCAATCTTTATGTTAAAACTAGTTTATCTAGTAAAGGACCTGCAAATCATTAACCATTGTAAAATAAATCCCTATTGTGACCTATTGAGCTCTAGAGTAGCCAGTGTGAGTCAACTTTCTTGTAGATAGCCATCTGTCCTTGCCACTTTTGACTTCAGACTTATGCTTGCTTGATGTTGTGTGTTTTTTCCCTTTGGTGTCTTAATATGAATGGAATGATGCTAATGGACTTTTTCATTTACTCTGGAGGATGACTACCCACTTCTCATTTTGAAATATGTCCTTCAAAATGTTTTTATATATTCCACAGAGCTTATTTTGTTAGGCCATGCCAAACATCCATATTTGGTGAAATAGTCATTTTTGTGTGATTCAGTAGCAAACATTTTATGTTATAGATTATCAGACTTGTTTTTGTGAAATTCAAGCCACATTTTTAGTTGGCACTTTTTTCTTTTAAGAAAAATTTAATAAAAGTTCCAAAGGTACAATTTCCAGAGACTAGTCAGGCTTCTGTTAGCATTATTAGACCTTCATGGTAAAACACAGTGATGGCTATATGTTCCCAGAAGCTGAGGAAATTGTGATTTCATTTTTGACTAAAATAAATGAGGTGTTAAGATCTTGGGAGTTAATGCACTGTTGCGCTTCTTACAGTAGTAAAGTAAGAATATCACTTTGGTCTGTTTAAATATACTACTAAGGGAACAAATACATTTAAAATTAATTACATTTTATTTGTGTTAAATCATGTTTAAAAAAAAAATGAGTGAAAAAAAACAAGGAGGGGCTCCTAGCTGGCTCAAGTAGAACATGCAGCTCTTGATCTTGGGGCGGTAAGTTTGAGCCCCACGTTGGGTGTAGTGATTACTTAAAAGTAAAATCATTTAAAAAAAATCAAGGAAACTGGAGAGTTTTAAATAAGCTGTTTGCAGTTTCCAAATTTGAAAAACAAATTTCATTATGCTTTCTGTGAGAAAATAAAATGCTCAGGTTTTTCAATTCCATACTTGCTTTATTTCAGTTAACTTCCACAGAAAGCATTCCTGGTTTAATATTTTTAAAAGAGTAAAAAATTTCTTTAAAATAGGTTTAAGAGTTGAAAGAAGACCTAAGTATTTACAAGTTTTATGAACAAAGGCTTAGACATCACTTTATCAGTAAGTTGGGTTTTTTTGGTTTTTTGTTTTGTTTTTTAACATTGAGAGAAAGTGACTGCTCACACTCGCAAGGAGAGGGGGAGGGGCAGAGAGAGAGGGAGAATCCCGAGCAGGCTCCTCGCCTTCAGTGCATAGCCAGATGTAGGGCTTGAAGCCATGAACCATGAGACCGTGACCCAAGCCGAAACCGAGATTCAGACACTCAACTGATTGAGCCACCCAGGTGCCCCTGTCAGTAAGTGTTTCGATGCCATGTTGAATTTGCATGTTCTTTCTCATTTTTAAGTTCTGACATTTTTGTGGTTTTCCGGGGGGCATTTCATTGCAGGATGACGATGACTACTCATCATCTACAAGTTTGCTTGGTCAGAAGAAGCCAGGATATCATGCCCCTGTGGCATTGCTTAATGATATACCACAATCAACAGAACAGGTGATTGTTTTCTTTTTCTTCTTCCTCTGTTTAAAATTAAAATCAGAGTTTATTCATAAGGAAAACAATGTCTCAATTCCCATGGAAGCCCACGTATTTTAGAAACAAGTTATTAGAATGTCTTGAGTTGATTTGGGAGGATTAGAAATAGTACCTAGCTTGTTTTATGAAGGTAATCATTTCATGAAGAACTATGCAGATGTGGACATGTTTATTGTCTCATTTCCATATGTCATTTTTTCACGTTAACATCCATAAAATATATTTCTTTTATTAGTAGGCATTTAACATTTTTACATGTTTTATATATAACATTCTGGGTTTTGTTTATGATACTCTTTTTGGTATTTAATAAAGTGGGTATTAAATGAGACATACCTCTTTTCAGTATGATCCATTTGCTGAGCACCGACCTCCAAAGATTGCTGACCGGGAAGATGAATACAAAAAGCACAGGCGGACCATGATAATATCCCCAGAGCGTCTTGATCCTTTTGCAGATGGTAATTCTTTCCCACTTTTCTATAAGTTTTCAGGAATTTATTTGTCTTAAGTTGTCTTTAGCCCTTTGATTTTTTTTGGCATGCTTATGAATTTGCTTTTCTTTTTTAAAATCCCCCTTATTATAGATTTGTATAGATTTGGTTGAAGTCACAGATGCCATTTTCTTCATCTTTATAATGCAAGTTTTCTTTCCAGGTAGAAGGACAAGAAAATAATGAGCCAATGCCATAGAAACGCAAAGGGTTAAAGGTTTTTCTTTTACTTTTGTTTTGGGTACGCTTTCTATACTTTGAACAAATGTGTTTTTCTGCTCAAAATACTTTCAAACTATTGAAAGTTTTCATTCCAAATCCTAGACTTTTAGGCTTGTTACTTTTGAGAAACTGTTTCTCACATTAGAGCTCCCCCCTGTATTGCTCTAAATGTAGTTTAGTAAATGCACCTACTTTGCTCTAAGCATACTTAAAGTTAAAAGAAAAGTATATATACAAAAAGACTTTGGTATTTTTAATAGTTGGAGTCTGTTTTGCTAATTTTAGTGTGCAGGTCAGCACAAGGGGCATAGTGAGCCTGATGGAAGCTTTCCTCAGGTGAGTGAGTTTCAAAAGCAGAATTAGGTGCCTGTTTCTTAGAATTAGATTCTGCTGCAGGTTTACAAATTAGACTTTCAGCCTGCATGAATTAGTAGGGATATTCTTTTTTTACTTGCATAATTGTAATTGATTTAAACATGTATGTCAGAATTCACAGGCCCATACTAACTGTCCTTAATTTCTTTCCTACAGCAGTACTGCTATATGCCAGTCCTGTCTGCATTCTTAAGGGTGCAGTTCAACACATCCTCTCTAGATTATGGTGAAAAAGTATTCCAAAGGAAGTCTTATCAGAGCTAGTGTCAGAAAGAATGACACTATCAATTGGGCATGATCTTCAGCATAGGAAATGTCTTAGAATTTTATTATTTTTTCCTAAATTGTGATGCTATACTACTTGTATAGCAAATTACCACATTTCTAAAACTCAATGTGCCTCTGAATCTTATTATGTACTGTTTGGGCTTCTTTAAGATATTTTGAAGTTTGAAAAGCAAATACTGAAACTTTAACCAAGAGACTAACACATCTCTTTGTACACCACTTTTCTTCAGTGTGCAACATAACTGGTAGAAGTAATATATTTCAAGTAATATTCCAGTTGTAATTTATACTTTCTAAGAAAATAAAATGTTTTGGAGCCAACAAAACTTAAAAAGAATGAAGCCCTTTTTAGTAACATGGGATCAGAATCAGATTATAGGTGTATTTTTAAAAGTCTAAACTATTTTCTAAACTATAACTGTTTTAGAACATTGTATGGAGAACTTATCTAGTTATAGTTATTTGTAGTCAGGATTTTAACAGCTTGCAACAGGTAATGTTTTGAATATAAATATCTTTCCAAAGTGTTACTAATGGTAAAGAGATAATTTTCTAGGCTTCTATTCTGCTGCTTGAAGTCAGAACTGCTGATGGAGACAAAGGCACGAAAGTGTACGTATTCCGGATTAGCAACCCAGGAACCCATCACTACTGAAGACTCTAAACTGTGCTGTCATTTTGTTTTTATATGCATTAAAATATTTGTTTTAAACTGCTGTAGATATGTTTGTGTTCAAACAGGTTAAATTGATCAGCAAACTCAATAAAAAGTAAGATGTATAATTATTAAAGTTTTCCATCAAAAAATAAATTAAATGATTATGGAATAACATAATATTAGAGCAGGGAAGATAAATCAGTTGAACCTAATTATCTTTTATTTATTGTACTCTTGTCCTGTTGCTGTTCTTTTCTGCAGGAGGGAAGACCCCTGATCCTAAAATGAATGCTAGGACTTACATGGATGTAATGCGAGAACAGCATTTAACCAAAGAAGAGGTATGTGAACCGGATTTTTATTTTAGTGGTTGTGACATAATGTAAAGAAAGTTCAAATTGATACTTTTGTGTTTCCTTTTTATTTGCTACACGAGTAATGTCTTAATAGTATTAATAAAAATTAAGTTGAGAAGGAAACCTTACCCAAAATTCTGCCTCCTCCCAAATTAAACTTTCATATTTCTATGTCCTTTTCTAGCCCTTGGCCTTTTGGCTGTATATATATATGTGTACGCATGTATGTATATATACACATACACAGACCTGGTGGATATATTTGTAGGGAGGATTGGTGGTGTGTGTCCAAAATAGATGTGTAAAGGCAAAGTCAGATAGTTAAAGCATTCCTTGAAAAACCTTTTCAATTCATCCATAAGATTCTGTTTGGATATGGGTGGAGAAGACTGAAGGATTCCTAATGGCCTGTGGTGATTGCTTCATTTGTTTTAATAGTGAACCTTTATAACTTAATTACAATTATATAATTTGTTATATGGATTAAGTGGGTTTAAACTTTACTTTAAAATCATAGGATAAATTAAATGGATTTGTTATGATTACATTATATATAATTTACATAGTTACAGTTGTTTTAATGCTAGAGAGAGAGCATGAGTGTGAGCAGAGGAGGGGCAGAGAGAGAATCCCAAGTAGGCTCCATGATACAAACACAAAGTCCAACACAGGGCTTGAACTCACAAACCACGAGATCATGACCTGAGCCGAAATCAAGAGTCAGACGCTTAACTGAACCACCCAGGCACCTCTGTGTAGTGAAAATTTTCAAGTTTTCACTTTTTGCCACTTTTCTGTCTTACTACATGATGTTAATTGCTATTCATCAGAGTTTTAAATAAAACTTAAATAAGACTCTGTTTTTCAATGAAAGCATTTTGGGGGCACTTGGGTAACTCAGTTAAGCATCCAACTCTTGGTTTCACCTCAGGTTGTGATCTCACAGTTAATGAATTTGAGCCCTGTGTCAGGCTCTGCATCAGTGGTGCAGATCCTGCTTCAGATTCTCACTGCCCCTCTGCTGCTCTCTTGCTCGCTCTCCTTCAAATAAACATAAAATTTTTTTTAAAGCATTTTGATTCTCCACCAGTGAAGATTTTACTTCATTTAAGTGTATTTAAAGTAAGATGCTCTGTGTTATGAATTCTGTACTTATCTGTTGTGCAGAAGGGCATTGTATAAAGACTAGAAATACAGAAAATAAAAAGATATAAAGAATGGGACTACCAGTAGCAGCATAGAACAGAGAATGAAGAAAATGACATTAAATGGAAATGACCATGCTGATTATATGGGAATATGTTGAAAATATTTTAGAGATACTTAGTGCTTATTCAAATATTTTTAGAGAGAAATTAGGCAACAACTAGCAGAAAAAGCTAAAGCTGGAGAATTAAAAGTTGTCAATGGAGCAGCAGCGTCCCAGCCTCCCTCAAAACGAAAACGGCGTTGGGATCAAACAGCCGATCAGACTCCTGGTGCCACTCCTAAAAAACTATCAAGTTGGGATCAAGCAGAGGTAATTTATTTTTGTTTTTTATGATTGTTATTATTTTTAGTTTATCCCTCTCATGTACTGTATTAGTCTACTCTTGGTGACCTAACAAGGGAACAGAGAATGGTGGTTTAAACAGTAGTCATTTGTTTTCTCACAGTTCTAGAGGCTTAAAGTCAACCTCAGGGTGCCAGCAGGGTTGAGGTCTGGTGAGCGTTCTCTTTTTGGCTTGCAGATGGTTGCCTTCTTGCTGTGTCCTCACATGGCCTTTTCTCTGTGTGCACATGGAGGGAGCAAGGGACCTCTGGTGTCTGTTCTAATGACATTGGTACTATCAGGTTAGGGCCCTAACCTTATGACCTTATTTAACCTAATTATCTCACTAAAGGCCCAATCTTTAAATACACATAGGTGGTTAGGGCTTCAACGTAAGTTTTGGAGGGAAGACACAGTAAAGTCCATAACCTGGAATAAAGGAATGTCCCTTTTGGAATATTAAAATAGATATTTCAGTACGTCACATTGTGGAGGTTAAGTATAATACAATGATCTTCCTTATTTTCTAGATGGATAATTTAAGCATCTGACCACAGGTGTCACATTGGCAGTGCTACTGCATTTCCTTGGTCAGTTTATTTTCCTAGAGAACCGTTTTGGGGGTTGTTTTTATTCTAAAGAATAAAAATAAAAATAAACTTTTCTTGAGCGTTCATTTATTTTTGAAGGAGAGAGGCAGAGCATGAATAGGGGAGGGGCAGAGAGAGAGGGAGACACAGAATTGGAAACAGGCTCCAAGCTCTAGCTGTCAGCACAGAGCCTGACACGGGGCTCACACTCACGAGCCATGAGATCATGACCTGAGCTGAAGTCAGATATTCAACCAATTGAGCCATGTAGGCACCCCTCAAAAAAATTTTTAATGTTAATTAATTATTTTTGAGAGACAGCACAAGTGGGGGAAGGGCAGAGAGAGAGGGGGACAGAGGATCCAAAGCAGCTCTGTGCTGACAGCAGTGAGCCCATGTGGGGCTCGAACTCACGAACCGTGAAATTATGACCTGAGCCGAAGTTGGACATTCAACAGACTCAGCAACCCAAGCACCCCTGTTTTAAAATGTTTAAAACTTGTGATAAAACATTAATAATGTAAAATTTGTCATTTTAACCATGTTTAAATGTACAATTTAGTGGCATTAATTACACTCAATGTTGTACAGCTGTCACCGCTATTTTCAAAATTTTTTCATCACCTTGAGCAAACTCTATTAAGCAGTAATTCTCTGTCTCTCTCACTCCCAGAGAATTTCTTTGTTATTTCAATCTTCTAGTACCTTCTTAACAGCTTTTTATATGATGATATTAATTCCTATTTTTCCTTTTTAAAGTAGAAATAATTGAAAAACTTAAACATGTTCCCACTATGAAATCTACCAGTATGCCTGTTTCTGGTTTCATCTACTTTTTCTTTCTGTAATGAGGTGTTGATGCAAGTTGAACAACTTCTGCTTATGTACTATTTCCCATCTCTTCTTACTACTCAGAGACTTTTGTGTAACATCAGTTTTTTCTCTAGATTATTATCAGCAAACACATTTTACCTGTTTTCCTTCTAAAACCAGAAAACTACAGGAAACCATTCCTTGATCTTCACATCCCCTTCTAGCCATTTCTGACTTTTCACTGCAAAATGCTTTGAATGAGTTGTCTATACTTGCATTCTCCTTATCTGGTGTTTTGCTTGTACCACTCCACCAAAACATCTCTTGTCAAAGGTCATTTGACATCCTTTTGGTAAATCCATAGATCAAGTTTCAATCCTCATATCCTATACATATCATATCATTTCATTTATCACATATCAGTGATATTTGCTATCACTTGATTCCCTTTTCTTAGATTCTGAACTTGAGTTTCTCTTGATTCTCCTAATACTCTCCTAACTGACTCCTGTCTTGTTGGTGAGATCTTCCTCGGCTTCCTTTAACTTTGGGGGTGTTCTAGTGCTCAGTCCTTGGACCTCTTTTCCATCTAAAAGCAATCCTTCCTCTCATTTCTATGTTCCTATACCATCTCCGTGAGACTACTCCCAGATTTACAAATCTATCCCATTCATGTCCTCTGTTCCTTGGACCTAACACTTTTATTTGGATGTTTAATAGGCATTTAATTTTTTTTTTTTTAATAGAGCATGAGTATGGGAGAGGGGCAGAAGGGGAGAGAGAAAGAATCTTAAGCATACTTCATGCTCAGCGCAAAGCCTGACGTTAAGACTTGATTCCACAACCTTGGAATCGTGATCTTAGCTGAAATTGAGAGTTGGACACCTAACCAACTGAGCCACCCAGGCACCCCAAAACTGTGGGAATTATAATGGATAATAGAATGAATTTATTTCCAGGGTGCCTGGGTGGCTCAGTCCATTAAGTATCAAACTCTTGATTTCAGCTCAGGTCCTGATTTCTTGGTTAATGAGATTGAGCCCCGTGTCTGGTTCTGTGCTGACAGCACGGAGCCTGCTTGGGATTCTCTTTTTCCCTCTCCTAGCCTAATTGTGTGTGTGCACATGCTCTCTCTCTCTCAAAATAAATGAATAAATACTTAAAAAATTTATTTCTTCCCTGATTCAGCAGGAGGAGCAGTTGCCAAGATGAGATTTTGAACAATTCATGTGCTTCATTCACCTAATTGAAAATTTCTCAACCCTGAGTGATACATAAAATCTTTTTAAAAGAAAAAAACTGTTGAGTCTTAATTATGGTATTCATGTAAATTTGCAGGTGTAAAGCTGGGTAGAATTCTTGTGTTGGATAGAGAGCATTCAGCTTTAAAATAAATACATAAAGGTATATTACAAAACCTATATGGAATACTTGAGTCTTAAATCAAATTTTGTGGGCTTACACTGAACCACCTGATAGTTTGATACTGTATTGTCTCCACTGTGCAGGTTGTTTTGTTATCATGGGCTGTCTGATGCCCTGAATCACCCACCACTTGTCTCTGTTCAAACTATAGTGGAACCTTTGGTTACTTCACTCCACTTCTAATCTTTTTTCACTAATAAGCTTGTCAACTTCAGTTAGAATTATACTACAAATGTGATTTTAAATCTCAAGGATTAAAATTATGTGGCAGTATCTACTTATGACCCAGGTGATCCAAAACATACTTATGTTAACTAAAAACACACACAAAATTGAACACAAACACAAAAATAGTGTTTCCTTAGTGTGAGAACTTCTAGGTATATGTCTCTAAGCCTAGTTTGGGAAGTAGCAATGATATCATTAAAGCTGAAATGTTTAGATTGCAGATGGCAGACAGAGAAAGCTTAGTGGTTTTCTAAAAGCTACAGAGATATTAATGGCATATCCAAGGTTCATAACCCAAAATACATTTTTTTTTAAGCTAGGGCTTTATTCAAAACTGTTCAAAATTAAAACTTTACATTGTCTTTAGACATATTTGCTATGAAGTAGGTATCTTTTAATCAGGGTAGTTTACTCTCATTTATACAGAAGAAGACTAAAACGTTTATTTGTTTACTATCTTCCTAATAGAAATTTTCTAGTTATTTTTATGTGAATGTGTAGGTGTATGAAATAAAGGTATTTTTTTTGCTTTGTTAAGACCCCCGGACATACCCCTTCCTTAAGATGGGATGAGACACCAGGTCGTGCAAAGGGAAGTGAGACTCCTGGAGCAACCCCAGGCTCAAAAATATGGGATCCTACACCTAGCCACACACCAGCGGGAGCTGCTACTCCTGGACGCGGCGATACACCAGGCCATGCAACACCAGGCCATGGAGGTGCAACTTCCAGTGCTCGTAAAAACAGATGGGATGAGACCCCCAAAACAGAAAGAGGTACTTCTAGTGGAGTCTGGGTGTGTGTTTGGGTGAAGTATTGATTTGATGAGTGGTACATTTATAAGAGGAAATCTGTTTACATCTCTAGTCCTGGCTAGACAGGTAAATAATCAGCTGCTTTGCGGACACATAAAGGACTAAGCAGATCATATGCCTAATTCTTTTCCCTTCTTGAAAAGGTTTAATATTTATTTTAGGAAGAACATTAGGAGAAAGAAAAGATTGTAGACCATAACTTAGTTTTTTATTGTGATAAAATATACATAACATAAAATTTACCATTTTAACTGTTTTATGTGTACAATTCATTGGTGTTAAGTGCATTCATTTTTTTAAAAAACCAATTACTTTTTAATTTACATCCAAGTTAGCATATAGTGCAATAGTGATTTCAGGACTAGATTTCTTTTTTTTTTTTTTTTTT